>NW_027142423.1:1940625-2424067 GCF_026170545.1 Melanerpes formicivorus | reverse complement strand
GAAGAGAGAGAAGAGAAGAGAAGAGAAGAGAAGAGAAGAGAAGAGAAGAGAAGAGAAGAGAAGAGAAGAGAAGAGAAGAGAAGAGAAGAGAATAGACCAGGTTGGAAGAGACCTTCAAGATCATCAAGTCCAACCCATCACTCAACAATAATCAACTAAACCATGGCACCAAGCACCCCATCCAGTCTCCTCCTAAACACCTCCAGTGATGGTGACTCCACCACCTCCCTGGGCAGCCCATTCCAATGGCAAATCACTCTTTCTATGAAGAACTTCTTCCTAACATCCACTCCAAACCTCCCCTGGCACAGCTTGAGACTGTGTCCTCTTGTTCTGGTGCTGGTTGCCTGGGAGAAGAGCAAAAGCACCTGCAGCTTGTGTGAGGAAGTGAGCATCCACTCTGCCTACCGCATGCTGCTGGAAAGGCCACCCAGCTGGGTGACCAAGCTCACCAGCCATGTGAATCACCATGGCAGGAATCACCAGCACGTGCTGTCCTTCAGCCCCTGGGTGGATACCAATATCTACAAAGCTGTTGTTTGCCTGGTACGGCCACCCAAATTACAATGCAAGCAAGGCACACTGAGGCAGCCAGAGTCGCAGCGTGGGCAGGCGTGAGAAGCACCAGGCTTGGGCATCCTCTCACAGCTGCCCATTGATCTCCACTGTTGGAGTGTCACTCAGTGTCCTTCACTGGAGTCTTTATTCTGTGATCTTCATGGGTGGTAAAGAGCTAAAGGGAGACTTTGTCACCAGCCAGGAATTATTAATGCCTTCCTTTATGAAATGAGGAAGGCGTGCATGAGAAATCCCTGAACACAAGCTAGATGGCAAGATCAGGGGGCTGGCAAAGTGCCACTTCCTATTTTGCCAGGAGGTTTCCAGCAGCTCCTTGAAACTTCAAATTTTCTTTACTAGCTCAGATGGGCCATGTGGGTAAGGGCCACAAATGCACTTCTTTTAAGCAATGAGCTCTTCCAAGCAGTGAAGAGCTACTGACACCTGGTAAGTCCAGAAATCCTGCCAAGCATTTGTCTACAGGGGTTTGGAGGTGAGATTCTTCAGCCTGCTTTTAGAAAACTGGATCTCTGTAAATATTATGTGTGCATGTTGTACATATGACACATGTGGATCTGTGTTTAAAATGTACAAAGATGAGCAATGGAGTAAACAACTGACAATACCTAAAGCTGCTCTGGTTTGGTTTTTAATCACCTCTCCTCAAGAGAGGAGACTCGAGGAGAGGAGACTCGAGGAGAGGGAGAGGGAGAGGGAGAGGGAGAGGGAGAGGGAGAGGGAGAGGGAGAGGGAGAGGGAGAGGGAGAGGGAGAGGGAGAGGGAGAGGAGAGGAGAGGAGAGGAGAGGAGAGGAGAGGAGAGGAGAGGAGAGGAGAGGAGAGGAGAGGAGAGGAGAGGAGAGGAGAGGAGAGGAGAGGAGAGGAGAGGAGAGGAGAGGAGAGGAGAGGAGAGGAGAGGAGAGGAGAGGAGAGGAGAGGAGAGGAGAGGAGAGGAGAGGAGAGGAGAGGAGAGGAGAGGAGAGGAGAGGAGAGGAGAGGAGAGGAGAGGAGAGGAGAGGAGAGGAGAGGAGAGGAGAGGAGAGGAGAGGAGAGGAGAGGAGAGGAGAGGAGAGGAGAGGAGAGGAGAGGAGAGGAGAGGAGAGGAGAGGAGAGGAGAGGAGAGGAGAGGAGAGGAGAGGGTTTTTTTTAAACACTCTTTCCCCAGTTACCCTTTTAAAAAGACAACCTACCAATCCACAGATATTCATCAAAATATTCCATGAATTAATGACAGGGAGATTTATCAAATATTTTGAGATAGTCAAACAGGGTGAAATTCTGTGCTGCAACAAATGAATAGCCTTCCACACTGTAGCCAGAGCTTCTAAGAAAAAGAACCCAATCCACAGAGCTCAAACTCTAAACAACCTAAGTGCAAGTACTAAGGCAGTGGAAAGAACACCAGAAATTTCTCTCAAACCCCACCAAACATCCACCAAATGCAAGAGCAAATCTGTCCATGACTCTGCTTTAATGCTTGCAAATCCCATTAAAAATTCAAGGCAACCAACTGCTCCCACCCTTTCAAAAATGCACACCAGCCCTTCTGGACATCTGTAATCCAGCAGTGACATTTGGCCTTTGTTTGGACAGTTGCTCAGTTCTGGCAAGTACATTTGGATACTTCATTGTATATTATCTATGATTTTGTTATGGGAGGAAACCAAGTGAGGCGCACTCTGTAACTCCCAAATGAGCCATTCAGTACAGTTCTGTTTCCCATGGCCTAGATGTGCTATTTAGTCTTCTCTTGCTCAGACCCTTGCTTGGGAAAGAAATGTAATGATGCTATCCTCCTCAAAGAGCTTTCATGCAAGAAAGACATTGAAATGATAGTGCCATACCTATGCCTTTGGGTAGATTAAATATCATATACTTATAAAACAGATAGCAGTGCTGCACAGTGGGGAAGCTGTCAATGCAGCCCACGTAGTAGAAAGACTGCTGGGTTGCTTCATTGCTCCTAGGTTCCCCAAACAGAAGAGAGGAGCAGGATTAAATAGAAAATGGGCTCTTGTGTATTTACAGGTTTCCTAATACAGATATCAGACTTCCAGTAGTCAGCATTTTAGGGAACTTTCATGTTAGAAAATAACTTAGAAAGTGTGTGTGGGGGGTATAGAATCAGAATAGACTGATACCAAAACTAATACAAAAATGAAATGTTCTTGTGCTTCTGGTAGATGAAGTGCAGCAAATTCAAACTGAACAAAAAGTAAGCAAAGATAAGAATATCAGTCATAAAACCCAGTGCCAAGGAAGAGAGAGAAATCTTGCTTCAGCAGCAGGAGCAACCCCAAGAGCAGGAATGACTCAGAACACTTTCACCAGAGTTTTCAAGCCCTTTTTTAATCAAGATTTTCTATATCCTGAGCTACATCCTGACCTGTTTGCCATGGAATACAACTAAATGCAAACATACCAACTCTACCTATGGAAATCCTTGAGAAATTCAAGTTGATGAAGGCTGGAAAAGTACCCTAAAAGTATGAATTTTCTGACCTGGCCTGGGTAGAGATATTTCCTGTTATCTTTTTGCCCAAGAGATTTGGATTGCTATTGACAAGACAGGGCAGAAACCCTTTATTCCAGTGATGCAGAGACTTTGTCAGACTATATTCTGATGTTCGATGAATGCAGATCACAAAACCCCACATGTTCTTCTGCTTGCGAATAATTGCAATTTAAAATGCCATAAAAAGAAGTCAATAAAGCCATTCCCAACAGGTCAGCAAATAGCATTGCCCAAAGATTATAACCCAAGACTGGGGTAATTCTCAACAGACAGCTGTCTCATTTCCCTCTCAAAGAAGCTGCTGCATATCACACTGCAACTCATCACAGAAATGTAATGAAAAATACACATTCATTAAGCTGCAGAAAGGAAATGAGAAGGGATAAAATGTGCTGATGAGGCAAAAGTAACTCAGCCTAGCCAGGACAGGAGGGTATAAGGAGCGCCAAATGGACTAAACCAAAGCAGGTAATTGGACAGTAGCATACTGGATGAAACTCAGCCTAGATAGGTGGTTTGCAGGAGACAGTTTTACACTACTTGTAAACATTTATGGGCTCTGAATTAGTTGCAACCTCCAAGGAAAAAGATAAAGGCATTAATGTGGACAGCTCAATGGAGGTGTGTATTCAATGTGCTGCAGTGGAAGAAAGGAAGGAAGGAAAGGGAAGGGAGGGAGGGAGGGAGGGAAGGAGGGAGGGAGGGAGGGAGGGAGGGAGGGAGGGAGGGAGGGAGGAAGGGAGGGAGGGAGGGAGGGAGGAAGGGAGGAAGGAAGGAAGGAAGGAAGGAAGGAAGGAAGGAAGGAAGGAAGGAAGGAAGGAAGGAAGGAAGGAAGGAAGGAAGGAAGGAAGGAAGGAAGGAAGGAAGGAAGGAAGGAAGGAAGGAAGGAAGGAAGGAAGGAAGGAAGGAAGGAAGGAAGGAAGGAAGGAAGGAAGGAAGGAAGGAAGGAAGGAAGGAAGGAAGGAAGGAAGGAAGGAAGGAAGGAAGGAAGGAAGACACACTCAAGAGGCATGACTATCAAGAAGTTTTCCTTAAAAGAGAGGCTAATGTAAAAAGAAGGAATTTTATGACCTTGTTCATTTTCCAGGTTCCTTGGATGACACAACATGTCAAGCAGCATCACTCATACTATTTGCCATGAGAGCTCCTGCCTGAGACAGTGAATCACAGTCACTCAGGGCCTGCGACTGGCAGCCACTAGTACAGCAGGGCTGGTAAGTCACTGGTCTTCATTTACACCTCCCCACCGTTCACATGCAAGGGCTGCAGCTGCATGTGCAGTGACTCTTGGTTTATTTGCAGACTCAGAGCAACAGCAAGGGACAGAGAGTCCTTTTCAACATTCCTACTTCTTTCCAAGTCTCTGTTCAAAATAACTAGAGATTTCCATTAAAGCATCAAAATATCTTTCCTGGTGTAAGAAGTAAAAATTGTATAAACAATCTTTGCAGTCAAAAGCCTGTCCAAGCCAATTGCAGTATAATGAATTCAGTGTAAATCTATGCTGACCTTGGATACAAAATGATCTCTTTCTGCCAATAATTTGCATAGTGGATATTGCTTTTGAGTCAGGAATACAGTAAATTGAAGCATGAAAGTTTTAAAGGATGAAAGGAAAGTGGAGTCAGAGTCTCAGATCAGAGAGACCTACACAAGCCAGGAGAGATACCAAGAGAGTCAGCAGAACCTTCCTTGAGCAAGGATAGAATGGCATTGTTTTTAAGGAGTAAATGCCTTGGTGTTTATTTGTGTATGCTAATCCACCCCCATGGTCTGGCTGCCTGCTCATAAAGTAAATTATACACAGGGAGAGAAGACAGAACATGGCTGTTCAAACTACACCTGCTGCCTTGACAGCCAAATACCTTCCCATCAACATGGGCACAAGGCTGTGCGTAGGGTAGGGGTCGATGTGGATCCAGGCACTGCACTCCACAAGCTAGTGAACCAGCAGCTGGGTCCAGAACCAGCCTGCATGAAAGCAGAATGAAATAAAGGAAGACAAGTATTTTCTAGTCTTTGCACCAAAAGATTGTGCTCAGGATGCTCTCTAAAAACTTCACAGATGCTAACAGGCCACTGGGACTTCTGCAATCCACCCAGCTGCAAGCACAGTGCCTCAGCAGAGGCAGAGCAGCATTGTCTGCTTCTGCCAGTAGCAGTCTCTTCCTTGGAAAAGCTTCATCCAGTCATGGCAAGGGACTTAATAGTCCTGATCCTCTCTGCTCCTGTCATTACTTCTTTCTTTCTTACCTTCATGTTACCTCAGCTCCTCAAGGTTCTCCCAACATCTTCCCTACCCTTCAAACTCCCATATCAAATGGGTCCATCTGCCTACCAACAGGACACTTCTTGGGTGCTTCCAGAATACTAAGAGTTAGGGCAGGGCTCCTTGCATATAGCAAGCACTTGTAACAGTTGAGAAAAAGATTCTCTGAAAGATGAAAGAGCTGACCATGTCTCAAAGTTGCAGCCCTACACCACCAAAGCATCACTGTAAATCATGGTCCCTACTGAAAGACTTCATACTTCTAAAAACTAATAATTGCTTATCTGGTATTTCTTGAGCTCAAAACTGATATTTTCAGCCTTGGAAAAAGCAGGAAGCATCAAAACATTGAAGTGTTGTGGTCTCCAAAGACTGTGATACCACGTCAGCACCAGTATTTCATCTTACTGGTTGATGTTGTAGAGCTAAGTCGTGGTTGTTGTTTCTCTCTGTTTCACACATACAAGTATTTAATGAGCTACTCACACTCATGATCTTAATCTAGTTCAGTCATAATGAACACCATCTCATGTTTGTAGAATACCTGCATCCCATAGGACCTGGAAGCCCTAAACAGAATTGCCCTGCTTCCTTGGATAGATTCATTTTCACTCAATACCCTCATAATGTGCTTTGTACAGTCAGAGGGGTTTTTTTAAAGGGAATATTTAGATGTGTCAGCCCTTGCCCAAGAGAATTTCAGTAAATATGCTTAGATCATTGATTCATGCACTTTGGACCTCTTCACTATATTCTGAAAAGTCAATATTTTTGAAGGATTTGGTATGGGAATGTTAGTACAGTGCCTTGGTAAAGACAGCTCTTCTGCTGAGGGGATACGAATGCTAGCACAGGGGAAAAAACCTGTAAATATTAAAAAGAGTATTACTCATGGCAAGGGAGTAGATGTAGTAAAATGAGGCCCTGACTAAGCACATGTGCTGCTGATTGGGCAGACACTTCCAACACTGAGGAAGTTTCCTGCTAGACTGGATGACACAAGAGATGCCAACAAACACAGCATGGTTTGCAAACTGTGCCTGACTTGCTGCCTGAAGGCGTATTCCAACACCTTCCCCAAATCCTGAGTGATGGAAATATGGGAGTGCATCATGCTGTGGAGCACTGCAGAGGAAAGGGTTGGATGAGGTTTCAGAGATGTAGCAATAGATTCCCATCCCTGTCTGTAGCATGTGGCACCGGGCATGTCAGAGGTCAGCTGGACCACTTGCACCTGATGGTGCTTTTGTTTTCCTGCCTACTCAGAAAGGAGCCAGCTTCAGCTCTTTGGCCCTACTGCAACCTGAGGCTGTCCTTGTCATCCCCATTCTCACCTGAACAGTGGAGGAAAAAAATCCTCCTTACCATGGTGATGTGAAGGGCTTTGAGACAATGCAGTATAAAGCACTGGGCAAATATAGATGGAAGCCAGGTCACCAAGAGTAAAGAGGATTTGACCTTTCTGCCTCTGTTTGCACAGGGGATGGAAGGAGAGGGGGTTGGTTTTGAAGTGTATGTGAACTATTTCTGTTGATGGAATCAGAGCTGATGACCCTTCCAGATGAGCTGGGGGGGAAAGACTCAGAGAAATACATCTGGCCAAAATACAGTAATAGGCCACTTTGCAATGTCTTCATAGCCCCAGGACAAATGGCCAAGAGACACCCTGCCTGCTGACAGTCTGTCTCTGACCACTATAAGCAGTACAGACAGACTGCCAGCACTTTGACCCCTGCTTGCTATCAGCCATGTAGGCAAAATACTGCCCACATTGTTCATGAAAGTTATGCTCCTCTCAAGTCTCAATACTGTTGGAGGACCCAAGGGATGAGGCAACTCTCACCACATTCCAAAGACATTTACATCATTGGCTGTTGCTGCCAGACCACTGGACACCACGTGTCCCTGGCAGTACAGAGGAACAATGGCATTGTTTATGGTCCTGTGTTTGCTACCAGTGGTTGGTTGAGTTGCTGCCATATGGGCACATTGTTGCTCATCTTTCCTCCTGCCTCACCAAAGCTTTGCTTCAGAAAATGCTGTCAGACTCCGTTATTGTTTGGACCACAGCAAGTTAGGTGGAAACCGTTAGCAATATCAGAGCAGAGTGAGGGTTTTGAATGAAGCCCAAAAACAAGGGTGAGAAGGTTTATGTGCAAGCAGGAGGTGATTTAGTACTTCTAAGCACTCAATGGATATTGCAAAATTACTTCAGCAACATGTGTTCAGCTCCTGGCAAGAGGAATCATGGTTTGTCTTCCTTCCATAGTTTAAAAGCAAGCAAACAAGCAAGCAAAGAAACCAAAGTCCCTCTCCACAGTAGCCTTCAGCCTTTTTCTTCAGAATATCTCTGGAAAATTAGGGCTCAGGAGATATCCCCAGACAAAAACATCTTTTGACTTAAATCATAGCAGGGGACATTTGCTGGAGAGTCCTCTGATCCGAACTCCTAATCCTGCTGCATGTGATCTTCATCATCTGTTGGGCTTTACAGAGTGCTCTGTCAGTTGGATTCCCTTAATTGATTGCAGTGAGGTTTGAAGGTCGCTGTTTCTGAGAACCCCTTGGAAATCCTTAGAGAACAAAAGGCATTAAGTGCTAGTGGTAGAGAAGAGGGAGGAGTCTGGGAAGCGCTTGTAAATGCCGAGCAGCAAAAGAAACAAGTTTGGGGTAAAGCAGGGGGCAGAGCAGTCACAGCCATTCAGACACACTTATTTTCTTATGGAAAACAACTTCACTTGTTTCATCTAAGCACAGAATGAAAGAGAAAAACAAAGGGAGATGGAGACTTACACAGACCTGCTGCAGGACCTCCAACATCTTGAGCAATCCCTGTGGCCATCCTGGTCTCTTTCATGCATATTCTTTCTCCTGGTCATACAAGATGGGTAAAATTACATACTGCAGAGCAGATGTTGGAAGGATAATTACACAGGTCTCTGTTTTATGCTTTGGAGCCAAAATCTATGCTACAAATAGAGGAGATTAATAATCCAAGATAAAGTCCTGTATGGAGCTAATAGAACAATTTGTTACCAGGACACTCTTTCCCCTAACCCCAGGGTTACTGCTGAGACCTTTGTACTTTCTTCAGTTTTGCTGGTACACAGCAGCAGAGAGGTAAAATTACTGTTACACATGAAGGTGGTGTGAAAACTATGAGAGCAGAGGTAGATGGTCAAGGACATGAAAAGACAAATGTTATCATGCAAACAGATGGCCAAATTCATAACCCAGAGGCAATTACCATGAGAGCTACACTCTTGGTCCAATGTCACTTGGGATGTGCCTTCATCAATACTTAGAATCATAGAGTCATAGAATCAGAGAATCAATAACGTTGGAAAAGACCTCAGAGATCATCAAGTCCAGCCTGTCACCCAAGACCTCATGACTACTAAACCATGGCACCAAGTGCCACATCCAATCCCCTCTGGAACACCTCCAGGGACAGGGACTCCACCACCTCCCTGGGCAGCACATTCCAATGGCTAACAACTCCCTCTGGGAAGAACTTTCTCCTCACCTCCAGCCTAAACTTCCCTGGCACAGTTTGAGACTGTGTCCTCTTGTTCTGGTGCTGATTGCCTGGGAGAAGAGACCAACAGCCTCCTGGCTACAACCTCCCTTCAGAGGTGTTAAGGGTGAAAGGTCTGTTCTTAGCCACTTAGCCACTGCAGCCAAAAATGACATTTTATGGGTGGGCATTACCAGACTGCATTCAGGAGTGCCTGGTGATTCCCCACACTCTGTCTGCACCACTGGACAGACCCCAGTGCAGCACAAGCAGGACACACAGTGAGACAGGAAAGGCTTGGGAGCTGTTTGATTGAAAC
Organism: Melanerpes formicivorus; assembly: GCF_026170545.1. Taxonomy (NCBI): domain Eukaryota; kingdom Metazoa; phylum Chordata; class Aves; order Piciformes; family Picidae; genus Melanerpes; species Melanerpes formicivorus. The sequence goes on along the minus strand of NW_027142423.1, from coordinate 2,414,891 downwards.
AGCCTCTGCAACACTGACATTGCAGTTAATTAATTGTCAACCTTCAAAGTTACTTTTATTGCAGACTGATAAGAAGCCTTGGAAGAGCCTAGGATGAGACTCCCCTTTCTAACTCTCAGCCAGCTGCCACATCACCAGCATCCCAGCCAGCAGCAGAGCTACTCACACTGGTTGAGTTCCCTACAGCACCAGCCCTGGTTCCTGGCATGTGCCTGTCCTCAGTGGGTATCACCTTGCCCATGACTGTGTGGCTTCTAGGGGGGGAACAGGGCCATCACCACCCATGCAAAGTCGTGCTCTTAGTCGTACCAGCATTCTGCTCTGCCTTTGTGGCCACACAAGTAGCTGGCGAGCCACAGGCAGAATCGTGACCAGGGCCAGAAATCAGCAGAGCTGCCTGAGGGAGAGTAATGCTGATGTAAGGAGATGTCACACCATGGTCACTGAACAATCTTTCTCAGCCTGTGCTTAGCAGGAAGGTTACTGCTTCTGTTTCAGACCAGCAGAAGGTTTGAATGCCTAAGAACTTGTCTGCTTTCTTCCAGATATATTAATTAGTCTGACAAAAACTCTCCTCTCCCTATGACCTTCATCTCATGCAGAGCATAAACAACTCTTAACATAAATAGCTAACTTCAACTACATGATGATTATTTAGTATTAAGTGAAAATAGAAGATGCTGCTGTATATTAACTGCACAGGAAGGCAGCATCACAGCTGTTACTAATGGTCTACACACCCAACACAGGAAAATACTGACTCAAAAAGATGGTGGAGCTGTTCTTATGGACATGTGGCTTCAGTTCTCAGTCATGCACAAGCACAGGGAACTTCCTCACTCTTGGATGTAAAACAGGGTTGGTATTGCTTCTGATATCCCAGAAGCCTCCTGGGGACCAAAGGCCAGAAGGTCAGTTTGTCTGTGGTAGGGACTAACCAGAAGCTCCCCTGCCCTGATGAGTTTACATACAGGGCAGCACCAAATGAGAATGGGTGGCTGCTGATGTCATGGAGAGCATAAACCAAATGTTCTGGACCATGAATAATTACTCTATTCTTGTTCTTTGCACAACATCAATTAAATACTTTAAATCTACTCTTTGCACAGAAAAAGAATTAGCCAATAATAGAAGTAGTTTTTTGTTACAGTCAGTAACTGGTACCAGTTAAAGTGCAAGATAAACTAAAATGAGACACTTTTCATAACTGCTTCAGTATGACTGTATGTTTAAAAGCTGAGTAGCACTCTTTTTTTTCTAGTCTGGATCTTCAGGGCCACACCACAAGTTCTGCAGTCTAAGAAGCCTCCTGCCATAATGCTTGCAGCACCAGGCTGGATGGAAATGTCCCCCTGTTCACTCTGGTCCTAATCCTGCCTTCCTAAGCGTGCTCTCCATCTGATGTGTAAATGAGAGATGATCCCAGGTGGTCAGAGCTGGCTGCTGAGATAGACAAGCCCCATGAGCATGGTAAAGGAGCTCAGGAAAATATTTCAAAGCAGAGACTTTGTGGAGTAAGTGGTAAGGCACTTCATCCCCTCCTCATGCCATCACTGTCAGCTCAGTTTGGGAGAACAATGCATTCAGAGCAAGGGCTTTGGCTCAGCACTCCTTTTCCTTTTTGGCTGGTGGGAGTCCTTTTCCATTGACTGTCATGGATCTAGACAGTCTTTACTCAAATTTCCAGAGATGGCAACAAGTCAAGGGGCACAGGCAGGGAAAGGAATTAAATTTTCCATTCAAGCTGGATCTACCATTTCTGGAGCAAACTGGTGTGTTCAATGTGTATCACAGGCCTGGCCTTTGGAGAGAATTCAGGAAGGCAGAGAGACACATTTTATCCATCAGTCCTCTGATTTCTGTAGTGGCACAACCAGAGTTGCAGCAGCAGATTTGCTTTAAGGCTGTTGGGATGATTATGATTGTCTTATCTGCCTGTCAGAGTAGGGAAATCCATCAGTTTTCCTCAGCAATGCCTCCATCCAGCTCAATGCTGTGCAGTTTGGTGATGGCATGCTCCTTAGAAAGACAACCAGGCCTGATTTACAGGCTCCAAGTGGTGGAGATTCCCTCCCATCCCCGGGTAACCTGTTCAGATAATGAATTACGAGAAGGAAGGGAGCTGTTTAGTCAATGGTATTTGTGTATGATGATTTTACATGTTGCAGCAGTGCCCACTGCAGTAAGTAAATTGCCCCCTGGCTTTCATAAACATCATCTGTACACAAACATTATCCAGAGCAACTGCATGGCAGGGAAATTCTCCAGTGGAAGATAATGTCATCTCCACAGCAATAAGAAAGGTAAAACAGTACATACCAGCTGGGAAAGAAGGAGAGGCGACAAACAGCAGCCAGCTGTAAAATGACCATGTCAGGGCTGCAGCTGCTTGAGTCTGCCTGATTTAAAGCACCAACCCTACAAAGGCAAGCTGAGGAGACTAATTCCATAGGAGAGTAACTTCATATCCAGGAAAATTATGAGGCACCCAGAGGTCAAGCTGATTCTGCAGGGCATCTTTATAATATGGCCACTGGCAGAAAAAAACATCAGAAATTAAGTTCCATCTAATCAGATGGAATTGGCAATAAATCCAGGACTGCTCCAATTATTTATTTATTACATTAGGACCAAGGGAACAAGAGCCCTTTTTCCCTCTAAATTTGGATGCAATTACAGCCAGCTCTTCATTAGTGCTAACCTACAGCTTGGAGCGCGTTGCAGAGGAAACTGATGGCATCATTCCTCTTTTACTGGTGGAGAAATTGATGCCTAGAAATTGAGAATTGATTTGGCCAAATTCTTTGTAATATCCCAGTAATAGATCAAAGAAGGGAAGATGGCCTGGCTGCAACACAGCCTTTCTTCCAGTCCTTTCAAGCTGTGCCCAGCAGGAGAAGAGCTCTGACAGTCTAGTAGCATAAATCTACTGCTGGATAACCAGTGGAGTCAGACTGAATGGTCCATTTTGACCATAACCATGTCCCTGTCTACATCTCTGAAGGCTGCATCAACCTTATCTATTGTGTGATCAAGGGGATTTGTATTTTGGCTCATGTCATGCAGACTCATCTATCATACCATAGGAAGGTATGCAGAGCTCAGAGGTCTCTACATGAAGCTATGTGAGTTCTCTGCTGAAAGGTGGGACACGACTGCTTTAGGCCATTTTAGTCACTGCTTTAGTCATTCAAGGTAGCTTTCCAGGACACAAAGACTTGTCATTTTGTATCTGAGAGCTGGGCTGACTCCTTCCAGACCTCAGCCTTGACACCAACACCCTGCTCTGACCAAGGGAATGCTGCTTTCTGCAGCCATGCTCCTCTACTGGAAAAAAAGATGAAGGGAAAGAAACCCTCAGTCTTCAAACCAGCATTTCAGAACTGGTGTCATAAGCACTAGTACCAAGGAGTTTTAAAGCACCAGGTTGCTGAGCAACCATGGGCCCTTGCCCACAGGTGCCCAGCTATAAGCTTGTCCCTGCACAGCACAGCAAGGGCAGTTGCCAAAGCAGGTGTCAGGGCAGAGCACACAATGAGGATGTGACCAGGCTGCATTTCACTTCCAGAGGTGTCCCAGCTGGCCACCTCTGGAGAGACTGTTCTCAGGAGTCCAGCTCCTGCAACTGCTGCTTTTCTCACCCTGAGAGAAAACTGTCCAGGGGGAAATTTTAACCTGCATTTACAATGTGAATGGGTCTATCCTAGGTAAACTCCTGGCTTCTTCAGATATGTTTAAAAACGAATCCTCCTTCATCCAGCATCCACCTGACAACACAGAGCAAAGCGGGAGTTTAAGTTGTACCTGATGCTGTCAACTGAGCAAAGCAGTCTCCTTGTGCACCAGGACAGAGCAGGAATCTGAAGCCTTCATCTTTCATCAGAATCCACAGTTTCCAAAGAAAACATTAAGCAATTTGCTATACATTCCTTCAAGTTGGGGACTAAGGAGTTAATTTTATATAACTCACCAGGACATGTGCCCAACACCAAGCCCTGTGGTACAAGGCAAAGCTATAAAACAAACAACAGCCACTGCTCCCAGGGGCTCTGTTCTTTTTCCTTTTTTTTTTAAGTATCTATGATTAAATGTCCCAGGGGAGTCAGCTGCCTGATGAGCACTTCAGGAAATTTGGCCCTTATCTGCAGGTGCTTAAATGGGAGCTGAGCCCAAGGGAAAAATCATGCCTCTGAATAGCCCAGTAAGTGGCAGTGAGGATGGCAATGAGTTAGTCCCTTTTCAGAAGAGGGTGGATGTGATCCAGTTTGAACTGAGGCAGGAGCACTGAGAGCAACCTAACCTTGCAGAGCACTCCCCAGCCCAAGAGGCAAGATCTGGGCAAAGATGAGTGGCAAGGACTCAACAGCCACGTACTTCAGGCAGTACTTCTCCTCCTGCAGGCACAGAGACGCTTTATGACCTTGCCCAACATCAACACACACAAAGTAAAAGCAGGGTCTGCCAAATTGAAACACTGCACTGAGCTGCCTCTGCATCACAAACTCTGCTCTGGTCTGGCTGCTCAAGCACCCCAGGCACCCCAGCATTGGCTTTGTGTTGTAGATTCCCCCTTCTTGGTCCATGAACAGCTTGGTACTATTTTTGCCAGTAAATAAAGCAGGGCCAGAACACCCAGCTGTTCCTCATCAATGCAGCTCCTGGCATAGTTTTGCCTTGTCTCCTGGCTAGCTCCTTGTCTCCTGGCTAGCTCCTTGTCTCCCAAACATTGCCCATGCACAATTTTGTTGATGGCACAGGCTGGGGACTGTCCCTACTGGCATCTGACCATATTCATATTGGTTTTCAGGGTGGAAAGAGAAAGGAAGGGGAAAGCTTCAGCTGAGTGCATGCAGACACGGCTATGACACTCCTCCTCAGGGCTGGAGGCTGTTTTAGCCGCATAGTTGGAGCCATCGTCCAGCCTCCCCCCACTGGTGGTGTTCCATGGGAGTCAGCAAGCTTTTCCCTGTCTCCTCCGCATCCTCTGTTCCCTTTCATTGCACCAAACACCAAAGTCACAGATCTAGGTCTAGCAGCAAGACTTGATGCCTTCTTTAGCACATTACAGCATACTGATAGTGGGTATTACATGAGCCAGTCAAATTTCTGTGCTTCTGACAAGCTCTCATCTTCAATTTCTGCTGTCTTTGCTAAAAAAAAGCACATTTCAGATACAACCCAACCCAGACCCCAACTCTTCAGATCCTCAGCTTGTCCTATCTAAGTTTTGTCTCCAGGGATTTATTGCAAAAGAAACCAACAAATAACATGTGACCTTCACCCTCTGCTCACTTCATTCTCAGCTTCCTCTCCCCTCCATGGGCTTGTCTCCCTCTAGTCCCTGAAGTCTTTCAGGACAGAGCATCCTCTGTTCTCTCCTGGCTATACAAACACCACTTTGATGCTTTTGCTTTTTAACAAAACTCTGCCCCAATTTTGTCTTCCCCTTCCTTCTCAATTTGGAAACCTTTGACACTTTCCCTGGGTGCTCTCATATCTTTTTAATGACTCCTCAGGGATGTTCTTCACCTTCTCTACAATTTTCATGGAGAAATTATATGGATCTCTGCTCCCATTTCTCTTCTCCTCCAAAGCTTATTCCCAGACTATTCTGCTCATGAACTGATTGTTCCCGGACCTCGCTTCTCAGTTCAGATCTGCAGGGACCAAGCACAGTGTGTTCCTCCATATGTTCTTCCACATCTTTCTGTTCACTTGCTCTCTAGCCAAATTAATTGTTAATTAGTCATAAAAAGTGAACCTCTCCAAAAGAAAAAAGAAGGGGGGGGGGGGGGGGGGGGAGGGAGAGGAGGGAGAATGAGAGAAAATGAAAACACAAAGAAATAGGTTCTGCAGCAGGATGGGGATAGTTGTTGTGGTAGGTCAAAGCTTGGAAGCCTCATTTCCCTCAGCTTTCCCCTCCCGAGGCATTCTAGCTACTGACAGCTTTCCTGGAAAGGGCAGAGGCTTTGTTCCTCCCTTTTCCTTCTCCTCTGCAGAAAAAGTTGCACAGGAAGTGCCTCTAAAGTCGCTGGGAAGAAGATCTGGCTTCCCAAAATGCATAAGAGCTCTGCAAGTTTGCCACTGCCTCATCACACTCCACAGCCAAGGGGATGGTCCAGACAATGCTCTTCTCATATTCCAGACTCCTTCCTCAGCCAGCTCTAGGGTGTCCCTCACCCTTCAGCTGGTCCAATAGCAGTTTAATCTTTTCATTAGTACCTTCAGTGTAATCAGGTTGTCCCTTTCCTTCCCTTAAGTATTTTTAAATACACTAGACACCTAATGAGGAGAAGGCAAATTCCACCACTACACTCCTGTCAACAGCAAAGCAGCAGAGTACTGCTTCCCCTAATGGGATGTTTCCAGATGCCCTCATTGAGTATATGATCACAACATCTACAGATGAAAGACTTGTGCTATAGCACCTCCTTGCAAGCACTAGATGTGTACCCTTGATAGAAGACATGTACTACACACTAAACATTGAGGACTCTGTTTTCTGCTATGCTCCAGCTGCGAAGAGCCAGTTTGGTGCAACAGAGTAAACATCAACCCAGTTAAAGTGAGTTAACAGCTGCTTTGTGCTAGTACAACTGGCCCTTACCATATTTGGTCTCTTCTCCCAGGCAACCAGCACCAGAACAAGAGGACACAGTCTCAAGCTGTGCTAGGGGAGGTTTAGGCTGGATGTTAGGAAGGAGGAGTGATTTGCCATAGGAATGAGCTATCCAGGGAGGTGATGGAGTCACCATCACTGGAGGTGTTTAGGAAGAGACTTGATGGGGCACTTGGTACCATGGTTTAGTTGATTAGATGGTGTTGGGTGATAGGTTGGACTCGATGATCAGTCCTGGGACCTGTCTTGTTCAACATCTTTGTGGGTGACATGGGCAGTGGCATTGAGTGCACCCTCAGCAAGTTTGCTGATGACACCAAGCTGTGTGGTGCAGCAGACATGCTGGAGGGAAGGGAGGCCATCCAGAGGGACCTTGACAGGCTGGAGAGGTGGACCCAAGCCAACCTCATGAGGTTCAACAAGAGCAAGTGCAGGGTCCTGCATCTGGGTCGAGGCAATCCCAGGCACAAATACAGGCTGGGCAGTGACTGGCTGGAAAGCAGCCCTGAGGAGAGAGACTTGGGGGTGCTGGTGGACAAAAAGCTCAACATGAGCTCTCAGTGTGCACTTGCAGCCCGCAAAGCCAATCAGATCCTGGGCTGCATCAGGAGAAGTGTGGCTAGCAGGTCAAGGGAGGTGATCCTCCCTCTCTACTCAGCTCTGGGGAGACCCCACCTGGAGTACTGCCTCCAGTTCTGGAGCCCCTATTACAAGAGGGATGTGGAGGTGCTGGAAGGTGTCCAGAGAAGGGCCACAAGGATGATCAGAGGGCTGGAGCACCTCTCCTATGAGGACAGACTTCTCAGGATCTCAGGTAGTGATAGGACTAGGGGGAATGGAATGAAGCTGGAGGTGGGGAGATTCAGGCTAGATGTGAGGAGGAGGTTCTTCACCATGAGAGTGGTGAAGCCCTGGAATGGGTTGTCCAGGGGGGTGGTCGAGGCCCCATCCCTGGAAGTGTTTAAGCCCAGGCTGGATGAGGCTCTGTCCAGCCTGATCTAGTGTGGGGTGTCCCTGCCCATGGCAGGGGGGTTGGAACTAGATGATCCTTGTGGTCCCTTCCAACCCTGACTGATACTATGATACTATGATCTCAAAGGTCTCTTCCAACCTGGTCTATTCTATTCTATTCTATTCTGGGGCCACATCAGTCCTCATTTTATCAGCACACTTCAGGTGGCAAGGGTGGGAACTATAGATCATGAATGGAAATGCAATTAGATCAGTTAATGATAATGAGGCTCTGTGTGTAAAATTACACCACAGCAAGTATTTTATAGGAAACCCTTCGGAGCTGGCTGCTTTGGAGCAGCAGTGCTGCAATGATTTTACCCAGCAACATCTTCCTTAGTCCCCAAACCATGTTTAAACACTGAAATTAACTGTACTGTGGGGTGAAAAATTAAGCTGGTGTGTTGCCTACTTCTAAGTGTTCATATAGTAACTTTCTACCACAGAGTCAGCAGTAGTGGAAAGTTCACTGTTCACACAAGGCTTGCAAACTGCCCTAACATGATGTGATTTAAATGTGAAGTAGTATAAATTTGTAACCAGGTAAAAAGGAGGCAATCACAAAAGAGTGCAAGGCAGAGCATGCTTAAACCAGTGCTTTGTAAATGTAAAGTAAAAAAAGGGTAGACTCAGCACTTTTTAGTAAAGAAGGAGATTGTGTAAGCACTCGAGAGGGAAAAAAAGATGGGGGGGAGAAAAGCTTTTTCTCTACATGGAGAATTAATGTGTGCACTGACCTCCAGCCTGCCCTGGCACCAACAGAGTGGTAAAAAGGGACATAGTGCAAATGACATAAACAAATTCCTGCAGAGGGAAGTCTTCGACGGAGACATCCATCCTCCAGCCTCAAAGCCACCCTGCTAATACGCTTACCTCCTGTGCAGCTCACAACTCCTGCTCTGCTAATGGGAAACTTCCTGCACAAAGTGTAGCTTACAAGAGAAAAATAATCAGTGTGGGCAGGTTTGAATTTATCAAGCACCAGAGCTGCCATGCTTTGGCAGTGAGAAAAGCCCTTGGCTTTGCAGGCTCACCTAACCCTCGCTGAGCCCGTGCAGGTTGCCAGCCTGGAACACCTACAGCCCTCTGATCTACTGCACTGCTCAAGGCAGGAATGATGACTATGGGCTTGGGTTGTCAGGTAGACTGAGTTACTCTGTTGGGTAAGAAAATGGATGCTATTGCCTGCTCAGCAGTAAAAGGAAAAGAGATGCAGCAATAAGGGATAGAGAAAGTTATTATGACTTTGACCAGGGACAGAATTAAATCGATGCAGTAAATGGCACTTAATGCACTTTAGTGACCCAGTGCATTTACTTCATCATACTTGTGCCATGTGGCTGATTACCTTTGATGCATAACACGTGAAAAGAACTGGATGCCACTGCTGCCAAATCTCAGGATGTGAAACAAATTGCCTGGGCACCTGAGGTTTTCAGCCTTTCTGCTGGCACACATGAACACGTACGCTTTCCTGAATGGCACACTGGATTTGATAGCACATTTCAGAGGTCACGTGGCACTGACTTCACATCTCCACTGAGTTTGCCTCATTAGGATCAGCAGTCAGGGCTTTAGCCCTGCATAAATTCTGACAGTTTTCTTGGTTTAGTTTGATTGAAACAGTACAGCTGCTTTTTTTTTCTCAGACCAGAAACCCAAGCAAACTCGGTACAATCTTAGAACACTAAATAAGTGGTCAGGTTTGCCAGCTGCACAGTACAATGGGACTTCACTCATTCACATGGCATCAGTCCATGCACATAAACCAGGCAGGCTCAGAATGTTCAACTCTGAGGTCTGTGTGAAGGCTGGGACTTCTTCATTTACATTTCTTCATTACACCCTGGGGAGCATCCAATGCCAGAGAAATGGAGATGTAAGAAAGGCAACACAGTCCTAGAAAGAGTTGGTCATTGGGAAACCTGGGTTCTGCTCCGTGTCCTGGCATCCACTGGCCTCTTTTTTTGTTGTTGTTCTTTACTGTCAATCAGCTGGGATGAGGTCCCCCATGGGTGCTGTGGTCAGGAGGTCTGCAGGCATCCACAAGCTCTGTGCACGACAGGCACCTGCTGTGGACTTGCCCACTGCCACTTCCACCTACACACTGATTCTTTCAGGGCAGCATGCTGAGAGCCTGTAAGTGGATGGAGATACATCACACTGAACCCAGACATCTCCTAAAATGATGAGGGCACAGATAACCTCCAGAACTGCTGGAGCTGCAGCCAGTCTATATCCATAAGTGTAATGAACTGAGAGTCAACAAGCTGGGGTGGCCATGCCTTACAAGACTGGGCCTCAAAGGTTTGCCCCTCTGTTATACAGCAGTAGTAATTTTGAACCATTTTAGTAAGTGGTTGTGACTGTGATGTTGTTAATGCTGTTTGTCACCTTAAACCATCATGCTTTTCCAAGCCTTCTCTTAATTTGGAAATGGAATAAACAAGTGGAGCCTACAACCCAGTATACATGTAACAAAATGAGGGGTTAGAAGCTCCAATGCTCCCACCTACTCATACCAGCTCCAGAGTTTCTTCCACATGATGTAATGAAAACCTGCTCTTAAACTGAGGGCTTCATGGGAGGACCAGACAGCACTGTCATGGACGCCTTAAAGCTTGTACTCTTCCTTGCAGAATGAGGGTTTTTATGAATATCCACTTGCTATTTGGGAACAACAGTGAGGTGCAAAGAGGTTAAACAAATTTTTACCTTAAAATAAATCATTAGAAGAGTTGGGAGTAGGACCAAGAATCCTATCAACTGGTCCTCAGTCTCATTACATGAAAACTCTCCTCCTCAGCACTTTGCTTAGCACTGACATTATCCCTTCAAATGTGTCAGACTTAACTTCTGTTACAAGGGCCACAAAAGCAATTCATGGAAGCTAAGCCCCATCCCCACCCTTTGTCCCACTTTTGGATTTGCATTACACAGAGCACAACGTGCACAGCAAAGCCACTGCACTTTCTCAATAGACTTCAAGGGGAAGATTCAGTTCCAAGGTGACCTCAAGCCATGGTCACCCCAGTGCCACAGAGCTAAGAAAGCTCACTGATCTCCTGTGGGCCCACAGCTTGGGACTCAGGAGAAGCACGAGGAAGAACACAAGAATTTTGGATTTACTCCAGTGTTGCTGGGAGCAGAATCTGGCTCTGCTCTAAGAGAGGGAGAGAAAAATATACATTGGATTTATTTGCCTTTGGAGTGAACTAGACAGTTTTCAATACTTAAGGGGATTGCATTTAAATCATCTGTGGGTTTTGAAAACAGCATTATTGCTTGGTATCACAAGCAATTCCCAATTTTTAGATCTTCTTGAGCTAGACTCAGTTTTAGTCCTAATATCAACAATTCTATTACTGCTGTGAGGGAAATGGAATGGCAATGAACTGGTATACATTTTCCTTACAAATTATAAAGTGACAAATGTTTTATTTCAGCTTCTCTTGAGGATTTGCTGGATATTAAAAATAATCTTAATGTAGTCACTGGTTGGCATTAACATAGTACTCTGACTGCCTGTTTCAGGGAAAGCAGGGGATGGTGTGTTTTGTCTTCCACCTCTCAGAAGGTGCTGCTTGCATTGTAAATGTGCTTTGTTATCTAGCAGGATCACTGAATAAAAAGATACTGTAACTTCATGCTTTGAAAGTCTAATTCCCCCCTTTCAGGCTCAAAACAATCCATTGTCTTGAACACAAACAACAAGGATTTACACCAACTGAAACAAGAAGGAAATCCATTTCCTTTTGCCCTATTGCCCTTCATTACTGTAGTTTGAATTCTTGGGGTTTGAACTCAATTTCAGATTCTCTTAACTTGTCTCCATCCAGGTCCTCCATCACTGATAGAGCAACAGCATGCATATGGCAGCCAGGTCTCAGGTAAGTAATCTACTGCATGGCACAGCTCCACAGCAGGTTTAGGTGATGAGACAGTAAAACAGAGCCGATTTTCAGGAAACCCCTAGTACTCAGGTAGTAAATCACAGTAGAATCAAAACCTGAAAATGTTAAGATATCTGACTAGCCCACTTCAGACCTGTATCTTTCAAAAGAGCAGAGCTGCCTCTGTTTCTCCCTCTCCAAGTCAAAATGCCATAAAAGGTCCCAAACTCAGCCTAAAAACTTAGGACGTTTTCAGTCTTCTGCAGAGCTACTAAATGAAAAACCCACTGGGGCTGCCTCAGACCTCGTGATGCCTAATACAAGCAGGAACTGAATGTGGACCTCTTCTAGAAACAAAGAAAACCCCAAATGTATCCCTCACTTACCAGAATGGGACTGCCCTGCAGTTGTTTTCTGATGGTGGATGGGAGTTGCTTTTATGTAGAGGAAGAGAGATTTTTTTGGAGGGAAACATTTTACAGATTCAACATTCTCATTCCTGCTGCAGTTTCAAGAGTGTTGTGTCAGGTTTGGGGGTTGGGTTTGGTTTTTTTTTTGCAGTTACTACCTCAGCAGCTGTTGACATTGCATTCTTCCCATGAAATCTCAGGAATGGCTTTATCTTGTGATTTTTGGAATGAAAACATAGCTGCTCCTTAATTCACTTCACCAGCAAAAGAATAGTTAACTGCAGGAAGGAAAGAGGGAGGAGCCTAGGCTGCACAGAGGAGCCACTGCAGCATGGAGCACCTCTCCATCCTAATGCACAACAGAAATGCAGGGGCTGTACAAAATGAGCTACCTGGTACTAGCGGTACCTGGAGCAGGCTGCTCATAAAATCTGCATAGACACCTGAATGCCACGCAGAGGAACAGAGATGTGGAATTAAGCACATCATGCAGCTGCTAGAATGTCACAGCCACACTGCTCAAAATCTTGAGCAAAATCTGTTTCTCTCTGATAACATTGTGGATAGAATTAGCTAATAGCTTTAGAAAGGGGAAGGAGAGACTTGCTGATCAGTGCCAACTCTCTTATCTATCTCCATTCAAGGGACAGCACAATGAGTTTCAGCAAGGTTGTTCAAAAAAGCCCTCAAAAAGTGGATTTAAAGTTCAACTGGTTATGCCTAAAGCATTTTGGGCCAGATCCTCAGTTCTTGTAAGCAAGCATGTCTGGGGGACTGCACAGACCTAGCTTTGTTCCTTCCAGCTAAAAAACAGGTTTTATTCCCAGGGTGTCAGGTTGGCAAGCAGAACTGACACTCACCATGGGATCCCCTTCACCTAACAACACAGAGATCTACAGTGGAACTTGTTCTTCCTTGACAGATTACTTTTCTATTAAAACAGAGACAAAGGAGGCACAAGTCTCTGAAGTCTCTGAGGGCCCCATTCATCCAGTTTACTTTGGATTTGATCTCTGCTGACTGCACAGGCTGTGAGGGGTGCATAGCCATAGCAGTGGTTCAGTTCAGCTCAGCAGTGCACTTCTGAGGTGATTATCCCAATTTCCCCCACTTACCTCATTTTGATTCACATTATTGGGCAGCACTGAAGCATACAAATTGAACTGAAACTAAGCTAGAAGGTGAAGTTGTACTCCATCCCCACATGTATAGCACCAAGATGTGCACAGCATGAAAGCCATGTTTCAAACTGCAGCTCTATGTATGCCAGCTAATTGCTAATGTAGACAACAACCTTCTGGCAGATCTACAGATGCACTTAATCCAATGAATTCCACCTCAAGTTGTCTTGTATGAATAACATGGTGACAACCCAAGAATTGAAGTGTTGAAGGAGTAGGAACATTGCTCTTGGGTGATTTTCAGGGCAGTCTTTGCTTGTATGCTGCCTGGGAGAAGCTCACATTCAGCCATTGAGATGCTCTGTTCTGGAGGAGCCTGCAGGAGAACTGGGAGCAAAGCAGATTCACCCACACCTTTCATCTTCTTCCTGAAATACATGGCTTCTATGACTGGCAGATCAGATGGGATGACAATATAAGGACATCTCTTTGTTCATCCAGAAGGGATGAGGCCAGCCTGGACATCTCTGATGGGAACAAACCTGAGCCCATTGTGTAATCAGGAACTTTCACAATGTGAGGTTCATCTGACCAGATGTTGCTGTGATTCAGGACCTGTAATCGGTGTGCCTTTTCCATCGGCAGAGAGAAGCCAACATGTGAGGTGCAACTTAGCTCATCACGGAATCACAGAATCACCAAGGTTGGAAGAGACCTCAAAGATCACCAAGTCCAACCCATCACCACAAACCTCATGACTAAACCATGGCACCCAGTGCCACGTCCAATCCCCTCTTGAACACCTCCAGGGACAGTGACTCCACCACCTCCCTGGGCAGCACATTCCAATGGCTACATGTTAAAGCCCTTATCTGAAAGAGGTGAGGAGGATAATCCTGAGCAACGAGTCATTTGTCCACTGAGTCTGCAGGGAGAGTGAGGTCCAGCTCTGACAGAGACAAGTGCTTTTTAGGCATCTAGTCAGGTGAGATGAATGCAATACCCCATGACTGTGACAGGCTTCTGATAACCCCTAACTGGGTCAGTAAACTCAGGTATTCTCAGCCTGCAAGGATCAGCCTTCTGAGGCCTCCAGGCCAGTGGTGAGATCATTTTTGCACATAAACATTCACAGTGACTCCTTCTAAAAGTCACCATAACCAACGAAAGACTGTCACGAAACAGGGACCTGGTCCTGCCACACACAAGGGGCAAGGACTGAATGTTTTTCTGCCCTCAGGTAAGACAGCAAATACCCAGAGCATTGCTGGACTAGTTGCCATTGTGTGTAGACACCACACCAGGTAGATCATCCACCTAACAGAGACAGAGTATCTACAGCCATTCCTCAGCTCCAACTGAGCAGAAAGCAATCCAAGAGCCCTTCATTTTACTACCTTGAATAGAACAGAATTAACCAGGTTGGAAGAGACCTTTGAGATCACCGAGTCCAACCTATCATCCAACACTATCTAATCAACTAAACCATGGCACCAAGTGCCCCATCCAGTCTCTTCCTAAACACCTCCAGTGATGGTGACTCCACCACCTACCCAGGCAGCCCATTCCAATGCCCAGTCACTCTCTCTATGAAGAATTTCTTCCTAACATCCAGTCCCTCCCCTGGCACAGCTTGAGACTGTGTCCTCTTGTTCTGGTGCTGGTTGCCTGGGAGAAGAGACCAACCCCCATCTGGCTACAACCTCCCTTCTGGTAGTTGTAATGAGCAATAAGGTCTCCCCTGAGCCTACTCCAAGCTAAACAACCCAAACTCCCTCAGCCTCTCTTCACAGGGCTGTGGTCCAAACCCCTCCCCAGCTTTGTTGCCCTTCCCTGGACATATTAAAGCAACTCAACATCTTTCCTAAATTGAGGAGCCCAGAACTGGACACAGTACTCATGGTATGGCCTGACTAGTGCTGAGTACAGGGCCAGAATGACTTCCCTGCTCCTGCTGGCCACACCATTCCTGATGCAGGCCAGGACGCCTTTGAACTTTGAACACTGCCATTGACCTTCAAGGCACGTGGTGATCACGCTCCCAACTCCGCATTCTCAAGGGCAGAAGCAGGTTTGGTTACTCTCCCTTCAGAACAAAACCACACTGCAACAGAAAGGTACGTCTTTATTGACAACTTTTCCAAATAAATCTGAGGAGGGAAAACAAACCAAAGGAAAAAGAAAAAAGAAAGTCTTTGGTGACTCTATCTATCAAAGCAACCTATCTCAGATGGTGAAACCTATGTTGTTATACAGGTTAATGAAGGAAACCAAATTGTATGGCTTTTTAGATTTCTCATTCTCTCTCTTGTCTCTTCTTTCTCTCTCTCTCTCTCTCTCACTCGCACACTTGCTTTTAGGTTTCATTGCACCACGTTATCAAGAGGCAAACAAAGAGGGGGGGAGGAACACCTTCTAAAATAGATGTGGCAGCACTATGAGAACATTGGCAGGTAATGCATTAGAAATTTTTTTTTTGTCTGCTCCAAAATGTACATTTTATACAAAATAAGACTGCAGGTTTTATTTGCTTTCGGTTTGTGTTTGCTGCTTTTTTTTTTTTTGTCCTTTTTTTGTTGGTTTTTTTTGCTTTACATTTGCCCCCTTCCCCCCCCCCCCCTTTTCAGAATTCCCATTTCAGCTTTTCCATTCTCATCTCTCAAACACTGTACAGATCTTCTTTCAAAATAAATATACAGGATTATGTACAAGGTCGCAAGGCCCTACTGGATCATCAGGAATCCACCGTGAAATAGTCACTTAGAAACCATCATGAAAGAGTGGGAGGGAGCATCCCAACGCATCTGATGAGGCCCATAACCCCCCCTCTAATTTAACTACCCCTTGATTTAACTCCAACTTAAAAAAACCCATGTGTGAAGACAGTTTAAAAAAGAGTGGTATAAAGGCCAGCTGGACTTAGTTTTAAACAAGGGTGAGATGGACACCATTTTGGAAGCTGTGTTTTCACTTCTGGCAGACAACAGCTAAGACCCTGTGTGGGGCAGGTCCCTTCTCAGGCCTTATCCCCATGAAATCCTGCTAAAGCCTGGGAAAATGGCTCTGTCAGGGTGACACCCCTGAAGGCTACATTTCTGTGCTAGACAGCAGAGCCAGACTGGAGTTAAAAAACCCCAACAAAACAACACAAAGAGAGCAGACCCTCCCTCCCGGTATGAGGATAGTTAACTGGAGGAATTCATTGTTGTCATCAATACAGAGGACAAACATCAAACACACTTGAAATTTCCATGTGGGTGGAGAAAAGCACACTGAGTTTTACCCTGGGATCTGAAATACTTTTCTTTCTTCTTCAAACACCCCTAGTCTGCTTCTAGATGTTTCTTTCATTGATCCAGCCTCACATGATGACTCTCATTCTGGAAATGACATCTTTTTGGTAAACGAGCTACTGTAAAAGGCGCTCATTGGAGAAAGATTAATTTCTTTGTCAAAGTCGGCTCTAGAAAGAGAGATTGCAGTCTGAAATTGATCAAATCCGTGATGTTTTCCAATGGGGAAGATCAAAGCACCTGATAGCCATGCATTAGCACATCAGTGCGTTCACCAGGACATTGTGGCAAACCTTAAACACTCGCATCTAGAACAAGCTATGGTAATGATTAAAAGAGTTTTGCACAAAATAGAAAGAAGGCAAATAAAATCTTGTACATGCCCAGGGGACTGCGAAGACAGCCAGGCACTTTCTGTCTTGGAAGTTTGCTCCTTTTTTTGTGTGTGGGTCACATTTTTCTCGTTAGGAAACCCTCCTCTAGCAATAGATCTCATTCCAATTACAACTGGGAAGGGTTTCTTTCTTGCCTTTTTATTTTACCCCCTCCGTTTCATAAATTAAATTAAAAGTTCATCAATTCTCCCCAACTCTAATCCCTACTTTTATTCTGTTTTAATGGCATGGATCTACTCACATTCATCCATTCATCTCACCCCTGATTAAATTAAGGTCAGTAACCTTTATGAAAGGCCACATGCGTAACACTCGGTCAAGTCATCAGGCATTCAAGTACCTGTAAAGTAAAGGCTAACATAGCCTGCTGTTAATGAAAAATAATCAGAATTTAAAAAAACCCAAACTACAAAAGGAGTAACAAGGACTGAACCTTGTTTCAGCACCATCTGAATTAAGGGGAGGAGGAAAAAAACCAAAAAGAATAGAGAATGATTAACTTGCACATAGGACATGACAGTAAGATGATTCAGTCTCTTAAGGAAGCAAACAACACAGCTGGATCCATCACAGGGGAGGCTCAGAATACCTACTGTCCTTACCAGAATTGGCCAGTAATGTCCACATGGGGTGCAGTGCACCAAGTCTCTAAGGTGGATTTGTGTCCAGCTCTTCCCCCACATCCCAGGGCCGTGGACATGGAGACCAATGGCCGTCCTCAAGACTGGCTATGAGGCACATTCTTTCCTAGAGAGACAGCTATGCCTGGGTAACGTGCTGCAAAGGGAAATGCTCCTACCTATCTGCATCCCTTCTGGAACTAAGCCTTTCATTGTTCCTTGTTTAATTAGTGGTCTGTAAACAGAGAGGGTCTTGAATCACACTGAGTGAGCTTTAGCACAGGCTCTTTCAGCCGCCCCAAAAAGTGACGATAGCAGAATGTCAAACAGTTTAAAAGCTTGGCCTGACTTGCTGCACTCCAAAAGTGGTTAGCTACTCCTTTTTGCACTAAAAACCCAGCCCACGTGCCCCAAAATGGCATTCAGTAAAACACAGGCAGAACTGTAGTTCTTGTTTCTGTAGTGCTCTCTTTTTCCCTCTTGCCTAGCTACAGACCATTAACTGCTTCCTAGAGCGCAGCTGTTCCTGTGGACACATCCACACACCCACCTGTAAATGGGGACATGTGGAAAGTGTGAGTCCTGCCAACCTCATCCACTGCTTGACATTCTCCAAAGACTGAGAACTTCTCTAAGGAGAAGGTCTTTTCTAGTCCCTGAAAATACTGCCTGATCTCCAAGAAGAAAAAGCAGCATGGGAGCCACTGAGCCATACACTCTAGAAAAGCAAACCATTGTACTTCACCTTCCTCAGCAGGTAAGTAAGCACAACATATCCTGCTCCTCTCTCTGGCTCTTGTCTCTTTATACATCTTTCCATGTGCTGATTTAACTCTCTAAAATGGCATGAAAAAAATCCAATAAACCACTAGAGAGTTTTCCATGATTTCAGACAGTTGAACAGGCTCACAAAAGCAACCAGTAAGCACCAGCATGGCAAAAGGTATCAGGCAAGACTGCATGGCCAGGGTCTGGGAGAGCAACAGGAGAGAGGGAAGAGCGGCACATCTTCCTTCCAGCAGCATAAGTCACCAGCTGCAGTCTCACACGTTTTGGCAGACTCCTTTAAAGACTTGGTTCAGGTTTAGAAGGATGTGTAGCAATAGAAGGGGTAATGGCTTTAAACTGAAAGAGGGTAGTACAAGTGTTCAGGGCTTTGAGCAACCTGGTCTAGTGGAAAGTGCCCTTGCCTAAGGCAGAAGGACTGGAACTAGATGAGCTTCAAGATCTTTTCAATCCAAACCATTCTGTGGTTCCATGATCCTAACACAAAATGTTCCTGCCCTGACTTGCTGTGCTCTGTTCAAATACTGCAATATGTACTCAAAGCAAAGTGCTCTTTGCATGTCTTTACATGTCAGGCTGCATACAAACAGTTAGTTGTATGCACTTTGTAATTTTAGAGCAACTTTCTGTTTAGGGATTCTGATCTTACCAGAAAGTATTTAGGCTTCACAGCATTCCCTTTACAACCAGTAACCATTAATTCTACAAGTGAGGAAACTGAGGCATGCCTCGGTTGTGGGATTTGCTTGAAACTGCATAATAAACCAGAGCCTGAGCCTAAATGAAAGTGGTGACAACTCAATCTAGCCTTCCTGGCACTCCAGCTACCCTTCTCCCTGGCTCCCTGGCTGTCTGTTTACAAAGGAATGAGGTATAGAAAGGCTTGCTGGTCTTCTGGGCATCGGCACTAAACCCCCTCGGCTGTGACTTTACCAGAGCTCTTGGGGGTGGCGAATGTTACAGAGCACCCCAAAAGCACCTCATCAAAATGTGAGAGCTGAAAACGTTTTTAAAGTGCTTATTTTCTTAACAAATTGGAATAGCACCTTCCTGACCCAAATCACTGCTTTTGTTTTCATTCATCAATGTGGAGAAGCACATAAATACACAAAGCACTACAGGGAAGTAAACAACTGCAACAGCTCAATTTAAAAACACTTTAATTTGAAATGCTAAAACCATTTTGGAGCATGAGCCATGTCAGTGTTTGAGGGGCAGGGGTTTTTGTCCCAAGTATTACCATGCCCCAGTTATGCCTTGAAGCACACGCTGTTGCCGGTACCCCACGTCAGATCTCCAAGCAAGAGAGAATTTCTCCACCTATTTGCACTTCAAAAACCAAAACCAAAACAAAAGAAAACAAACACTAAAAATTCCCAAACAACAGAAGAAAGAAAATAAATATATATATAGATTTTTTTTTTAATGAAGCCTGTGCTTTGATTTCAAATAAACCAATTTGTTCCAGGCCAAATTCCTGCGCTGCGAGTGCTAACATGCTTTCTTTCTTTCACCAACACTCCTTTTGCCTTCAGAACAAAGCCATTCCTAGAAATTCAGCTATTGCAGCAGAGCAGCACCACTGTCCTTTGGCAGCAGGGATTCATGTGACCACTGCAGCCACCACGCTGGCCATGTTGACCACCCCTGTTGTGCTCACCCATGGGCAGGGCCATTTGCGACGCACTTATCCTACCAGTATATACAACTGGCACCACACCTCTGCTGTGCATGAAGCCCTCTCTATGCTCCAAGTCACCAGTTTGCTCCTCAGCTCTAGCATTCCTCTCTCCCTTCAAGGCAAGACTGATTGCCTTCAAAAACAGGGTACCCAACCAGGAGGACCTACACTCTTCTCTGGCTCATTGGGGAGTTTCCAGTTTTCTGTTCATCCAAAGGACTTTTGCCACAGTGGCTGCTACTGGCTTGGGGGAAAACAGGAGAAGAAATTAAAAAGTCAGCAGCGAATGAGAAATGTGAATACTTCAGTTCTGTCCTGCTTTGTGCTCAGTTTGGGTTGGAACCTGCTGTATTTTCTCCACGTGAGAGTCAAGCATTTCACTTTGCAGGGGAAATGAGTGCAAACCGCACTGACAACCAAATGCGTGAAAGCAAGAAAGAAAAGAAAAGAAAGAAACAAAGAAAAAAAAAAATGGTAGCTTTGAAATACTCACAACCAACACAATTTTGATTAAAGAAAGAACTCTGTTTTTAATAGGTTTTGGTGTTTGGTGGTTTGGTTTTGTTTTTTTTTCTCCTTTTTTTTTTTTTTTTTTCTTTTTTTTCTTTTTTTTTTCTGATCATTAAAAAAGTTTAAACCTGCATAGCAATCATTTCAAAAATAATTATTTAATGTTCCATAATGAAACTGTACACGACCTAGTCTCGAGCGACAGAAGCCTGCCGGGGCGGTTCGACACAGTCCGGAGCAGCTCACGCCTGGCGCCGGGGCTGCCGCTGGCCGGGGCCGGAGCCGGGCGCTCGCTGCGGGCAGCACAGTCTGGCCCCAGGCGCCGGCGGCGCGCAGGGCGGGGGGGGGGGGCCGGAGGGGGGCGGCTCGGGCACCCCTCACAGCAGCGCTCCTCAGAGTCGTTCGATGTCTCGATACTTCTTTCTCAGGATGGAGACCTGGTCTTTGAAGAGGACAGGGTCGAGCCTCATCTGAGAGTGGATCAGCGGCATATAGCCAAACCAGCTGGCAAAAGTGTTCATGCAGCTCTGCCGCTGGGCGAAGTGGTCGGGGTCAGCCCAGCGCGAGGCCCGGGAGGTCTGCGTGGAGAGGAGAGGCAGGCATTAGACCTCGGACTACGCAATGAGACGGTGGGACAGGATGGGCACTGCGTGCTTGGAGCAAGAAAAATGAGCGTGCGGGCTTTGGCAAACAGAGAAAGTATAGCCCTGTGGAGAGAGAAAGCTCAAACTGGAAGCAATAGGCACTTTTTTGGACATCACCTTCTTCTCCATAGAAGGTCCCCTAGGTACCCACGAGTCAGAATTGCTGGATTACTGCCTATACCTCAGGGGAAGGCACAGCGGCACACAGATAACACGCTGGCATAGCCACTCACTGGTAAAAGATCCAAATAATGCTAACAGAAGAAAAAGTGAGGGGGAAATGGAAGGTCCCTCCTTTCTCCTGCCCTTAATAGAGGTGGTACTGTTGGTAGTGCTGATGTCACTTGGCAGCTCTGATGGGGGTTGTTTAGGACCTGCAGGTCAGGCAGGAATTGCTAGTCCTCCCATTGCTTTCTGACACAGGCCAGGAGGGAAAAGTGCCTCCTGATTACCATGCATCCCTGTTACTACAAGGTAAATCCATTTCTGCAGTGATGGAGTGCTTCCCCAGTACCTGGAAAAGGCTCTAAAGCAAATATTCCATGGCTGCAAGTGCATGATGGTGTCACCATGGGACAAAATGTCCCTCGTGGGGAAAAAAACCCAGAGGATTATTACAAATTGCCTCTGTTTTGACAGTGTGGTACCACACTGCCTACTTTAAAATAGCACAGGGATGGCCTGGCACATTGTACTCATTAATAATCATTAGAAATTGAAAACTTCTCTGGAATTTACTTCTGCTTCTAGAATTCCATGACTAGGTCTTGGGCCTAGAATATTTAATTAGAAGACTGGAGTTTAATTGAAATTTAGTCACCACAACTATCAATCAGTTCTGGGAGTTAGGGATCTCACTGTGTGAGAAAACTGTGAAGAGATACTGTCAGGTACAGTAGGTGTTTGCTGTTTCTCCTTTTGTATTTCCCTTTATTATAATAAATGTCTAAAGTCTATTATTATTTATTGTCTAAAGTCTAACTTCTGCTAAACTAAAAACCTGAAGAAAAAAATAGAACTGTGTCACTCTAAGCCTAACCTAGGTGTCAAAGACTTATATTATCAACACATCCTGACTGCTAAAACATACTCTGGATACATTACCTGTCCCATCATGGTCTCCTTATACTGTTTTTTCTGTGTTACTTTGATTGGAGGCAATTTTGTCACGGCTGACACCAAAAAATTCATTAGAATGTCCTCACAATTGGCCAGTTGGTCCACCATATTCTTTAGGCTGGCAGGCAGGTAATGAGTGTACAGGTAGTGATAATATCTGGAAACCAAGAGCAATGGTATTAATAAAAGTCCCTGGGCTTTCAGGGATTACAAACTCCAGGAAATTTCTCTCTCAGCTGAGACACAAGCTTTGCATTCAATTTCCTTTCTTCTGTCTTACCCTCCAACAAGAAGGGAGAACAAATGAGTAGCTCATCAAGATAGTACCGAGTGTTAATGGAGAAACAAAATACATACTTTTTTGTGTGTAACTGAGTTGAAAGAAATAATGCAGACTTAAGCATCAAGATAATGGAGAAGTAGGAACTAGAGCACCACATTGCTGTAATGTGATAGCCAACACTGATGAATCATCCTCCACCTCTTCTTTCAAAACTGTTCAGCTGGAAAGAACTCTATTAAACTGGCCCTCTAGCATTCTTCTTGTTGAAATGATTCTCTTCTGGGCCTCTATCATCCCCTATGGCCTGTCTTCTCCTTTGTGAGAATGTGGATTAGAATCACAGAATCATGGAATTGTTAGGGTTGGAAGGGACCTCAAGGATCAGCCAGTTCCAATGCCCCTGCCATGGGCAGGGACCCCTCACACTAGATCAGGTTGCTCAGAGCCACATCCAACCTGGCCTTAAAAACCTCCAGGGATGAGGCTTCCACTGCCTCCCTGGGCAACCTGTGCCAGTGTCTCACCACCCTCATGCTGAAGAACTGCTTCCTAACATCTAATCTGAGTCTACCCATTTCCATTTTAGTTCCATTCCCCCTAGTCCTATCGCTCCCTGACACCTTAAAAAGTCCCTCCTCAGCTTTCTTGTAGGCCTTTTAGATACTGTAAAATTTGCTAACTTTCTCCTCAAATCTAGATAGGACTTCGGTCTACTGAAATCCTAGCAACAGGATGCCAGCTTTCTCCCTGCATTATGCTGATCCATTGTGTGTCCCCTGTACTGCAGTTCTAGAGCAGCCAGAAGACTTTGCAGTCTGTAGCTGTCAGCCAACACATCCCCAGAGCTGGTCTGGAAGTAGCCTCCTCTCTGCTACGCTAGAGGCCATTCAGTCGAGCAGTTTAATGAATTCGGGAACTCTTTGAAGTGTGTAATTCCTGATGTTAAAAAGAGCAGTCCAACTGCCTCGAAATACAAGCAACTTCAAAGAGACCCAACAAGCACAATAATGATTACCAGATCCCCAGAGCTAAACAAAGAACTTAAATTATTGCCCCATAAAAAGAGTAGACCCATTTATTATCTTCCCATTTTTCCCTCCTTCCCCGGAAGAATGTTCTTCGCGCACATCCCACCCGCCCCACCTTCCCCCATTACTATTCTGTTTCATACAGAAAGATGACAGCAGATGCTTGGGGTTCTTACTTGTGGTAAATAGCAGCTCCTGTCAATACCATGGAATAGTCATTAGTCCATTTGGAGGTGTACCCCCACCTCTCCTTAGTGTTGTCCCAGAAGTGACTGCGAGCAGGGTAGCCTACAATCCTCTCCGGAAAGCTCTGCCAAACTGTAAAGGCAAAATCCACCTGCAGGGAAAGGCACAGGCCAAGTGAATACCCAAACTGCTTCGAAAAATGTCAACAAAACAAAATATTACCTTGCCACTAATTTGAAATTCAAAATCTTGGAACTGTTGCAAAACACTAATTCTATGTATTCATCAGTAAATTAAACTGACTGCTTGACATTTTACCCTATAATTATGTACATTTTAATGGCTCCTGTTAAAGGGAGTCTAAAGCATCACAGTATTACATTAACATTTTCAGGCTTGCCCTTTACATATCAAACCTTTTCAAGTTACAGAAAGAATGGGTATAGGTGCAGGTATTTATACTGAGCTGCAATGCAGAGTGGTAATAGCTATGTGGTAAGCTGAACCTTTTGCCTTTTGCACATCTTTGTGCATCTCGCCTACCGTTTCAGTACTGTCAACACAAAGCCTGGAAAACCAGGAGTCAAACACCTTAAATTACAAAGGCGGCTCACTGAGATTAAAACAGGCAATCAATGAGAAGTCCTTCTATATTTTCTGTGTTGAGCTTCTGAGGACCATGTAGGTCATACTTTTAAGACTATGTGACCAAGAGAATTAAACATATAGCCCAATAAAGAGGACATTAATGGTGCCCTGTAGTTAAATGGCTTTAGGAACCATTTACCTATGGCTTACATACTTTAAGTAAAATGCTGGATGCTGGATGAGCCACAAGAAGTTTTAAAGTGCTGACAGCAGAGGCTTTAAAAAGGTTTACTTTATGTATTATGTATATAATATATAATATTTATCATATGTATAATAATATACAGATATATAATATAGATATTTTATTTATGTATGTATTTGTTACAAATTTGTTTTGCTGTAGCTACTTTATTAATAGAGAACTGAAAATGGGACAGGACATTGCTATCCCAGGATCCCATCACATAATTGTGAGTGATACCAGGAAAAGGATGACTGGGGTAGACTGCAGAAAGCTTGTCAGTGCTAGATTTGAAAGGAGTTTGGTAAAAACTACACATGGAATGATTTTTACCACTGTGGAGTTGGCTGGCAGTCCCTCCACTTCAAGTCAGGTTTTAGGGCTCAAGCTAGACCAAAAAAAAAGACAATTCTAATTGTCCCATCAAACCCAAGCTTTGTTTCTGCACTGCACGCCAAGTTTCCTCCAGTATCAGAGGGACCTCAAACTCTGCTCAAAAATGCTTGAAAAACCTTCCATGAACCCAGCCAAAGTCAAGGGTGTAGAGGTTAGATAAAGAATAGCAGCTCTCAGAACAGCCACATTTTGTGTGATTACTGTCAGACTTCTCACATTTACAAGTGTTTTTATGAAACAGAGGAGCTGCACATGCACTGGAAGACAAAGTTAGGGACTGGCTATTTTCTTTCAAGTTGTTTCAAGGAATTTGAGGCCAGCTAAAAAGACAATGTGCACAAACCAGTTACTGTTGTGATAGTTCTGATCTCACCCAAATCAATACCACATGAAAAAAGTAAAGGGTTGTGTGGTTTTTTTTTCCTTCCCTGTAAAGGCCTTTCCCATAAAACGTGACATCTGTTTTCTTTAGAGAAGTCTGAGCATATCAGACTTAACTAAAAACCAAAGCAGCTCCAGTCAGTGCCCTCCCTTGTGCTTTCAAGTATCTGCCCTTGTACCACGCCAATGCACACAAGCAGCCACCCTAAGAGAAAACTCCTTTTATTAAGAAAAACCCAAACAACAGTTCTCATTCTGTATCATCTCCAGCAGCACTTACTCAGCTGACCAGCAGGAAAGGCCAAACAGGCTGCCAGTCTCTGAAGACCTTGTATCATTTCTGACCCCTGCTCATTTCTCCCCGGGGCAAACACCACTCCGTGCATGTGAAACAGCTCCTCTCACACGAGCAGCTACACTGCCTTCTGCTGTGGATGGAAACCCTTCACTATGGAGAGAGCAGAAGATGCTCCTGGTGTGACTATGCCTCTCAACAGGAAAGCAACTGTGTCTGATCATGTTCTGAAATGGACTTTTCTGGGCTCTGAAGCTCTGCTGCCATGACCACCCATGAGCAGCTCGTTTCAAGGGAGGTTTCACACCACTCTCTTCATGTCAGTGTTTCAACACACTGCTTCTTTGCATGTGCCATACAACAGGGGAAGTGAAGCAACAAAAGGGCTCCAAGTTCTTCAGAGAGAGCCACCAAAGATTGTTGTTGACCCTGGCACCCTGGCAGAGACATGTCAAAGCTGCCAGATGGGTGCCTGCAGGAGGTAGCTGGCTGGTTCTATCTGCAGCACAGTGGCCATGGGGCTCATAGAGCCAACACCCACCGTGCAAACACACAAGGTTGTCTGCAAGCTGCACATAGGAAGAAGAAGGCACAGAAAACCTCTGTGTGTTGTCTCACACAAGGACAAATATTTGTGTTTCAGAATGTTCAAGCCAAATGAGAAACATTATTTATTTAATATGCATTCCAGAAGCCTGAATGACCCCAAAGTTTGGATGATGACTAAATACCAGTCAGAAAAACCCAATCCCCTAAATACTCATGGATTTCACAGCCTGGACTGCTATAAATGGTGTCTACAACTACCTGAAGGGAGGTTGTAGCCAGGTGGGGGCTGGTCTTTTCTCTCAGGCAACCAGCACCAGAACAAGAGGACACAGTCTCAAGCTGCACCAGGGGAGGTTTTGGCTGGATGTTAGGAAGAAGTTCTTCATAGAAAGAGTGATTGGCCATTGGAATGTGCTGACCAGGGAGGTGGTGGAGTCACCATCACTGGAGAGGTTTAGGAAGAGATTGGATGGGGTGCTTGGTGCCATGGTTTAGTTGATTAGATGGTGTTGGATGGTAGGTTGGACTTGATGATCTCAAAGGTCTCTTCCAACTTGGTCTGGTCTGGTCTAGTTCTTATTCTTATTCTTATTCTTATTCTTATTCTTATTCTTATTCTATTCTATTCTATTCTATTCTATTCTATATGCCACCTCAGTGCAATGAATTTCCAGAGAGATCTTACCATGCCCCACCCTGGACAGCTGTGCCAGGACCCTTAACCCTGAGCAACAACCTGCTCAGTAGGAACTCCAGCCCTTGAATCAAGGCCTTTTACTGGCTTTGGGTGGGGTTTTTTTTTTGCCATGCAGGGCTTTGTACATGAGTGCTTTGGCAACAGCCATATTCTTCCTCATCTAGCAGAAACTACTAAGGTGCAGTCTTAGAATATTGGTACCAAGTAGGTTCAATGCCAACTATTTCTTCCCTTTGTGCAGCAGCAGAAGGCTATTATGCTCCTTCTGGAGCAGTCTAACCCAAGGAATCCATACTGGGGAGAAACAGCAGTTGCAGTCTCATCCATTTTGAACAAATGCAGTGACATCTTAGGGCATATAGCAGTGACTGGTGACTAATGTTAGGTATTTCATCACTGATATAAAAGTAATGGTAGTATCATTGAACTATTTCCACCACTGACAAAAAAGTGTTTTTAATAAAGGTGAAGAGGGGAGAAGGGAATGGCTGTGAACATGGAGGGGGGAGGGGGAAAGGGCAACCAAAAGACAATTGAGTTTTTCAAGCTATTCCCTGGCCATCATTAAAAATGTATTTCCCAAATATTGCACTCTATATAAACTGTCATCAGTTTCCCCTGTGGTTCTCAGGGAGAGGTTCCAGAAATCAATACTCATCCCAGTTGTAAAAATTAGGTTTCTACAGTATTTTTCTTTTCTTAGTGCTATCTTGCTCTTGGCACAAACACTCCCAACACCTAAACTAGCAAAGATCTCCCATTTTATGGGGTGATACTGTGGTGAAAGAGCATTCCACAGTGAAATCCTGCATTAGGGTGGCAGCACTGTTGTTTGGAGTGACAGCAGTCCCCTGCTTCTGACACCCCTTCCTTCCCCACCTACACCCTGCTGACATAGGGGGAAAAAAGACTTCCCCAATCAGAATAGTGAGAGCAGAGTATTAAAGCTGCCTGCTCTTGGCTGCCTGCAGCCGCCTGCAGCTATGTTACTAAAATAATGAAGGATGGAAGAACCATATGCTAATGATGAGCCAATTAACCAGGGCAAAAAGCTCCTCTGATGGCAGGCAGTGGCAGGGTTGCTGAAACAAGTGCAACACTTTGAATCTGAGGAGGAAATCTTACAACATTTGTTCCCTAGCAAAGCCAAGAGAAGAGGCTGTCTTCTGTGCTCCCAAGACCAGAGCCCCCTACCTCAGTGGTTGAAAGCACGGTGTCCTCATCCAGGCTTAGCACGGCATCTGTCACTATGTTGTCGTAGGGTAGGAAGCGACTGCTCATAACCTGTGGGTATCCAAGGCAGGAAGGGGAGGGGGAAAAAAAACAACCACTTGAAGGACTCATTCAAAGAGATTTTATTCCTTACTCTTTTATTCCATTTCATCCCTTACTCTTATCTCCTGCTGTCTGAGGCACATCACATATGTCTGTCAGATGGAAAGGACACTTCAACCCAAGAGTGAGTGGCTATCATTTTTGTCACCCCAGCAGTCTGTCTGTATCTTCTGTCTGAGGAGTAATTTCTGAACAGGCCTCCCTCTTTGGGGCAGGCTGCTTTCCTTTGGTAACAAGCTGCACTGGTTCACACTGAGAATCAGATGTACCTGCAGCTTCTTTAGGGAGGACATTTTACCTTGTAGCCAGCACTGTCCCTCTGCTTTCCTATGAGGTGTGAGGATCAAAGATAATGAATGCTGAGAAAGACTTTGCAACATTCTTAAGGTTACACAGCTGGGAAGCCAAGCAGTCCAGGATGTTTGGCTACCAGGATGGCTCCCCTGTAAGTGGTACAACTCCATCTCTCTTTATTGCTGTTATATCCACAGGGAGCTGCTGCCAAATGATGCAACACTTCCCACCAGAAAAGGAGAATTTATACTAAAGAACTTGGGTATCAGTTGAGCTTCACCTGCATCAAGAATTACATTGGCACTGTAGCATTTTAAAAAGTCACATTCTTATGTGACATACCTACATATATAAAATCTATGGGCAGAATAAGCTGTTAAAAACATTGGCAAGACTGTTCTCAAAGTAATAGGAAAGAGATGGGAAAGTGGGCTCAAAAAAAAATGCCAGCAAGAAATGTGGATCTAGATGCTTTCTTTAACAGACTAATTAGCATCTTTTAAGAACTGATGAATAGCAACAAGGACACAACACGATTTGTTTCCCTCATTTGCTAGGAAAGAAAAAAAAAGCCTGGTTAGTAGATTTCTTTTCCAATTTATTATGCCAAGAAAACACTATAAAAACCAGGTCCAGTAAGAGGAAATCACTGACTGTATGGAAACAGGGACACAGAGAACTTTTACTTGTCCCTTATAATGGATGTAGTCAGTTCTGCATCCCCTGCAATCT
The DNA here is from genome assembly GCF_026170545.1 of Melanerpes formicivorus. Lineage (NCBI taxonomy): Eukaryota > Metazoa > Chordata > Aves > Piciformes > Picidae > Melanerpes > Melanerpes formicivorus. Next base: position 2,385,781 of record NW_027142423.1, on the reverse strand, counting down.
ATGGCAGCAAGTCTTTGGAATCTATGGCTCAATTCTGGGAAACTCTGCCTCCATAATCAGGATGTTCATGGTGTCTGTCTGGAGAGCATCCCTTCATCAATGTGATGGCCGTGGTCCGGGGAGGCAGTGGCTGTGGGGAAGAGGTGATCTGCCAGGGGTTTATGGTTTTGTTTTGCTTACACTAAGGCAAAGCAGAGCAAGCAGCCACTGGAAGTGCCATGCTCCCATCCAGGTTCTTTTACAGACTGTGTAAAGTGTCAAACAGTACAACAGCCTGGACTGACCATATATTTGTTTGTGTAGTGAAAGCTCCCTTTTGTCAAATGGGTGTGACAAAATATCTTGATTTCAAGGGGAAGAGTGAAGGTTAGGTAGAGGCAGACCTTTGTGACCACCTGCACAGACTAACAGTGCCTACCAGTACACTTCAGTTAAGTCTGAAGATGAAAAGCACTTCCTTTGTGCAACCTTTGAATTGCACTGCTCAGGCTCTGCAAGCTTTGTCCAAACAAACAGCTTTTCCACAGAAGAAGCCATTTGGCATATGTTGGGATATTAGAGGGAAGAGACTGTCCACTATAAACACACTTTTGTGTACTCAGGAGACTCATTTGTAATCTAAACATTGCCTGGGGCCAATTTCTACAAACACTGTAGAACTGGTCAGAGGTTTTCTCCTCTCTCTCACCTCTGCAAGTTTTCCAAAAAGAAAGAAAAAAAAAACCCCACAACATTCCTAAGGCTCAGAAATCACTACAGCCTTTCTTGGCACTGGAGCAACTCTCCTGACACTGTTTACACGGCTAGCTAAGGCCACAGTCATTAGCTGCCAACCTTGCAGAGCTCTCTCTTTCCCCTTGTTAAGGTGACTGGTGGAAAAGACCAAAGGCAGGACTATAAATTCAAAATAGGAACATGCAGCCAAAGCAACTAAAAGTTCTCTTTACAAATACAGAGCTCAAGAGCCAGCTGACAGAGGAGACTGCAGAGGGGGCCAATCCAAATCTGCCTCAGTTGAGAGTATGGAGGCAAAAAGTCATTCTTTTTCTCAGGCCTGCATTTGGAAAGTTGTCCACTTCAGCATGGGTTGTTAAAAAAGCACCAAAACTCCTCTTTTCTCATCTGGGTAGTGTCTGTTTCAGCTTTGTGGAAGTGTGAACAAAGAAGTCTGTTGCACAGCAAAAGATGACATGACATGGTGGCTTTGTTCCCACACAAGTGTCCCTTGGCCTTTTTTTTTCCCTTTGTGGTGCTATCCCATCACTGGCAGCAGTACCCTAACAAGGCCATAAGAGAAGGTATTTTTCAAAGGCGAGTTAACACCATTCATTCTCCAATATTCCTCTGCTACTGAGTACACAACTGACCCACAAGTCTTGCACCTGACTGTTCAGTCCCAACGAATCCAGCTACATTGCTTCCATGCACATGCCTCTGCATGTGAGACAGAAATCTCCAAAGGTGGGGGGCAGCAATACCTACTCTCAAGGCCACTTTTCAAAACTAGCTCCCATCTGTGAATCTTGGATTCATGGCATTAATTGCCATGCTGATGTTTTCTGAGAGCACAGGGTCTCTTACATGAAACACAAATCTGTGACCAAGTTGGCACAAAAGGCCAAGGAATAGAAAGGAGTTGTCTGGCTGTGGGAACTACAAAGCTTTCATCAAAGCAGCTGGTGAAATAAATCCTGGTCCCACTGGAGAAAACATGCAATCTTTTACCATGCTTTCCTCCACCTACCTTACTCTCTCCTTCAATGACTATGACAGGCACAGAAGTGGCAGGCCAGCGGTGTTTGGCTGGGAGGGGTTTATCACAATTCCATAAAACAATAATCTGAAAGAGAATATTGGACCATGATCAGAGACCTTAGTGGCAGTGCAGTCCCAACCCTAAGGGCTCAGATCTCCAGACAGAAATGTTAAATTCAAGTTAGGAATTTCAAAATCAACAACAGTGATACAAATCTGTATAAAAATAACACTTCCTACAGTAATCTCACCCATCCTGACTATTTACAGTACACATTCTCTCAGGCAAACATAGGCTGGACAGGAATTCAGGAAGTCTCTCTCTCTCAGTCAGGTCGTACGGATGTCACAGATTTACTTTGGCTCTCACTAAAGGCTAAACCATTTGTGACAGTCCACTGCAAGAGGGTGCTCCTATTGAACTCCCCAGGGTCTCTTTCAGAGAAGACAAAATCCAGGCATTGCTGAGACTAAAGACACAGCAGGAGGAAGGAATATCACATAGGGGCTCTTGAGGCACAGGCATTCTTTTGTAGTTTGCAGCACACACAATTCTGATGTTTAAAATGCAGTCATTATTTTACCTGCCCCATGAAACAAAGGGGTTTAATTACTGTCTCTGTCTCACTCCCACTATGCTCAGAATTTTTGTTTCCCATGCATGCAGGAAACAAATGATATAAATCTCAGAGAAAAGAGACATCAAAATTTAAGCAGGAGGTGTAAATAGGACTGAGAAGATCTGAAGTCAGTAAGTTCCTCACTCCTGGGATAGCAGTTCTGCCTCTGCTAAAACCGACAGTCTAACAACACTGCTTACCTGTGCACAGTACTGGGACTTGGCTACAGCAACCAGGAGTTTGAGCACAGGCTGAGACTGGGAAACCAGGGGAGTTACTGCATGGATAACGGCAGTGAATGTGGAAAGAGGCTTCAGACCTGAAGTGAAGAAACCGGTGTTGAGTAAAGACAAAATCACCACTGTTGGTACAGATTAAAGGACTCTGGAGATGGAAAAACACTCTGCACTTAATGCAAACCTTGCCATGTTTTTTTAGGCCATCTCCTTTCCTCTCAGATACTAGGATACCAGACGCTTCAGAGGAGATCACAGTTCTCTTTAACTCCCACACCCTCTAATATCCCTGAGTCCAACACAATTCCTGCCTTTCCTTGCTCACTGTTTCCACAGATGTCCTGCAGTCTCTTTCTTTTGGCCAGTCTGTCCCATAGATAATACTGACATCTAGTTTGTTCCAGCAAATGTCTTTCTTGACAAGGGCTCTGCTCTGCTGCCTGGCTATCATGGCTGGATGTTTTTGACAGATCAGTACCTACACAACTTCCAGAAGCTTGTTCACTTTCCTCAGTTTCATTACACTGTCAGATTTTTTTGCTCTTTCTGGGTCGATCCCCTTCCTCATGCATCTTCAATTACCTCTTGAGCTGAGATAATTCTGCTTGCATCCTTGCCTTCCATTCTGATATTTTTGTCTTGCTATGATTTCCTTTTCTGCCTGAAATAACAGATCCTACTGACATCTACTCTTCATTACTGCTCTCAAACTCATCTAAATTCATCTGTGCGGGGTCATAGTCATTCTTCATCAAAATTTCCACAGAAACCTTCCTTTCCCTTTCTGACATGGTAACTGTGAATTTTTAGCAGGTAAGCTGTGCAGATCCACACAAGTGGGATGGCACAGGCTGAGCCAAAAGTAGCAGCAGTCTGGTAAGCAGGATCACTTCAGCCTGCAGGCACATTCCCCTGCAAAACTCATGATTTAAGATCTGCTTTAGGAAGAAGCCCCAAACCTAAGTTCTATTCATTCCTTCTAGTGAGATCCATATGAAGACATGGTACAGACAATAAATCCATACCAACTATGCACTCCAATAACAAGTGTCACGTGTAAATTACCACTTTTCTAATTTGCCAGGCACAAATAAACAAAGAAAGCAAAAAGCTATTCCTCTTATGTCCCCTCAGGGCGTCAATGGGTCAGCAACTCAGGCATTAATTACTGGCAACTGAGAAGTATGAAGGGACATACTGCTTTTTAAAACAAACTAGAGGCACATGATGCATGTTGATGAGTCAGACATTCCAGTCTACAGTGGGCATGGAGGATTGAGGCAGGACAAATGAAAGGCATCCTTAACTAGAAATGAATGGCAAGGCACTCAGCACGTGCTCCTCAAAGACCTACTCCCAGATTCTCACTGGAACTTCCAAATAGCACTTAGATTATAGCAAGGATTCACTCACCGAGATTAGCATAGTAGTAAGGAAAATCTCCCAGATATGAGGAATACTGTGGCAGTACAAATAACCCTCCAGGATGTTTGTTCCATATTAAGCTGTTACGTGATATGTGCTTAAATATTCTGTCCTGAATAATCTGCAAAACAAGAGAGGCAATGATTTTTCACTAGACTGTAATAGCCACCATAAGAAGCTTCAGGGACTGCATCTGACTTAAGTCATCACCCATTGTGCAAACAGCTGAGGCACACAAATTACCAGACATTCCTGCTTCATCTCTAAATGTCACAGAACCTGCACGCTGTGACACCCCCTCAGCAGCTCAGGCTTTGTGCAGTAGGTTTCAGAACACCTCATTAGTCTCTCTGGACATGGGGACCTTGAAATTCATTGCGGTTTGTATTTCAGGTTAAATATTTTACCTATTTGAGTATCCTAGCAGTTGTAAGCCTGATCAGTTCACTGTCAGTTTTAGTACCCAGAACTCTCAGAAGATAATTATTTGAGGATGGCATTACAGAGCTAGGTATTATTTTGAGATAATTAGAGCATTCAGAACCACAAAGACTTTCAGCAAATCAGGCTGCACTAATTATTCATTTTTGCTTAATTATAGTGGGATATTAGCATTCTGATACATCACCAATTCCACATCTAAGTTCTGTAACAGGTCCTTGTTGGATGAAACAGGAAAAGATCTTTTGGCAGCTGCTGTCAGTTTCTGTAGAGGGTCATAAGCATAGATTCCTAGATTTTTAAAGTCAGAATAGATTGCCAGGTCATCTCCTTTATTGTCTAGAATAGACCTACTGACCACAGCCCTTCTAATACACCCCAGAATGGCGTTGGCCTTCTTGGCCCAATTCTGCCTTCAAGTAAGATGCAACTTGCGAACTGCAGTCTGCTCTTGGCCCACACATTCTTACAGGTTTGCCTTCTCTCAGAGCATCAGAGGTTGGCAGGACTGGAGATGGGGCACTGAAAAAGGTGACAGGGTGGTGAAGAGTTTCCACTAAGCTGGCTGCAGCTCATCTTCTGCAATGTTCTATGGAGATTTCGTCTAGCTGTCAGTTTATGCACTGCACAGGGCTCAAGTGCCAAGAACACATCGTTTCTCCTAACTCAACATCTGTGGCCTTAACATAGATGTATCTGGGAATATGAATCTGATCCTTCATCATTTATTCTGGCTTTAAAATTCATGGAATTAAAGAAGGCATATACCCATAGCACAGGAAAACAAAAAGCAAGCAAGAAGACCCCACACAAGCTGAACAAAAGCAGCCGTTGGAGTCCAAGCAAACTCAAATCTCGGTAAGCAGCTGAGTTCAGGGGTATTTGGTCAATACAGAACTTGTGTAAGTGTTGCCACAAGCAGGAGTTTTCCTGCAGTTTTTGATTGCCATGACAAAAAAACCTATTAAACCATCAGTTACACTGTACTAGACAATCCACTGATGGTGGCAATACACACACTGCAAAACTGGGGCAAGTGTTAGGCGTTTGCATGCTTGTCTGAATTTTGCCTACAGCTGCTTATCACAGCTACTGTAATGCAGTAATTCGCTCATGAGTATGTTAACTTTTTTATTTGGTCTTGGACTAACAGATTTAGGACCACATCTCATCGCTGACAAGACTGTGGCTGAGTTTTTCTCTTTGGAAAGTTAGGTTCGGTATTATCAGATCTCCTGCATTGTAGCAGAGAGAGGGGGGGAAAAGGGAGGGTGACTGCTGTTTCTTCATCTGCAAGATGCCACTAAACAAAGACAGAGCCTAGAAAGTACATATTTTCAAGCATTTACCACAAAGCCTAAATATTACAGCTCCTTCCTCCCGCTTTCCCAGAACTGGGGCATAATCAGATAATGAGAAGTCTGCGAATTTACATGGTCAGGAGGTTTTCACAGACGGTGGAGTTTTCCACCACGCTGGTAGCCAACAAGGCTGCAGGGGAAACACATGGCTCACATTCAACACCACCTCAGTGCACCCAGAGCAAGCACAGCTCCAACGTGGAGCAGGGCCCTGGTGCCACACAGCTCATGCAGCCTTTGGTGCATGTCAGGCACACAAATCTCACCAGCATGGTTCCACAGCAGGCTGGGGGCTGGCCTCAGTGATTCACCACAGTTAACAAAAGGAAGATTAATTTATTATGCTCCTGGTCTACATAAGAAACATAGCTGGCTGTCACGATAGGGAGGGGAAAAGACAACTTGGCAGAAAGAGAACAGAAAAGTCTTTAAAAAGATAACATGGAGGACCAAGCAATTAAAATGCAGAGTGTATAGCATTGCACATATTGCAGAGACAGACAGCAGCTACACGACTCTCCAATGATGAGGCATGACAAGAAGTTTAATAAGAGAAGGAAGGGGTTAGGATCTCTAGTGAGATCTCCCTTTTCTCCTTGGATTCATTAATAGGCCAATATTTTTGCCTTCCTCATCTTCACTGTTCAAAGATTTCACATGTTGCCTTAGCTCAATATGCCCCAGCCACACATCAAACATGTCTCGTCTGTACATTGTGCTGTCCTTCTCCCCTCCTCTTCCCAAGTGGAGAACTAAGCACGCCACACAGGGACTTGGGGATATTTGGGGGTTGTTTTCAGAGAAGATCAAGCTGAAAAAGTTCAGATAAACTGGAGCATGTGCCTGGATGGTGCTTGCAGCAGTCCACTGCTACTCTGCCAGCACTGCCATTTGCCAGCCTGCAGCAGACATGAACATCATTTCCTAATCCACACCATCGCTGCGGCACTGGGCATTTCCTCAGTGCCTGCAACGTGGGGTTGCTGGCCACATGATTCAAAACCCATATTCTGGGATATGAGCTGTTTGGCTTAGGCCACCTAAAGCTGTGGGAAGATCAAGGACCTTAAAATGCGACTTAATATTTTCAGAAGTGCCCCGGATGAAGGGCAGAGGAGAACTGTGATGTCCTTGCAGACATCTGAGTTGAAGAAGACTTCCTGTACTGATATCCTCAGATGGAGACGTGTACCAGCACTCCAGTTAGCAGGCAACTGATTATTCTGGTGATATCTAGCATCGTCAGAGCACTCTGACACAAGAGTGTTACACCAGGAGATGGATAATATCTAGCAAGAAAAATTAATCCTGCAAGAAATTTACTCCAGCATCAGATTTTGAGAAGAGGAATCTGCTTGCAGATTCCAGACTCCAAAAGTCACTCTCTGCTCCTCTATTCCTTTCTGAAAGGAAGTTAACTCAGGACTTCACGCAGGCAAGTTGAAATGAGTATCTGTTCCTAAGAGTAGAATCCCTCTTAGCCACCTCAAAATGTTCTGAGAGTCCTGAATTAAAAAAAGTACCCCCCTCAAACCAAAGCCACCCTCACAAACAACTGAAAACCCCCAGAACATAGCTTCACCACCAGGCCTGCATTATGAGCTTTCATTACCTTAAACCTTCCAGGAAGATTTTTGTTTTCACTTTATTTTTTCCCCTCCAAGCAGAAGCTCTAGCTTGCTGGGTGCCCAGCTGCTTCAGCTTTATCGTGGGTTTTGTTATCCCCTGGGCACCTGCAGCCGCATGGACCAATGTGCTCCAGGGAAGTGCTAAGAACATCAAGGCCATGGGAGCTGCAGGCTACACCCCCTCGAGACCAACCTCAGCACAGGCAGGAGTGAGGCAGCAAGGAGGGCTGTGTGCCCCTCCTTTTAGTGGTCCCTAACAATAGCAGGGTGCATGCAGGTGCATGCAGAGGATGCATGAGGCACTCTAGAAGTGCATCTGTAAGGGTAAATTAGACTGTAAGCACTGGCACATGGTCTTCCAGCTTTGTGAGTGTGACTCTGGTGTGGGCTGTGATCACTACCTTATCAGTGCCTATGGGAAACGTAAGGATGCAGAGCAGTTCCCCACAGGCAGCACAGATGAAGACACACTCTTCTGAGGGTAAGGAGAGCGTTGTGGGGATTAGCTATTCCAGGGGATCTCAAAACACTCTCCAGCTGTTTTTTTTGTTTCACCAGCACAGAAAAACCTAAGCGACTGTCTTGCAGCAGCTGGAGGCAGATCAGCCATGGGCAGCCTGAACTGCAGGCAGCAGCACTCATTTGCAGTTTGCAGGGGAAAACAGGCACAGTGGGAAACGTGGGGCGTTACAACTGTGCACAAAGACGGATGCAATTGCAGAAGCATTAGCATAAACCGAATGCATTTGCACCTACAAAGTGAGCTGCTTTCAGTGTGTCAAAAATTTATGTGCAAAACTGTGAAACAATTAGAAGAGAAACCTGCTTTTGAAATTGTAGCCTGGGCCCTACTTCTAAAGAGCCTTTCATCTCTCCTGTGCCTCGGAATTCAGAAAGGATTCTCTCCGCATGTGAGATCATCTGTCTCCCTGTTTAATAGCAATCTAATTATGATTATTTATTAATATTTTATAAAGGATGATCAGGCCTTTTCCATAGCCTGTGTATGAAGATAAGACAGTGATTTACAAGCCTCCCCTCTTCATAGAGCCAGAACAACCACCCCTTCACAAGGCATTAAAATATTAAGAATGGTCCAGGAGGAGCTGCTTTACAGTAGTATTTTTCCCCCAAGTGAATTCCAGAAAGGTTTCCGAAAGAAACACACTCACTGCTAATGACAAGGACAGGGATTCATAAGCCATAAAGCCTTGCAAAGGCAAGAGCACAGGTGACAACCTTTCCATGTGTGGAGCAGCTCTCATGTTTCACTGTGCCAGTTTTAGAATGTGGACCCCAATCATGAGGGAAGTATTTTCTTATGAAGGTGGCAAGTGTGTTTTCCCAACTGTGTGTCACAAAAACCAAGGTCCACTGAGGCTGAGGTCAGAAGCAGCTGGACAACCATAGTATCATAGTATCATAGTATCATTCAGGGCTGGAAGGGACCACAAGGATCATCTAGTTCCAACCCCCCTGCCATGGGCAGGGACACCCCACGCTAGATCAGGCTGGCCAGAGCCTCATCCAGCCTGGTCTTAAACACCCCCAGGGACGGGGCCTCAACCACCCCCCTGGACAACACATTCCAGGGTTTCACCACTCTCATGGTGAAGAACCTCCTCCTCACATCTAGCCTGAATCTCCCCACCTCCAGCTTCATTCCATTCCCCCTAGTCCTATCATTACCTGAGATCCTGAGAAGTCCTTCCCCAGCCTTCCTGTAGGCCCCCTTCAGATACTGGAAGGCCACAATTAGGTCACCTCGGAGCCTTCTCTTCTGCAGACTGAACAGCCCCAACTCCTTCAGTCTGTCCTCATAGGAGAGGTGCTCCAGCCCTCTGATCATCCTTGTGGCCCTTCTCTACACACAGAAACCTGACTGCTCAGTAAGGTCCCAAACAATTTTTACTCACCTCTAGTGTAGTCAATACAATCTTCTCAACTGAAGAAAAATAAGCCTCCCACAAGAACTGCGTCTGCTGTCTAAGTGCTAGGATTTTATCCTGATGGATAGACCTGATTGTAGAAGGAATCTGTAATACAAGAGGTAATATAGTCAGAAGCCTCAGAAAACAACACAGTCTCATCAAATTAATATGCTGCTGACAAGTCTTCTCCTCTATTAACAAGCTGCACAGCTTCAGCGCTCCTGTCCGACAGAGATGCATGTGTCAACAGTTAAAGCCTTGATGTAAAAACACACTACCCTTTATAGCCTCTACTACTGAGTGTGTGTGTGTGTGTATATACACACACATATATTTAATATGCTTTATTTCACTTTTCAGTTGTTTTATGGTACCAAAAGCTGCCTCTCCCCAGTGGTCTGGCATGGCATGGTAAGGAGCTCCTCCACACATCCCTGATGCACACAGACCAAACACCTGTGGGTCTTAACAGTCCATTGATGAGCCCCACTCTCAAAGTATACTAAAGGGTCCTGGCATTGCATGGCAACACTAAGCACCCTAAGGAAAAAACAGCAACATCTTAAGATTACACTTTTGGGGAACCTGTGGATCAAACTGCATTTTCCTTATTACTCTGTGTGGAAAGAGTAACACCTCTCACAGCACCTGTTGTTCACAAGGGAAAACACTGCTTCTCTTTTCCCCTTTCTATCAAATCAATGCATTAATTCATAGAAGCTGCTTTAAAATAAACCCTAAATTGTCCTGCTGCAATGCTTTGCCACTACAAAATGTAACTGCTCCCTGGATCAGATGGGGAGGGCTTCACTTCTATGCCAGCTCCCCACCCCTATGTCCCTCTTCCACACTGGAGGGAAGGTAATGTATGTACAGGTCACTCTTTAACTTAGGACAGTGACCAAGGCCTCCAGCATACCACTTTGACACTGCAAACTGACATTTTCAAGGGAATTTAACTGCAATTTACTTCAATTACAAGGGCTACCCACTGCATCAGAAAGGCATCTAGGATAGGTTGCTGATTTGTGTTCATTTTTGCTAGGAATGAAGAGCAGTGCTTTTGTGCCTACTTTTTTGTAATTACTGATTAGGACACCATGTTCTCAGACACTCATTTGTTGTGTTTTTCCTTCCTAGGATGCCAATTTGAAAGCATCTATCTGGGCTGGGTGTTGCTGTTCTGTACACCCCAGCTTATTCTGAAGTTACCTGCACCCCACCACGTTCCTTCTGCCATTCCCTGATCAGAACACTTTGCTTATTCCTAAAATAGTCTGAGAGGTGGCAGCGATCATTATCTGCTTTCACATGTTCCCAAATCAAATGTTCTCACATGAGACACTTTCCTGGAGAAAAACTGGGATTTTAAGAATTTATATGCAAAAATTTCCCTAAGATTTCCTAACCTCTTTACTGCATAGTTTGCATTCATGTCTGGACACTGCGTCCAAAAGGACCATGGCTCAACAGGGTGTGGTGTCAGATGGGACAATCTGCTCTCTAAACGCTTTGTCTCTGAGGCCTTCATCTTCGAGACACTGCTAACTGTAACACAGGATTTGAGCTTATGGCAGAGTGAGCTCTACAGCAAGGTGGAACAGAAGAAAATGGTCAGACTTTTGAAGATAGTACTTTATGTTCCTTTGCTAGAGGCCCTCTAGAATAAATAGAGGTCTTTATGTAAAACATTCCTTGCAAAACTAGTAGGAAAGATAGGTGCTAAGAATCTGTACTAATACATGTTTTTCTAACTGGTCACATCACTATCTGTGATATGATGCAGTAAATCACTGCATCAGATTTCATCTTTTGGGGTGAATATTCTTTCTTTTAATTACTTTTCCAATTAAGGTCCAATAAGTATGGGGATAATGAACATTACCTGTACTGAATGTACTCAGATGCATATTAATCACACCCAGGATCATTAGCAGCAGCAAACACAAGATCAAATTCACTTCACAGTGGTGATATGGCATTGTTTTAGTCTACAAACACTTCATTGCATTATAGGCAACCTCATGTGTGCGTGCACACAGGTGTGTGAGCAACAAATAACATCAACACTCACTCCCAACTGCGCCTTTCTAAAGGAAAGGCTGCTCTGACTGTCAAGGTTACTGCAAGAAGTTATGATTTCACAGACCACACCACACTTGTGAGTGCCTGCAACCACAGTGCCAAGATTCAGAAAAGCTTTGGTTTCTGCTCTGTTACAACAGCTGGAAAGGAAAACCAGAGCCCCTGCTTTCACTGCATTTACCTACTAGTTATTAATTTATAGAACAAAAGGACAGAGTCTAAAGCTGTGCCAGGGGAGGTTTAGGCTGGATGTTAGGAGGAAGTTCTTCATAGAAAGAGTGATTGGCCATTGGAATGGGATGCCCAGGGAGGTGGTGGAGTCACCATCACTGGAGGTGTTGAGGAAGAGACTGGATGGGGCACTTGATGCCATGGTTTAGTTGATTAGATGGTGTTGGATGATAGGTTGGACTTGACGATCTCAAAGGTCTTGTCCAACCTGGTTAATTCTATTCTATTCTATTCTATTCTATTCTATTCTATTCTATTCTATTCTATTCTATTCTATTCTATTCTATTCTATTCTATTCTATTCTATTCTATTCCATTCCATTCCATTCCATTCCATTCCATTCCATTCCATTCCATTCCATTCCATTCCATTCCATTCCATTCTATTTGTCCAGAAAGACAGGTGGGAAAAATGATGTATGAATACTAATCTGGCAGGATTACACTGGAATTATTGGAAGGAGATGACGTCTTACTAAAAGGTCATTTCAATAATAACTATGGAGAAGCAAAACCCCACCCTGCACAAATAAATGCAGAAAGGCTGGATTAAGCCCTGGCAGTGCTATAACGAGGAGAATATGCAAATAAAAACATCTGAGCTCCTCTCAAACAGGAAATGAAAAACTGTAACATAACAAAAACATTTCCCAGAGCAGACATTCAGGCCCTCTGCCAGCTCTTTAAAAACACTGTTAATAAGGGTGCAATAGCTGCTCAGTGGAGAAGCAGCTGTGAAGGGAACGAATGGCAGGGTACCGGAAAGCTTGAAGGATCAGCAAATTATTAGTGTTTAAAGAGAGAAATAATTTCTGCCGTCCGTAGAAGCAACAAAAAAAATAGTCAAATGGCCCTCTTCTATTTGCAGCTTGTATCATGTTAAGAATTGGCAGCACTTTGCAAGGCTTGCTAAGCCAGCTCTTCATAAATATTTACTTCTTCAGACAAGTAGATCGGTATCGAATGAGATCTTCAAAGGTACTTCATTTCAGGGGTGCCAAGACACCTGTACCTTTGAAGGCTTCTCTCTGTGGATGACAATAGCTTGCCACTTTGGAAATGAATTAAATGCAGCCATTAAAAAAAAATCCCCCCTCTTAGAGGCTACTTAGGAGCTATTCCACATGTCATGGATCTCAGCTTCGTGCTGGGAAATGGCATTTTATCAAATGCTACTTTGGTGAAGACAGTTTTTCCAGAACTTTTCCTAGCATCAGCTTCTCCACATACTTTAGAGAATGTAGGTAGACTATAAAACTCAGCAGGGAAACAGAAGAAAAATCAACCAAAAAACCTTAGTGAATTTAAAACCAAAATAGATGCTGAAGGTAGCAGGAGATTTCTAACTTCTCAGTCCACTTTTGTTCCATGATCTCAAGAAGATTAACAGTAAGTGACATGAATATTGCTTCAGAAAGCAATGTTACATGGTCCAGGCATCAGAATGAGGACGGCTTCTGCTTTGCACAAAAGTGCCTGAGGAAATACCTGCTTGCCTGAGGAGCCCCTTCAGTACCTGCCAGCCACCCACACAGCATTGGTGGGACCCCACAGGACAAAGTATTTCTGCAGGACTAGGGCAGAACTTGCCTTCAAATGTTTTCATTCTCATCAAGGCACCCAGCCCAGGGCAGCTCTGCCTCAGAGAAACATCCAGGTGCTCCATACCAGAAGAGATTTCATTCTCTTAGGAAAAATAAAACAGTCTCTTGCATTTAAGGATGTGGCCTGGTGGCTGCAATGACCTTCAGGTCAAAAAATGAATGATGTCATATTAAATGAGTTCACAGCCAATGTGACACAGACAATCCCTTCATGATAAAAACTCTTTTACAACCCTGACCTTCTGGATTCATCTTCCCCATCCATTTTAGATGGTGGCAGCCAATACTCAGCTGCTCTGCTGAAGGCCACAATCTTTCCCTTACCTGTAATAACAATCTCTCATCGCCTATGACGGCAGCTTGGTTCCAGTCAATCACTTCCGAGAACGGCAACTCCCATCCATTGCTGAGCATCACCGGGACGCAGGCAGCCTGCATGCACACATTGCAGTTGTTAGCAGGTACCCAATGACCAGGGCAAGCTTTGAGGTTTGCACCAACACCATGACTGTTGTTTCCTGCACAAGCTCAGAAGGAGAGGCAACACAGCAAAGAAAGCCCAGAAACTGGGGGCCTCAGGAGGACAGCCCAAATATTTCTGGGTTTCCATTTTGCACTTACTCACATTCACTGGAAAAAATGGGGTTTGCAAGAGAGTGGCATTTGAAGTCTAGTGCTGCCAGAGGAGGGCAGAACTGTTAAAATGCTGCAGATGGAACACTGGAGAATTTAATACAAAATGATGGCCTCCCTCGCTGCTTTGTGAACCATTCAGCAGGGAGCTAACTCCTTCAGTTTTTGCAATATGTCGCAAGGCAAGCCTACAGAAAACACAGAACATCCTTAATCCCAGAGCACTCTTTCCAAAGGAGGAGTGAATTCTCTGTCCTGTTTGATACAAACTCTCCGAAGAGAGGCAGCTGCGCAGACACAACTCATCTGTCATCATCTGTCTACAAAAATGAGAATGGCTTTCTGTCTTAAAACAACTAAAAAGCATACACCTTTAGTCTCTGCTTCATGCCAGCATGATCTGTCTGCATTATTTAATCTTTTAAAAGTTGTGCAAGTCCCTCTGCACAGACAGCAAGTTTGCAGATATTGAGTAAACAGGGCAGTATTTCTGTTAACAAATGATTGCCACTGCAATCTGGTCACCTGGATCACAACATGAGATCCAAACCGGACACCCCCTGCTGTGGTGAAAGAACCTATTAGAAGAACATCTGCACTGAGCCTGTGCTCTGGTTCAGTTTCTTCTGGATCGAGCCAAACTTAAGCGCTCTGACTTTGCTCCAGCTAGGGTTCAGACCTCTCCATACCTCCCAAAAGATGGTATAAAGGGGAGCCTGTCAGACTGTCGTACCTTCCCTAGTAAGAGCAGTACTTCTGGTGTGTAAAGAACCGTGGGTTTGTGTCTGGAAGTGACCTCAGTGCATTTAAAAAGCCAACCAGAAAGCATTTAATGTGTTTTCATGTTTAAAACATCCCACTAATGTGGATTATGTTTTTCAAGACGTCCTGGAGCCAGCCTGAAATTGGGATTTCATCACAATTGCTGAATACTGCTGCTGGCCTGCAAGAAAGATCCTCTGCATTTTATCATCACAGACCTGGAGTCTCCAAGTTCTGTACAATGAGGTATGCCCCCTATTTTCTTCTACCAAGATGATATATCTAGCAGAAGATGCATGACTTTTGGCCCAGGTGAGTGAAAGGCTGAGCAGTGCTCTTCAGGAGGATCTGGAGTCCCATGTCTTCCCAAATAATCCAGTCCCAGTCCTTCCTCCAAAGAGGCTGCAGAAGGAATAGTACTTTGTGGTCTATTAATCTCCTTCTGAGCAGGAGCCTGATCTTCTCTGCAGGAGCAAAGACAATCCAGAACTTGGATCACAATTTGGATTAAATCCAAATGTCCAATGCATTTGGGATGCTCTAGGGTATCCAAGAAACCTGTCAAATGCTGGGAGACACAACATAGGATCTACTGGAGGCCTTCTGAAGAATGCCATAAGCTTTGGAAGCCCTGGGCTTCTAAAATACGATGCACCTACATTTAGGTACCGGAATCCTGCTCTGCATTGCAGTAAACAACAGTCTTTAATAGCAGCTGGGACATTTTGTGGTTGATGAAAAACAGTGATGTGATGCTATGCATTAACAGCTGCGCTGCCAATGCTGGGACACTTCCAAAATGGCAGAAGGACACCTGGAGGTAGAACCCTGTAAGGTGTCCCCATTTGCCATCTCACCGACACCAGGAAGCACCTCGGGCTCCCCTTCCCTCCACTCCTACCACCACGAAATTCCAGATGTCATTCCTAGAGGGGATCTGCAGCATCTCCCAAGATGCTTTGTATGGCTGATTGTAGATCCAGGACCCCAGGGCTGAGTTGATGCTTGCCAAAAACAAAAAAAGGTCGCATTGCCTGCAGTCAAAGTAGGTCAGCATCAGGCCTCATCACTGCGCTGCCAAGCTCTGCTGCCACAGTCACGCTGGGGTCTTTTCAATTGCCCTCTGCTGCTGGGCAACAGCCAAAAAGAGGGACCATGAACCAAAATTTTTAGAAAGGGGAAAGGGCATTCAGGTGCTCCTTGAGATTAGCTTTAACATGAAGCTTCCACCTGGGGCTTCACCACCTCCGGGCCACCTTCTAGAGAAGGTGTTCAGCAAGCATCATCTCTAGACAGGCAGTGCATAAACAGGTCTGTTTTGGCTAAGTGAAAACAAAAAAGCTATTTTTGCTGCCCCAGGGCTTACTTGTAGAGGCCAGTGTCTCCCATGGGAAGTCTCACAACTTGATAAAATATTGCTCTAAACCAACCTAACCTCTCAGCCTCACCACATCCAGGGAAACCCCTTTCCTGGAGGCAACGCAATTCAGCCTTCAGATAAGCTCAGTGCTCAGCCTCTCATGGGAAGAAGCTGCCAATTGCTCCAGAAGTATGAATAGAGGCTTTCGCAAAGTGGATTACTGTCCACCGGGGAAATGAATCACATTTCCCTCCTCCCCACCTCCTTGCTATTGCATGCAGAATTGCAGCCAGCGTAGCCAATGCTTTCAACTGCAGCTCTTACCTGCAAGGCCTCCAGAAACCTGAAAGAGCCAAGCCTGCGGCCACGGGGAACCAGACAGAAAGTGGCATTGTGCAGCATTTCACGGTAATCATACCTAACAAGAACACAGGAGAAAAGAGAAAATTCAATTAGCAGTGAGTCCTAGAGTAACTGGGCGTGAAAATGCAAACAGCTGTCGAGACACATCTGGATAAAATCATCCCTGACCAAGACTGCTCTCCACCAGGTTAACTAGCTCCCTCCATGCACGCATAGGTCAGCCATCTCCCCAGCTCAGGAGCAGCCACCACGGGAGAGAGCTGGGGAGAGTGGTCACAAAATCAAGAAGGCAGCAAATCATCTTGCTTTTGCAAAAATCAGTCATTGCTATATAAATAAAACAAGCTTAGATGAAATATTTTGATACCCAAAGCATTGTTGCAGCACTTGTGTGACTCTGATTTCTATTCAAATGTAGTCCAAGTGACGCACAACAGCGCTCCTTTCTGCACAGGACTTTTGGACAAAGCAAAAAATATTCAAACCATGCCAAAGAGATCTTCCATTATCAAGCAGGCACTAAGAAAGGAACGAGGGGTTGTACTGACTCACTTGGTGATTGCTTTCAAGTGTGGTGAAAGGGAGAAAGTGTCCAGTTTTGGCAATTAACCACATAGGTGCAACGTTTCCTGCTCCCAAATACTTCAAAACACTGCTGCCAACTTTTTCTTTTTTTCTGCCTGATTCCATAAATTACTTCAAAACCATTCACCAAAAAAAACACACATCAAATCCCAAAAGTTTCCAGCCTGTTATTAGCTAATTGTCCTCCTGGCAAACCCATGGAACTGTGAATGGCGCGGACCTCATCTGAGACAAAAGGATCCAGATTAAACGCCCTCCGTTCTCCAGTCTGCCCTGGACTCTGCAGCCAGATGTTATTTTGATAGTAGCTGGTGGCACTGAAATTTTCTAACACTAATAATCTAATTTAAATGGAGCCTGCAGGCAGAGCAAGTTTTAGGTTTTGATTAGTTTTTTGGTTAATGTGTGCATTTGTGGATGTATGTATACATATGCATAGGATTACATTTTCTACATAAAGATAAAGTCCAGAGCTAGGTTTGTGTCCTCAGACAGGCCAGACAGATGGGAGTAAGCCAATTTTCAATTATAGGCTCTGTCTTTGGGAAGAGGCATCTTGCAAAGGCCCATTTGCTTAAACAAGCATGTATAGCTAATTTGCACAAGAAAAGGTCACTGTGAATGGATTAGGATTATCTGCACCCTGAGTAAAATAAAAGCCCTTGTTGCATTAATTAAAACTACAAAACAAGACTTGGAAGTACTTTAAGAAAAAAAAACCAAAGAAGAAAAAAATCTTATCTCAGCTTTGGTTAAAATACTTATATACATATTCCATCTGAGTGGCAGCAGTTTCTTGTTCTCTCCGTGGAGTATTGATTGGCAGCCATGTCCCAGCTCGCCCCAGCCAGCAGTGACACAGCACACAGGGGAAAACATTAGAAACTGTGATACCAAAATAATAAACCAAGTTGCCATTTTTAAGCATTCCTTTTTTACAATGCTGAGAGAGGTCTGAAGCTCATCACTTGCACTCTATATTGTATGACAGAGAATGTTAATAAATACCAAAAATAGAATACCCCGTAGGGCGAGAAGACGCTCGTCAGAAGTCCCCCATCATTAGCTTGCTAAATATGTAAGAACCTGTTAAGACCCTGGAATGTAAGAATATCCACAAAGCTTCAATGGCAGGACCAGACCAGAAAGAAAAGCAGAGAACAAGGCCAGGGAAAATGAGTCCTCCACATGCCAGTGACATCTTCTATTGAGCAGCTTCTCTTTTGTATCTAATTTGCTGATATTAGGATAGATTTACAAGGGGAAAAGATCCAAAAAAGAAAGGATTCTGTTGACCATTTCCCACCTCCATATGCCAGTGACATCTTCTATTGAGCACCTTTTCTTTTGTGTCTAATTTGCTGATATTAGGATAGATCTACAAGGGACAAAGATCCAAAAAGAAAAGATTTGTTGACCATTTCCCACCTCCATATGCCAGTGACGTCTTCTATTGAGCACCTTCTCTTTTGTGTCTAATTTGCTGATATTAGGATAGATCTACAAGGGACAAAGATCCAAAAAAGAAAGGATTTTGTTGACCATTTCCCACCTCCATGTGCCAGTGACATCTTCTATTGAGCACCTTTTCTTTTGTGTCTAATTTGCTGATATTAGGATATATCTACAAGGGACAAAGATCCAAAAAAGAAAGGATTTTGTTGACCATTTCCCACCTCCATGTGCCAGTGACATCTTCTATTGAGCACCTTTTCTTTTGTATCTAATTTGCTGATATTAGGATAGATTTACAAGGGAGAAAGATCCAGGTAAAAAAAGGATTTTGTTGACCATTTCCCACCTGAAAACCAGTTAGCTTCTTGCTCCCATTTGTGTGTTTTAAAGCCTAACGTGTGATTTATTGCTGAGCTCTGGAATAGTATAGTTCATGGTCATCAAGCAATTTATCTACATCATACATACACAGAGAGCCTCATCCTAACCTTGATGTATGGGCACAAAATTTCCACTCACTTCAGGGAAAACCCGCAGATACAACAGGAGCAGACCCAGGGTAAAGCAATATCCATCAAAAGCTGCTGCAGCAAATGAATTGCACCAGAGGTTCTTCTAATGAACAAATTTTTCTGCAATTTCAACCCAAATGTTTTAAGGTGACTCTGGCACAGTCTTTGAGCAGAGCGCTAAAGGACTGATTTCCAGCTCAATCCATGACAGAAACTGCTCCAGGATCAAGGATCTATCTGCAAGCCTTAAATGCAAGGTGCTAATATTACTTCTGCCAGTTTGTGGGGAGCATGCATGGCAAGAGGGGCACCACGCCTTGACTGAAAGGCAGAAGAGAGCCCAGTGTCTTTAAATACCAATGCAGAAACACCTTTCACACAGCACACAGAGCCAGGCACAAACACATCACCATCTCTGTCAAGATGGAAGCACAGCTTTGTAGTTTGAAGCACTGCTTGTGGACAGAGTTGTTCACATGTGCCAAGCAGTACTTCAGGGTTGAGTTTGCAGCAGAGACCTTTACATACATATTTTTCTCGGACTGCCAGGCAGCATTTGGAGGAGACCTTGGCCACAAAAATGGTACCTGGTGAACAAAGCTCCAGCCCACAGGCCATGGTGGGATGGGACAGAGGGTGTTAGGGCAACCCTCAGACACAGACTCCTTCCCTTCAGCTCTGTAGGAACCAATATTGCAACAGAAGGTTTGAACTTCACCAGTGCCTTGTTGGGAAGGGAAAATTGCTTATGTATGATTGGCATTTTTTTCCACACAGGAAGCATACATGCCTCACCTGAAAGCATCTCTGCACTTCCTTAATTCTGACCTGATATGCTTTTCCTGAAGTCAGTGTGATCACCTCTATGATTAAAGGTAGGTTTATGAGTTAAATCTTTGCTGACCTTGAATTTTCTCTTTCACTTGTCCAGGAGAGAAATCAGAGCTGGCACAGACATCCCGGAACACCCTTTCAGCTACACCAGGACACTTGTACATTAAGTACCAATCTGGCATCTATTACAAACACTAGTATCACATCCATGATGGGCTTGATTTCCCCACCATCTTCACTGACTCATCTAAATGAGACCCAAGGGAGGCAATGAAGTATTATAACCTTGTTCACAGAGGGGCCTTAAGTTACACAGAAAATAGTCAAGTGTTTAGAAGAGGTTCTTCCAGAGCCTCCTCTTCTTCTTCTCCCCTGTCAATGGGAGCTGTATCTGTTTTCAGAACTACTTACTGCCATTAGCTGATGATGTTGGAAGATGGCAGGGAGATTTGTTATGATCTTACGGCTTGCATAGCTGTGGTTTTTGCATCCCCCAAGCTGGCAGCTTGTGGGGACAGCTTTGCATTACCTGCCTGTCCAGATACTCTGGTTCTACCCAGCTGCAGAGGTTCTGCAGGCTCCACTTGCCACCAGGGAATCAGAGCAAAGAGCAGCAGTGAGGGGCAGCGCGCCGGTGACCAGACAGGCACTGCTTTGTTACTGCGCTGCTGCGGTGCCACGCTCCTGGCACTTCACTGCTAGCAGTCACCCAGCACTTACTGCAGGAAAGCTTTCAGAGGAGTCCTCTGTTTAGCTTGGAGGGTATTTCTATACAGAAAGCTCTTGGTGTCCATGCTAGATGACTGCTGGGGAGAGGGGGCACATGCTTATTGCTCATATTCCTGTATTCCTTCATTCTGCACGCTTGCATGGAGGTTACGGTTTCCTGCCAATTTTAGGGTCGACTTGGCCTGGGCCTCAGCTGCATCATTCAAACACGTTAAAATCCAAACTGCATATGCCTTTAAAATGGCAGTTGGGGCTTTAAAACTAAAATAGCTACAGATTTAACCCAAAGCTGGCATCCCTCTGTAAAGATCAGCAGTCTGTTCCATTAACTTGCCGGATTTCTTCCAGAATGATTAAGTGCACCTTGTTCACAGCTAATACCTTTGTAGGCAGCATTAAAAAAAAAGCAGCTCTCTTTATAATCAATTCTAATTTATTCACACTTTAATTGAAATATCCCCTCCCTGCTACCACCCATAGCTGAGAAAACATGTTTGGCCCCATCTATCACGCAGGTGTAAACACTACAATGCCGTGTGGGCAATTATCCGAAGCAGAAATGCTGCTCAGCCAAATGCTTTTACATTTTTAACTTCTTGATCCAACACATTGCTTCTGCCTTTTCCCATTCCCCCTCTTTTTTTCCCCTTCTGATGTGCCGACCTTGTCAATCCGCATGTGGATTAGAGGGCTGCTTGGGATTCCTGGTTCACCATTATCCCAAGGAGCCTGGGCAGGCAGCAGAGCCTCGGCAGTGACTAATCAGCCATGCCATACATTCCTCCTTACAGCTTAAGTATTTCCCCATGTCACTACACTTAAGAGATTAGAAACTAGTCTGGGAAATATTTTCACTACCAGTTCTAATAGAAACAATTTTCTTTTCCAAAGCCACAACATCATTGCCACTGATTGAAGGGAGGCATAAAAAGATGGGCAGAAGTGTTGATCTGATCAAAGGTAGGAAGGCTCTGCAGAGGGATCTGGGTAGGCTGGATTGATGGGCTGAGGTCAGCTGTATGAGATTCAACAAGGCTAAGTGCAGGGTCCTGCCCCTGGGTCACAACAACTCCACGCAATGCTACAGGCCTGGGAAAGAGTGGCTGGAAAACCAGCAGAAAAGGACCTGGGGTGCTGATCAAAAGCTGGCTGAACATGAGCCAGCAGTGTGCTCAGGTGGCCAAGGCCACCAGTATCCTGACCTGTGTAACAAACAGTGTGGCCAGCAGGACTAGGGAGGTAATCATGCCCCTGTATGTGGCATTGGTGAGACTGCACCTCAAATACTGGGTTAATTTTTGGGCCCCTCACTACAAGGACATTGATGTGTTGCAGCATGTCCAGAAAAGGGCAATGAAGCTGGTGAAGGGTCTGGAGAACAAATCTTGCGAGGAGTGGCTAAGGGAACTGGGATTTATTCTAGAGAAAGGGAGGCTAAGGGGAGACCTTATACCTCTCTACAACTACTTGAAAGGAGGTTGTAATCAGGTGTTGGTCTCTTCTTCCAAGTACCTATCAATAGGATGAAAGGAAATGGCTTCAAGCGGTGCCATGAGAGGTTTAGATTGGATATTAGGAACAATTTCTTTACTGAAAGAGTGGTCAGGCATTGGAACAGGCTGTCCAGGGAAGTAGTGGATGCACCATCCCTGAGGGTGTCCAAGACATGTATGGACATGGCACTCTGAGACATGGTTTAGTGGGCATGGTGATACTGGGTGATGTTTCAACTTGATGATCTTTTCCAACCTTAATGATTCTATGATTCTGTTGGCTATTTAGACCAACAGATATTTCCAGCTAGCCAAAAGTAATAATTATCATACTTTATCCACCTGTATGTCACCTGTCACATAGAAATCACAAAGGAGAGTACATATTTTCTTATCTAATCCACCAAACACTGATACAGGGTACTATCACCATTCCCCTTCCCTAAACAGATGGCTTCTGCAGCAGCTAGACAGACCTTGGGAATGCTAACTCCTCACCTGCCTCCCTCCTCCCTATTAATTCAGCACTCACCAAAACCCAGCCACATGTCATGGTTATCAAAATGCAGATAGAAATACAGGACCAAAACCAAACCAAATACAATGGGTTTAACCTTAACCAAACACAGTGAGTTTAACCCAGCAGTGCATATTTTAACTGTGCCACACATAGTTCATCTTTTGGAAGACACTGGAGCCCATCTTTGGCAGGGAGTATCAGCACATACTGCTGTACACGTCAGATGGGACTAGAGCTTTCTTTTTTCTCCATCTCTGAGCCAAAAAATTGTGACGGCTCTTAACCAACTATGTCCAGAGCTCCCTCCTTGAATCTGCAAGCCCACAAATGCACACTTCACCTTCCAAAAGCCTCTGCATCAGTTAAAGTGCTACAACAAAGACAGATTGGTCTAAACGGTGGAGTGCCTCCCAGTTTTCCAGCATATTCAGTTTCAGCTATTAACCAATTGGCCAGTTTTCTATGTGGGAATGCTTAATGCAGATGGCTCTGAACTACTGGCTGGAGAGCACGAGAAGAAACTCGCTCTGTCACACGGAGAGCCTCGTTGCTTGGCTTCCATTAAGGTATGTTGGCTTTTAAATAAACTGTCAAGTTAAACTTGGCATTGAAAACACCAAGTGAGTAACTGTCTTTGAAGAAAAGCTGACAGCTCAGCTGTGTATCAGACAGATAGCTGCCCAAGACTGAGCTCGAAAGGCTAACACATCCTGCTTGGAAGGGTGCCGTCGCCGCAACGGCTTGCTCTTGGATTTACGGCTGCGCAGTGCTTTGGGGTGATCTTAATGCCAGTTAACAGGCTACTGGCTGGCAGTGCTACTCTGCTGCTCTGGTTCTGGAATTAGAAAGTTTGGAGGTGCAAAAATATAATTGGAAAACTTTTTTTTTTTTTTCCCCTCCCCTCTCCCTGCTTAAAGGGCTAATTGATTTCACAGGTGTTTAATTATCATTTGCTGTGAGATAATACCTTGTAGTGCCATAAAAAATGGATTTAATTTTCGAGTGCTCGCAAAACCAATGCCAAAGCCAAGTTAGAGCTAAAGCTAGATAATTATTCTATAAATCAAACACACTGCCTCCTTTCTTTGAAATTTTTAATACTTGGCTATAATGATATCTGACGACCTTGAAACTAACATAAAAAGGATTTTCTTGCCAAGCGCTGCAAGGCAGCCATTGCAGTATTTCCTTCAGCCCGCTTCGCTGCTGCAGCTGCTACTGCCGTGCTGCCCTGGCTGCAGGACCTCAAGGCATGCTAAGGTGTAAGTACAGCAGCAGTGTGTAGGAGCAGTGATTTCATCATAGAATCATAGAATCAATAAGGTTGGAAAAGACCTCAGAGATCATCAAGTCCAACCTGTCACCCAACACCTCATGACTAATTAAACCATGGCTTCAAGTGCCACATCTATTCCTCTCTTGAACTCCTCCAGGGACGGTGACTCTACCACCTCCCTGGGCAGCACATTCCAATGCCCAATCTCTCTTTCTGGGAAGAACTTTCTCCTCACCTCCAGCCTAAACTTCCCCTGGCACAGCTTGAGACTGTGTCCTATCATTCTGGTGCTGCTTGCCTGGGAGAAGAGACCAACCCCCACCTGGCTACAACCTCCCTTCAGGTAGTTGTAGACAGCAATAAGGTCTCCTCTGAGCCTTCTCTTCTCCAGGCTAAGCAACCCCAGCTCCCTCAGCCTCTCCTAGTAGGGCTTGTGCTCCAGACCTCTCACCAGCCCCACTGCCCTTCTCTGGACATGTTCTAGTATCTCAATTCCTTCTTAAACTGAGGGGCTCAGAACTGGGACACAGGACTCAAGGTGTGGGCTGACCAGTGCTGAGTACAGGGGCAGAATGACTTCCCTGCTCCTGCTAGCCAGGAGCATATTTCTGATGCAGAAATACAGGTAATGGGTGAGTATGGGTCTGAGCAGGAGCACATTCTGAAAATGCTTCTAATTTAATGAAAGCCCTGCACAATTCATCCAGGCCTGGCAATGGAAATGAATCTCTGTAAACATTCAGCAACTGATGTCAAGGTACAGATGCTTTATCCTTTCTGTGCCAGCCAGAGTCTTTTTTGAGTTCAGAAGGTCAGATTAACAAAGAAGAACAAAGAAGCAGAGTTTTCACTGTAATGCACTGCTAAAGGAACTTGGTTACATTTAATATGGACAGTAACCATTGAAATTTAAATAACCTTTAAATTCACCACTGACATTACATTTAGACTGAGCTCACTTTGGCAATCTGAACAGAAACATTTGGATACACAAGCCATCCAAGTCAACGTACATTCTAACAAATAAAAATGCCTTAACCACTTTTGTCTAAATATTTACACAGAATGCCCTGTAAATCTATATAGTGCATGCAAATAACACAGAACATTTGGTCTGCCACATGCTATCCAACTGGCTCCCAGTGTAGTGGTTACACCACCTAGAAGAAGTAACATTACACAGTAGCAAATGTGGTCTCATCAACATCACTTGGTGCTTAAAGATAACTGCTTATTTCAGAAACATGCCAGGGAGGGTTTGTAAGCAGCATGTCAGAGGCAAACTGTGCAAGTGGCTCCCTAGGCAGCGTTACACCCCAGTTACCAGCAACCTTCTAACAGCACTGCGTAGTGCTGCTTCGGAAACCAAACACTGGCCCTTAGGCTTTGAAGTCCTCTAAGAATGCTGTGTCACAGCAGCACCTTGCTGTGCAGGCAGCAAGAAAACTCACAACATGACTGAATAAGAAGAGTCCAGGAGCAAGCAAACGTACCACTTGCTTGTATCTTCCCAGCAATGTAAATGTAGCACCATACCTTGAGAATTCAACACCCTCTAAGTCAGTGGGAAAGCACTGAAGATGCTGATGCTCACATGTGCAAGCACAGGAACACAGGTGCACACAGCCACAGGATAAGACTTTACATGGTCCTACCTCCCTGTCATCCCCTCTGACATGATGTAAATGTACATGAATCCTCTCTGGTGAAATGTGCCCATCTGGCACCCAGTCAGTGGATAGGCCAAAAGGTCCAAGCTGCTGGACCCTCAGAAGGTAAAGATAAGACCAAACTGTTAAGATGATCCAGTGGTTCAGGCAGGCTCTTTTTTCCAACAGGATTGTCAGCAACACAGACAGTGGAATTAAATGCACCCTCAGCAAGTCTGCCAACACCACCAAGCTGTGTTGTGCAACCAACATACTGGAGGGGAGGGATGTCACCAAGAGCAACCCTGACAGGCTTAAGAAGAGGGCCTGTGCAAACCTCTCTTCTGAAGGAAGGCTAAGAGAGTTGGGATTGTTCAGCCTGGAGAAGGAAAGGCTCCCTGGAGACCTCATTGTGGCCTTTCAATCTACAAAGGGAGTTTGAAAGAAGATGGAAAGAAACTTTTTACCAGAGCCTGTAGTGACAGGACAAGGGTAACTCTTTTAAACTATGAGTGGGCAGGTTTGGACTAGACATAAGGAAGAATTTTTTCTACACTGAACAGGGCTTTGAGCAACCCCAAATTTTAGTGGATGTCTGGGCCCACTCTAGGGAGGTTGGAACTAGATGATTTTTAAGGTCCCTTCAAATCCAAACCATTCTGTGATCCTATGATTCTAATTTTTTAATTGGGAATATTATATTCTGTCCTCCACAGAGTGACTTCACCTTCTAGCAGTGAAGCAGTGTCAAACACTTGTCCTGAATAGCCCCATCTGACCAAACTTATACACTGTGACAGTCCAGCTGTGAACACCTTTGGGGTAATTTCCCATTGCAAAGTCAGTTTTCTTCCTGACTTACTCTCTAACTTGGCGGGGGGGGGGGGGGGGGGGGGGGGGGGGGGGGAGGGGAAGCAGCCCACTACTGGAATTTCAGTTACTAAAGCATCAGTTTGGATTAAAGACCCAAACACAGAAAAATACGTATTTCATTTTCAGAACAAAGACATTTTAGCTCATCTGCCACCCACTTTAATTTTCAGATTATAGGACATAGCTGAAAGCCTCAGAGTGCAAAGAAATAAAAGACTTATTGTGAGATCTCTCACCTGTCAACACCTGCTGACTCTGAAGCTGAGGACTCCTTTCTGCCTGTCATAACAACAACAACAAAGCCTCCAAATCTTTCTTAATTATTTTTCAGTAGCTCTTTATTGAAAACTCGAGGGAAAAAATGCTGAATAGGATCAGTTTTCTAGAGTTCCATGCTTCAGTATCTGGAGCTGCTGAATATTTAACTAATCTAGAAAGAAAAAATGGTTGATTAAAAGCCCTGGGTGGTAAAATATGAATGACATCAGTGCTCTGTACCTGTTTATGCCATAGTCCAATAGCTGGACCCAGCAGAGTCCAGAGGACTGAAGCATAGAAACACCATCCTCTCCTCACGGTCCATTAAGCTGCCTGTTGGACTGGGACTTCAGCATAGAAAGGACAACCCTCTGAAGATTGAATTAGAAAAGGTTATCATTTCTGTTCTCACTTTGAATGTCTGGCTGAGCTTTTTACCAAACAATTTAGAACAGTCCTCATGAAGCTTATCATTTTCTATTCAGCTCCACAGATTTTCCCATTATGGCTATCGAGCTCCTAAGTGGCTTGTTGGCATCTTTAAAAGTTATAGTCCTCCAGACACAACATCTAAAAATGGAAAGCAAAGATGATGTGCAATACTGGCTCTAATTATGCAGGAGTTCATTTCTATGAATGACTGGATTTGTTTCCAAAAAAACAAAGAGGGACTTTACACAGGAACTGCTGGCAGAGCCCCATGTTGTCTAGGCACACTGACCTAAAACATGACCATGCTTGGAGGAAAAATTAGTTCAGCAAATCCATGGAACAACTTTGAATGAAGTAGAGAAGTGATTTATTTTTGCTCATAAGAATTCAGCTGCAGCTTAGTCCCCAGGAGAGGTAGCACCACAGAATATCCTGATTCTCCAGTATTTTGGTTGATTAGTAGTTCTCCTATTTGCTTTCATCTCAGGATCTCAAATTATTTCCTTTCTCCCTTCTAGAAACAAAACAAAGCTACCTTGAAAATAGAGGTAGGATACAAAGTAGGGGGCATGGGGTGGGGAAGAACCCTAATTCTGTGTATTTTGATTTTGTAGCACTGAAGTTTAAGTTGAAACCTGAGCAGTGCAGGGGGGGTTCCACTGACTGACTGCAGGTGCTGATGTTCTGGACTCAATATAGGCAGGCTAAGTTCTGCAATAAAGCAGTGCAGGAGTGTGAACTCTGTAAGGAAAGAAAACTCTGCCATTGCTTTCCCTATTGCAGTCAGTAGTGAGTATTAAAACAATTTTCATTTTCTAAGAGAGAGTAAAGAGGAGATAGCAGGAAGAAATATAAAAGCACACTGAGTGATGCCTCCCATTCCTGTCATCAGTTTTGTTACCATAAAGCTAAATCAGGCCACTCCATGTGCACTCTGTGCTTCACAGAGTAGCCAGGTAAAATGAGATCTGTCACTCTGCAGATGCTGCTCCTTCTCTGTGCTTGCTCACTTCTGCTGAGTGCAGTAAAAGAAAAGTTTTCTATTATTTGCTCTTCTCAGAAAAAACAAAACAAAACAAAGGCATCTAGAACAAAAGCACAGCTCCCCTACATCTTTGCATCAGCAAGTCCCCTTTGGAGCTGGACTCTCCTCCTGAGCCAGAGAAAAACACGAGCTGCACACAATTAAGTGTAGTTTAGAATTGCAGCTGGCTGTTCTTAGGTGTTTTTCACCTTTTATAGGGTTGTTTAGGTAATTCCAGTGGTCTTCAGTTGATGTTACTCCAGATCAGGCTCCATTCAATAGGGCTGCAGACAGTCTTATTCACTTCCAACAGGACATGGGGTAAGGGTTTCAAAGTAAAAGAAGGTAGGTTTAGATTGGACATATGAAACAAATGAAATGAAAAAAAATGGCTATATGAAACACTGAGGGTGGCTGAGTCACCGGAACAGGTTGCCTAGAGAAGCTGTGGATTCCCATCGCTGGGAGTCTCTTCAAGGTCAGGTTGGCTGGAGCTTTGAGCTATCTGATCTACTGAAAGATGTCCTTGCCCACAAGAGGAAGGGGGTGGACTAGATGATCTTTGAAGGCCCCTTCCCAACCAAACCTTTCCATGGTTCTCTGATTGCCCACAGTGGAGCATGGGACTTTTAGGTCTCGGCCCAAGCAGGCAAAATTGCCGTCTAAGACTCCCCATGAGCATGTCTGCATCCATGCATACCTACGTGTGCACACTTCTGCATTATTTACAAAGGATTTTCATCTGGAAACCACTGATGCATGTGCATAGCCTTCTCCTCCTGCCTGACCCTGCCCTGCCACACAAAGAACCTCACACATGATTTTAGCAAAATTACTTTCTCAAAACTCAAGGCCCATTTTGAGCACAAAGTTGGAGTCATAAGCAATCAAAGCAAATCGACAACCTCACTCTGAAGAAGCTCTTCTCAAGCATGCAAAGCAAACCTTTTGAAAGCAAGCCTGCAAGGTTAAGTGCCAAACACCACCTAAACCAGCAAATATTGTGACTCTGAGTGCCGCTTTTGCTCCCAAGAGTCCCAAGGAAAGCACAAACCTGCTGCTGGTGAATGCCTGACTGCTCCCTTCTGCAGCCCTAATGCATCGCTGCAGCGTCAGGCATCTGAGCTATGCTGGGGCCAATCCTGAGACACGCAGGCAGTGTTTCACTGTCCAGTTCTGGGCCCCTCAATTTAAGAAGTGCACTGAGACACTTGAATGTGTCCAGAGAAGGGCAACGAGGCTGGGGAGAGGTCTGGAGCACAGCCCTACGAGGGGAGGCTGAAAGAGCTGGGATTGTTTAGCCTGGAGATGAGGAGGCTCAGGGGAGACCTTATTGCTGTCTACAACTACCTGAAGGGAGGTTGTAGCCAGGTGGGGGTTGGTCTTTTCTCCCAGGCAAGCAGCACCAGAACAAGACATGGTCTCAAGCTATGCCAGGGGACGTTTAGGCTGGAGGTGAGGAGAAAGTTCTTCCCAGAAAGAGAGATTGGCCATTGGAATGTGCTGCCCAGGGAGGTAGTGGAGTCAGTGTCCCTGGAGGAGTTCAAGAGGGGAATGGATGTGACACTTGAAGCCATGGTTTAGTTAGTCATGAGGTGTTGGGTGATAGGTTGGGCTTGATGATCCTTGAGGTCTTTTCCAACCTTACTGATTCTATGATTCTATTGATGCCCACTCCCAGCTCTCAGCACCACACAGAATCATCTGCTTTGCTTTCTTAGCATTCCTGCCCCGCTGGGCAGCGTCTGCCTGAACATGCTACGTCTGTTTGCGAGCTAATACATTATTTACACAGACTGTTCAGGCATAGCAGCAAGGATATAAAACATTTATCAACAAAGGGGCCACTTTGTCATTTTAAAATAATTATGTTTCTTTAAAGAAATCCACAAATTCGGGTGCCTCAGAATTATTTATCAGGTTGTGCAGGCTTGAAAGGGCTCTCTCTTTTGGAGGGAGGAGTCCCCACTCCAAATAAAGCTTTAGCCAAGAGAAATTTTATACCTCAGGGAGGAAATCTCAAGCTCACAGGTTTCAGAATCCTAATGAGAAGCACAGGTCAGGTTAGGCATAATGGTGGCACCTTCTCTTATGATCTGCCAGACACTGAAACACCTCGAATGAACTGTAGGGTTGCAAGGCAGGGAAATCCCAGGCATATTTGCAATTCTGCTCCTGTCACTAGCCAGAGCACATTCACACCTGGAAGTAGCTCTCCCAGCCCCAGCAGGATACAACCAGTATCTCCTCCAGCCCCTCTGGGAAGTGTGTAGGGTCAGTCAAGCACTGCCTGGCAAAAAAAGCACTCTGTCCTCTACCTGCTCTCTGCCCTCTACCTGCTCTCTGCCCTGCATTGCCTTTTTATACCTCTTCCAGAATTTCAGGAGCAAAGACAAATGGAAAGGGAAAGGCATCAGCATGCAACTGCTGAGATCAGAGAAAGACCTGTGATCTGGTGTGCTCTACAGATTGCCAAGGAAAACATGACTGTTCAGACAAAAGGGTTTATGAGGAGATGCCAGGAGATCAGATTAGCCAGAAGAACATCTCTTCATCCAAGTGCTAACAGCCAACAGCTGGATGGGGATGCGAACTGTAAGAAAGGCCATGCAATGATGCAGTGCAACATGCAACTGGACTGCTTTCTTTTACTGGTGTGTTAATTTTGGTATTTGTTTAAAAAGATTTGGTTGCTCTTAAAAAAAATAAAGTAGAGTAGAGTAGAGTAGAGTAGAGTAGAGTAGAGTAGAGTAGAGTAGAGTAGAGTAGAGTAGAGTAGAGTAGAATAGAATAGAATAGACCAGACCAGGTTGGAAAAGACCTGGTGCAGACCTGGAGCAGATTTTCTGGAGCATCCTCATGCAGTGGAGACATCTTTTACATAGTATTTAAGAGACTATGAAATGTAGTAAACCAAAATCTGCTGTAATGCCTGGCATCTGAAACAAGACACTTTACCCCAGAAAGGAGCAATTCTATGAAGGATTAGAGGGTCACTGTGGACAAGAAGCTCAAGGCTGTTACTGAAGAGCAAACGACCCTGTAGACACATCAACCACATTGTACACACAGAGAAGAAGCTGTCCCTGTGGACCTGGAGTCAGGGAGGCAGAAAACATCCAGTGCTGATACTCTGACATTTCAGAAAGACACTAGATAACTGAAGACAGAAAAATGAGAGAAAAGGTATTTAAAGCACTGTAGAAAATACCCTTCTGAAAGAGACTTAAAGACTTCAGCTTGCTCCTCTTATCCAAGAGGAAGAAAGTGGCTTGATCACAGCACCTAATTGCTCTACAAGGAGAAAAAGAAAAGGAACCAAGCGGTCTTCAGCCTGCTGGAAAAGGGCGCAGCAAGAATCACCCGGTGGAAGTTACAAGCGAAACACACATCAGTAGAAATCTGTACTAATACCCTGGCACCAAAGATATTTTAACCACTGAAGCAAACTGCCACAAAAGATGGTGGCTCCTTCATTTAGTGATCTCTAGACGTTGGAGGCGAGCGCCCTGCCCAAGGACAGGCAGTAACTCATCCTGAGTTACTGGATGCAGCACAGGGGTAAAGCGGGTGACACAGAATGGGCTGCAGTGCTCAGGAGATCAGACAGTGTAATCTCCTGCTCCATCTGGCCCTCCATTTCCTGTGAAAGCCACTAGTATCTGCGCTTTCTGATCACCCTGAGCACAAAGCTCTACCTCCAATATTCCATCGAGCAAACTTCATCCAATTATAGTAGCCCTGAAATGCACGGGGACATGAAAAAAGAGAGCATCTTCTGATAAACAACCACAGCAGGACTCAGATTGCTTTGCTAGGGTGACAATAAACTCCGTAAGACTAAACAATCACAGACTGCACTCCACTACAAACAACCTCCAGGAATTTTGCTGCTTCAGACCAACACACTCGGCTTGCTCAAGAATTATTTATCTCATGAATGGGAGAGTTTTAGACTGACCTGTTCTTGTGCAGAGATCAGTACTATACTTCTATAGATCTCCGTGGCTTTCACTCCCATAAAACTCTTCAGAAGGCTTTCCCCACAAGGATGATCACCCTGAGCAAACTGCCAAGTGAAGAGGTTCATCCTGTGATTGTAATTTTGGGGAACTTAGGAGAAGCATCCATAAATTAGTAGGGGAAGAAGAAAAAAAGCCCAAACAAACCAACAAATGATTATGCCTAGGTGGAAATCTTAAAATGATCTTTTTTAATGGATTGCTGAAACCCTCCTGAGTTCATCTGCAGATACTGGAAACAAGAACAGATAAAACTGGAAGCCTAGGGATTAGCAAAGTCATTACCACAATCGCATTTTCCTTACGCAGAGTATTTTGCTTTCTCCTCCCTCCACCTTTCAAAGGTTTATGATCTGTGTCTAGTAATGCAGCTAGTTTTTCCACAAAGTGTACCAAGTCCTCTACAATTTTGTTGGGAACATGGGTGCTATCTTTTGCAGCGAGCAGTCCTGTTTAAAACTGGCTTCTCATCACACATTAATATTCTGGTATGGAAGGTCTGCGGGAATGGAGAAAGGAGGAGAAATAAATTTGAAGGCAGCTCCTTGCCTGTTTTATCATCCCCCAGGTTAGCCTGTGTAAGAAGGGATAAAGGTCTGAGGGCTGCAGTCACACTTCACAAACAGAGTTTTCTTGTTTTATACCTTTGCTTTGTGTTTTCTCTCTCTGCTGGGTAAATATGTCTTCAGCAGAAACCCAGCCAGGCGAGGAGATGTGTAGTTTGTTCCTTGCCCACACCTCAGCATCTCAAGATGGTTGTGGTTTCCACAGGTGTCTCCCAGCTCCACTCAGCCAGCACCAAGAGCAGCCTCAGATTTCACCTCACTCAGTGTCTCTCACCTCTTCTCCCTTTCAGCCTGACAGGTTTGGCATGGTTCTGTGGCAACCTTTTCCATGGAGTTTTGAAGGATAATGTAATTGCTGTCTCAGCAGATTCTCCAAGAAATTCATGAGAGAGCTTTCAGCTCCAGTTTTGTGAGGAATTTGGAAAAAATGAAGCCTTTAAAGTGACACACGACCTTCCTGTCTGTCCCAGAGCTGCCACAAATGTCAAAAGCCTCAGCAAACACTGCTTGAATAAGAGATTTGACAAAAGCCCCATAGAGAAGTTAAGGCAGATGATGTTAACCCATTGCTCTGTGAATTTTGTCATAGCCAGTAATTTTTGGGTCTCTCCTCAGCTCCCAGAACTCCTGACAAACGTGCAAATTCACTTGCCCAAGGACAGCAGCACATAGTTACTGAATCACTGTGTGTTTAGATGACTGCTGCAGGGAAATGTCTGTATATATCCTCTGTAGCTGTTTATATTCATCACTGCTGCAAACAAGCAGTTTCTTAACTTCAGGTCTTAATGCACCTACACTCACTCAACTGCAGGAACATAACTATCTGCATGTGTTACATGTGGAGGGAAGGGCAGTTTAGGGTGGCCTGGAGGGGACATCACTCCACAGTGTCCCAGCTGTGCTGCTGCAGTGCTACTTCCCCAGTAACACAAACCAGATCCCACTGAGAGCTGGTATCTCTCTCATGTAACTTCATTTCCAAGCAGTGGAGAACTCAGTAACCCCTGCTGCATAGAAGAGGGAAGAAGTGCTGAGGTCAGAAGTGAGTAGGCTCAGGAGACAGGCAGATGCTGCGTGGGAACAGGAGCTCCCTGCCTGCAAATGGAGAGCTGGTTTCTGGGGTTAACTGGGATTGAAAGGCCAGGCACCCAGCAGCGACATCCCCACAGGCTGACTGGGACCTGGCAGTGTCTGGGTCCCCAAAGGACAGGACAGCAGCCTGCAGGCATGATCCTGCCATGTGAGGCTCTTACCCACATATTACTGAACCATGCTGCCCTCAGGGGCC
Source organism: Melanerpes formicivorus (assembly GCF_026170545.1). Classification (NCBI taxonomy): domain Eukaryota; kingdom Metazoa; phylum Chordata; class Aves; order Piciformes; family Picidae; genus Melanerpes; species Melanerpes formicivorus. Next base: position 2,351,827 of record NW_027142423.1, on the reverse strand, counting down.
AGCCCAAATGCTCCCATAAATTAGTGCACCGAGGTCACCACAGCCAAGTTTTTGCACATCCTGGTCTGCAACAACCCCGCTAAAAGCTGTGCTCTCTTCCTGAAGGCAGGCAGCTGCCGACAGCAGTCCTGGGCCAAGGACACACTGTGCTGTGCCTAAAGGGCTGCGTGGGCTGCTTTGGTGCCTTCTGTCGGGGGACGTGGTACAGCAGTGGACATCCTCTGTAACCTCGGCCCCTGTGCCCCAGCCTCTGGAGCCTGACAAATCTGGCTGTAGTTTTTACACATTTTCAGCAACTAGGTTTTTCCTTTGCTCTGCCTGCTGCTCAGAAAAGCACACCAAGGTCAAAGAAAGAACATGACTCGAAGGTTCTTCCCAGCAGCATCAGGGTCTTGGTACCCAACAGAGGTTACAGCAGCAGGAAAAACGCTTCTGCCTCTGACGTCCATGTGGTGACCTCGAACAGGCAGTGCTGGACGAGTTTTGTGCTTAGCCTGAGGACTGCTTGCAAAACGATCGATGACGCACGCAAATGGGCTCTTGTTTGCCTTACTGTACACTGCACATACTGCTCTTCACCATCAGGTTTTGGCCAGATGATTGTGAACACACCCAAAACGGGATCCCTGAGATAAAACTGCAAAAGCAAAGCAATGTGATCACTGGCTGTCTTCCAGGAGGGACTATCAGTGCTTCTGATGTGGGCTTGGCTTGCAGGACTGTTTTGGCAGAGGTGAAAAACAGATGCAGGTGACATTACCTACCCACCTTTACTGCTCTTAGGATAAACCTGGATTGCAGGAAGCTATTACACTGGTTTTAAGATGAAACTTCCTCCTCATTCAGCTTCTGGAGCAACTCTAGTCCTTAAAAAATTTGAGTCCTCTCAATTTCCAAACTAGATTTAATCAGACCTTGTTTCGGAGAAGGACCCTAAGTTTAAAATTCATAGATAAATGCAGGGCTTGGTAGCAGAATCTCCAATTCCTTTTACCAATCAGTGACAGTACCTTGGTGGCTACCATACAGTTCTAACAAGTCCTCAAACTGACCTAAACTGAGTTCACATCTCTCTGAAAATTAGGTGTGAGGCTTGTAAGAGGAAGGTAAGTGAGGTATTACACATCTGAGCCCTCTCCTGAGGTCAGGTGGATGATGTTGGCCAGATTCTGCTCTCAGTTACTCTGGTGTGAATCTCAGTGGAGTTGCTCTGGATTTACACCAACATAGCTGAGAAAAAAATCTGCCCTGTCAGTTTTCCTTCTTCAAGTGAGCATTCTTCTAAGTCTTGGGCTCCATCTTACATCTGCTTCTTCTTATGAGTTTCCTTACTTCACCATGATGGCTGGCATCTCTTTGCTGATCTGCCAGTGTTTAGCTCAGAAGACTTCCAGAGAGCTTCACAAATACTTTTAGTTGTCAAGACAAAAACCAAACCAAACAACAAAACAGCTGGAGAGGTACCTCCCCTATTCTGAGTGCAGTCATTCAGCTAACAAGTCCAAACGGCTCTGCCCATGCCCCCCAAGAAGAATCTGTAGCACCACGGAAATTGGAGTTTAGTGTTCAGCGTTTAAAGCTGAGGGGTTTTTAATCTTTTGCATCCCTGAAAGGCTACTTTCCACAAAACCGAGTGATGAAAACCCTACAAGAAACCCTCATCCCCAAACTATCTGTGTGGCTTTTGCACACATCTGTTTCACTCCTGTCCTCAAGAGATGTCTAAAATCTAATTAAGCAATTAATTTGCAAATATATTCTAATTTATTCAAGTCAGATTTTCTTAGTGTTAAACTATCTGACAGTAAACCAGACGCCGTACCCAGGAACAGGACTTCATTAAAATACCAAAGGTTACACAAATGGAATAAAAATTCTATTTGTACTACAGTGAGCAGATACTTATATCCCCTAATGAGAAAATGTGTTTGTATTTCCCCATTTCTAATTTAGGTTTGCATGTTTGGTGTAAACCCGCGATTAATGCATTCGCAGCACCAAGCTACTACACCTGGTCTAGGAACGTGAACATCCTGAGAGGTCTCCATGTCTGTTTCACTTGCAACAGAACTGAAACCTACAAATAATCCACCAAGAGTGCTGGTAAAGAACTTCTCTCAGCCCAAGTGAGGCTATGGCTCATTCATTATTGAGAATTACATCCATGTCCCTGTCCCCTGCAGCCCTGCTCCTCTCACCTCCCTCTGAAGGCAGTACAGTTGGCTGGGATGTCTCAAGTTCTAACTGACTGCACTTGAGCAAAGTGAGTCTAAAGGAAAAAGCTGGTGCCTTGTTCTTGATTGCTGCATTGAACTGCTTGCTTCCCCCCCCCCCCCCCCCCCCCCAACTCAATAGCTGTGTGGGTACAGACAGCTGGTTTCAATCCTGCCAGCTATTGGAGAGATTGTATCATTCCCCACCGCATGGCATCAGTCACAGTTCCACTCGACCTTCTCAAAAGCACAGGAGATGCGCTGCTGTGCTCAGTAAAACCCACCCAACAACAACAAACACACACAAACCCCCTTCCTGAGCTCAGTAAAAACCACCACCCAACAACAACAAACACAGAAATACCCCTTCCTTGGTTACTGACTCTCCAAGTGTTTTATAACACAGCGTTGGCACAAACAAAAATACTCTGTCTGTATACACTGAGCACAGAATTACTTCTTGAAGACCTTAATACTAAACAGCTGCTTTCTTTGCTTCACAAACAACTTCATATTTCTATTATTGGTCATTACATCCCAGCTGTACCATGGACAATTAAGACTAAGCTGAAGATCTTCTAGGTGTATGTATGCATAAGGGACTTCTCCTGTACTGAAAGGTGCTCTAGCTGGATCTGTAATGCATTAAAAATTAAGAGACTTCCCCCACATCAGACAAAGGAGCAGTGGCTGAGCTAGGAATGACAGCCAGATTGCTCAGTGCTGCAAACCTTAGGCTGTCAAGATGCACCCAAGCCTGCTTTCAGTGCCACCAGGGCTACGTGCTCACAGCAGGCTCCATAAATCAAGAAATGCTCACGGCTGAGGCGGTGGAGTGGCAGGAATCCATCAGCTGCACAGCCAAGCTCCCAGGAAAGGGGCTGGGGACTGTGAGGGGCACAGCACTTCCCACAGGGTTTGACAGCTGAAGGGAATGGTCTAAGCAGGAATTGTGAGCGTTGGCAGCATTCTTCTTAACTAAAGGAGTAGGACCAGCCGGCTGTTCTGGGAGTGGGTGAATAAGGGGAAATAGGGTGAAGAGCAGTAAAACTGGGGGAAAGTGGAATCCCTACATCTTGGGAACACTGTCACTTCTAAAATAGCATTTTTAATGGGGTTTTCTGCCACTTATTTTTAGCAGCAAAATTTAAGGCAGGTATATAAGGAGACAGAAGTGTCCTGTATGCCCCTACCTCCTTGCATTTCATTTTCAAAGTGTTTACTTTGAGCATGCACTGACCTGGAAGAAGGCATGACCTGCAAAGCAAAACGACTGCAGGTGACCAGATGTATAGCTAAATGTACAGCAAGTGTCCAAACAGCAAGAAAAATAAAGCAATGGGATGAAGGAGGGGGAAAGGTCCATTAATGCTCAGTGATAGGACGGGAATGGCACTGCTCAGGCAGCCCCAAATGCTCCCACAAGAGAATCTGGTCTGGGTCCAATGGCAGCTAATGAGAGGAAGCAGAAAGTTTCCCAAAAATAAAGCATTTAAGTTCAGAGAGGAACCAGAGCCAGGTCGATGGGGAGTGCAAAACAAGGAGCAATATAAAGCAGGGAGACTTGACAGTCCCATTTGTTTTTAGCTGTACAGTAAGAACAGCCAATAAAATGAAAATGGATTTAAAGTGTCACAAGATTTTAATATTTTAAGCCACAGTTTATAATTAAGACGTGGAACTAATTGTCTCTAAATATAATTGAGGCCAGGAACTCCTGGGACACCAGGGAGAGGACAAGCCATAGATAATGTGACTATCACAGCTACGTTATATTCCACATTACATGAGTGAGGGATGCTTAAACTCCACATCTGTGGCATACCTTGGATTGGACATGAGGCAAAAGCCAAGCCCTGAGGGAGTTATTTCATAATCATCCCTTAGGGACTGCAACATTTTCCTCGTGTCCACAGTCAGAGGCTGGAGAGTGACCACAGCCAGAGGCTAGAGAAGACTGCTCACAGATGTAACCTGGCAAGGGAATAGCCTCTTCAGAAGAGCAACTTCAGGACATAGAGAGGGGTGCTCTCCCATTCCATTCTGTACAAGGAGGGGAATGGATCAGAACAGATGGAAAACAAGTTGTGGGGGACTGAGGAGCAGAGATAGGGTCTGAAACTAGTTTCAAATCCTTTTCACATTTGTTTCTTTCACAGTTGAAATTGAAGCATGCAGAAAGCAACCAGGTTCAGGAGCTCCAGGAGTGGCTTTGGCAGCTTAGGTGAACTTCTTGAGTTGATAACATCAGGAGGACCTGTCTACATGGCTTGAAGTGGCTAATTATTCCTCCAAGAAGCTTTCAAATGAATTCATTTTCGCTCATATCCAAACCTAAGAATTAAGCAGTGCAGCTATTTATTTGCTTGCTGCAGTGGTCACTGACAGAGCTACCAACAACCACAGAGGTCTGAAAATGAAACTCTTGTGACTACACAAATAAACCACAAAAACCTCCTCATAAATGCTCTCAATTATTTCTAGACTTTGATTTGAAACCCTCTCTCTCTGAGCTCCTGCTGACCGAACTATGAAATGCAGACTGCTGCTCAGCAGTGGCTTGGAGCACTGGGTTCATGTTGGCTGCCTTGTGGATCAATGTGGGTGTCAATGCACATGGGTGCAATATCTTGTTCCCTTATGAAAAATTGATCCAATTACTTAAATGTATTAATTGATTTAATTAATTTAAGTGTGTGAGAATCTTTCCTGCTCATGCTGCTTCTGACTGTTCTTCCATCCTAAGCCTGTGCCTCAAGACCTCCAAATCCCTGAACAACAACAGGATATTGCCTCCTTTTCCCTGCATTGAAGCTCTCTTGTCCTGTGAGCTGTACACATTTATGCACTTGGCTATAATGTACCACTTCAAAACTGCAGTTGGACAAAAACACTTCTCTGGTTTAGTTACTGATAAACTACACATGCATCCACCACTGACCAAAGAGGAAAAGACTGTGAAACATGAAGAAGGTTGATCACAACCAGCTCCTGAGCTAGCAACAGCTTAAGCTATTAAAATACACTGGGTACCATCTCCCTTAGTGTCAACCACAGTAAATTACTGTCCCAATGCAGAGAACTGCAGGAGCAGAGCACAATTTCTTCTACATTTTTCACATACACTTTTTTTTTTCACATGACACTTTTTACCTTGGTTGAGCAGAGCCTACCACTGACAATACATTTTATCTGCATTCTGCTTTTGGCTTGCCACTGAAATGGCAGAATGCACTCTCAGATCTTCCCAACAAGCTTTAGCTTACTTAAGACTCGCTCGATATTTTCATTTTAGCTGTTAGGGGGAGGAAAATAAGGTGGGGGGAAACCTGAAATTGTCACACTACCAAAGGGCATTGCCTATAATCACACAGCCATGATTTAAAGCCAAGTGACAGTCTATAATTGAATTGTCTGGGGCTGCCTACGGTTTATTTACTGAATTCAGACATACCGCAGGGAGGGTCAAAAGAGCACAGGTCTTTACTTATTCATGGGGGAAGCAGGAGGGGGGCCCTGGCACTCCAGGTACCTCTGGTATCTAGGAACCCCCTACATGTGTCATGGCTTTTACATTAGCTTCAGCAGAGCAGCAGCAAAACATCACCATGTCAAGCAGAGGGAAAGATGTGGCCATCCATACAGAACTTCCCATCTGAGCAGAGGATGAAATTCCTTGCAGAAAACAGCTTAAGTTTCTCCAGACAAGGGCTTTACCAGACTCAGAAGGGCAGAGGCATTTCCAAGATCTTACAATAGACTAGACTAGACTAGAATTAACCAGGTTGGAAAAGACCTTCGAGATCTTGCCTCCATACCCTCCCTTTTGTCCTGGGCCTGTTTTATGTGGGTCTCCAAATGGCCTTTTGGAAGCAGGTAGACCTTCTTCTTTAGCCTACTTAAGAGGTGTTGCCAGATTAAAACCAGATAGCTGTGATAATGCATCCAGATGAACCCACAGCACTATCCCAGTGCAGGGCTGCACAAGGCTGTGGCATTTCACCATTACAGGCCCCCAGTTCTGTTTGCAACAGCTTCCAAATGTAAGCAGATGAATGGATGCATGTGGTGGTATCAAAGGACTGCTGACATCCTCGCTGCAGGGAGCTGATGCTCCAGCCCTGACCCCAGCTTCTCCGTCAGGGCCATCAAGAACAATTTGGACATCTGCCCATGGAGAAATAGGAAATAAAGGTTTGAGGCCACCAATGTATATAATAGCAAAGAGCTAGCACAATCTGGTAATCTGCACCATCACAATGGGTTAATCATCAGCCCCTGCCAGCTAAGGTCTCTGCTTCTCAGAATAAAGAACTGGTATGGCTACCTCAAATTCTTCCCAGTGAGCATGCAGCCAGGTACTTTGGATGTTTCTACAACACTTGAACACAAAACTGCAGATATACAGAAATGCTTCTGGAAATCTTTCGCATTCTTTGCCATCTGGGCTTTCAAGGATGCCCTGTTGTCTGCCCTCTCTGCCTTACCAATGAGTGAACAGCATGTTAGGAATGACAGGAAAATCTCCACTCATATCAACTAGCACAGCAGGCAGGGAGAACTGACAATATATACACACACTCAGGTCCAAACTACTCCTTTCAGCTCAAACTGGTCTTGGGTCCACTGACGGGCAAAGTAGCCCCATCCCCTCCCGGCACAGCAGATGCACTGTGTGATTCACTGGGAAAGAAGATGGGAGTGACACAGTGGTTTAGGCAGAATAGCCTGGAGAAGTCTCTGCCACTAAGAACAAGCTTTTAAGCACTTTGACAACACTACCTGTACATTTCTGTGTGCTGTAACCAGCTCTGAAACAATCTGATCACACACTGGACACTTCCCGACACCAACCTAATGAATGCTTTGAAACACTTTAACTATAGATTTTTCTCTTGCCATTTTTTTTCACTCAAGGACACTCTACTTTTGTCCACTGTATTTTACAGAATAGAATACAGATTTCACCAGGTTGGAAAAGACCTCTGAGATCATCAAGTCCAACCTATCACCCAACACCATCTAATCAACTAAACTATGGCACTGAGTGCCTCATCCACTCTCTTCTTAAACACTTCCAGTGATGGTGACTCCACCACCTCCCTGGGCAGCACATCCCAATAGCCAATCTCTCATTCTGTGAAGAATTTCTTGCTAAAATCCAGCCTAAACCTCCCCTGGTGCAGCTTGAGACTGTGTCCTCTCGTTCTGTCACAGGTTGTCTGGGAAAAGAGACCAACTCCCACCTGGCTACAACCTTTTGACTCCTTGTACTAACCTGGCACCATCCATCAGAACCAGATGACATTTCCTGGTGAAATGAAGGGTGCAGAATTAATGGAGAGTTCAACTCTGGGACTTGTGGGGTGGCACTCACTAGTCCAATTCTCTGCTCTCCAGCAAAGCCTTGAGGAGGGGAAGGAACACACTGTGGCAAAACTATGGCTGTGAATGAGAAAAAATGATTAGGTCCCAAATCTGCATTAAAACATTTGTGCAGGATTTTGCTCTTTGAGTGGAAAACTGTTCCCATGAGGTCTATTTTTAGGAATTTTATATTACAGAGATCAGAAGAAGTCTTCATGTGGGAATTTTTTACAGCAAAGATATTTGGAACCACGATAATGGTAACAGAAGAGGGGAATGAGTGAAGACCATCACCCTTGGAGATATAAATGTAAGGCTGGAGATAGGGCTGGCGAGGGGCACGCTCAGTTCAGTCACTCCAGCACCCAAGGTGCACCCTCATTAACCACAGCCTATTTGTGCCTTATGATCACTTGCAGAATAATTTCACTTATTTGGGGATTATAAACTCCTAGTTTCATTTGCACAGAGCAAGCCCCAGGACCAATTCTCCCAACCCCAGTTCACTGAGACAGACATCTTGCTTTCAAGCCAAAGACCACAGCAAGAGAGGGGATGCTTACATCCCTTTGACAGTGCAAGAAGGGCAGAGCAGGGGGTGAAGAGAAGGACAAGGCTGCATAGAATGAGGAGGTTTAAGTGGAGAGTGGAAGAGGAGGTTGTTTTTCTGCCTTTGAGATTGAAAACAAGGCAGGAACCACTCAACTGCTTTGTGAAGCCAGCGGAAGGATTTTCTGCATCAGCCTCTTGGCACCAGATACTTGATTTTAGTTTTTTCTTAAAACTGCTTTTGAACAGACTGCAAGGTCATTTTCCAGCAGAGTCTTGGTGCCCTGGATTCAATTCTCAGGCCACTGCCCCAAACTCTGAGGTTTGGGTTTGTTTTTTCACAAGACTGTTTTGTGAACCCCCCTGAGTGCAGCCTTGCACATCTACTGCGTGCAGCTCTGGGAGGAAACTCTGTCTCTGCACTGAAGCAGCTTCTGCATCATCTGCCACGTTTCCTTTTTCACACAGGGAAAATCTTGTCCTAATTCCTTCCAACCCACCCAAAACCATCTCTTTAACCCTTCAGATTCATATTCTGGATGTTCCCACACACCAATGGGCAGAAAATCCCCCTCTCAAAGCCATGCTCTTCAGTGCCTGGCCAAGTGTGCTTTGCTTGCAGCAGGATGGCTCTGTGGAGATGTGCAATATTTCTTGCAGTCGGAGAGAAATGAATTGCCCATCAAAGGCTGCTTGAATAACATCTTCTTGCCTTTCTGATTAGCACCAATTAAAAAGAATTAAAAACATTGGGAAGGGAAATTTTAGTGATCACAGAATCATAAAATTGGTTTGGTTGGGAAAGATCTCTAAGATCATTGAATCCATCTGTCAACCTAAGACTACCATGTCATAAAGTGCCATGTCCACACATTTCTTGAACATCTCCAGGCACAGTGGCTCCACTACCTCCCTGGGTAACCTATTGCAATGCTTGACTACTCTTTCTGCAAAGACATTTTTCCTAATATGCAGTCTAAATCTCCCCTGGCACAATTTCAGGCCATTTCTTCTCAGTCTATCACCTGATACTAGGGAGAAGAGATGAACTCCCACCTCACCACCACCTCCTTTCAGGTATTTGTGGAGAGCAATGAGATCTCCTCCTCAGCCTCCTCCAGATTAAACAATCCCAGTTATCTCAGCCACTCCTCATAGGACTTGTCCTCTAGACCTTTCACCAGCTTTGCCCTTCTCTAGACACGCTCCAGCACCTCAATGTCTTTCTTGTGCAGAGGGAGACGTTTTGGACAAGTGTCTGCTTGAGTCAGAGGCAGTCCATGCATTTCCTGAAGCTTTTTGGCCCATGGAAGTGCTGGAGAAGGACATGACACTAATCTGGCCAGAGACTACACACTGCCCTCTCTTCACAGAAAGAAACCAAAGAAATCAAACTCTTTAAATAGGAAGTTAACATTGCTCCTTGTAATAAAGATATGTAAGTCATATATTTGTGATATAATCGGTTACAAGATAGCAATTTGTCCAATTTCGGATTGAGTGCTGCTAATTTTTTGGGCTCCAGATCTTCCAGATTAACAGAGGAGCATGCAGTCACTGCTGCACATGAGCAGCAGCCTCTGCAAGACCAGTCCCACTGCAATCTTCAGGACTCATCTTGCAAGCATGCAGCCAACTGACTGGCTGCAGGCTCCAGGCAATGCCCAGCAGCAGACACGAGGCATGTTGCTGCACTTGTGCAATGTTTATGGTTATTCCAGGAGTAAGTAAGGGGCTCTGTCACAATACTGGTCACTTGAAGCAGCTCCTGATGATTTCAACAATGTCTCCTATAAAGGCAAGGACACTGTGCAACTCAAGAGCAGAAGCAAAAAATGTCTGAGGGACCAAAGCAAATCCTGGCTCAAACTAGTTTTCAAACTGGCTAGCTCTGGAAAGTTTATTTGGCAGGGTTTGATAAGCTCAGAAACCTGGGCTTTATTCTACCATGGTGATGAATTCCCCTTTTGAACTTTCTGTGTGTTAAGCCACTGCCCATTACCACCCATAATGCTATGCATTTTCAAACACTGCTGGAGAATTAACCTGTATTTCCAGGAGGGTGCTAGAAAAAAGGAAAGCAAGGGGGATGGAAGGTTGTGTGAACAGGAGATGTGCTCCTTGGCTAAGCCCTGTTAAGAGCTGGAGGTGTTCAGAAGGAGACTTGACAGGGTGCTTGGTTGCATGGTTTAGTTGGTTGGGTGGTGTTGGATGATAGGTTGGACGCGATGATCTTGAAGGTCTCTTCCAACCTGGTCTATTCTATTCTATTCTATTCTATTCTATTCTATTCTATTCTATTCTATTCTATTCTATTCTATTCTAATATCTGCCTAGTTTGGCACCTCACTAGCCAACAACCTGTGCTGCATGGTACTATCCTGCTGTACAAGAGCAGAGCCCTTAGAGCTCATCCAAAGCACTGGGACAACAGTGCAGGATGCAGAGCGGAGACTGAACAGGAGGAAGGTGAAATTACACATCCCTTTAGGGACTATACCTCAGCCAAAGACATAAGTAGATCACAGCCACAAGTAAACCACAGCCCCAAATCAAGCAAGAGCTTTCGACCAGCACTAGGTGATGGCCCCAGCACAGAAATGTTCCCCAGGATTCATGTGGGCAGGCCTTGGCTCGCTGCTTATATCACTTTCCTTTGGTCACTTCAGGCGGCACCTGTACCACTCAGCTTGGAGGAGCAGAGACTTTCAAAAGAGTCATTTTTCTTTCAGGAATATGCTTCTCTTGATTTGTATCAAGCTTGAAAACAGCATCTCAGTAGGCTTCTGCTTACTTGAATAGAGGTTAATAAATTACTCTGCTTGAAAAATGTCCATATGTTTCAGACAGGGAGCTTCTGTTCAGAAATGTCTTTAAAATCTCTTTTCACGCTGACAGAATAAAACCAACTGGTTTTCAACTTTCCCCCCTCCATAGCAACACCCCCCAGGCACCAAATATGGACCCAAAACTGACCACAGGTGCAGGTTCACTTTGGGTGAACCCCTCGGGGCAGCAGGCATGTTTCTACCAGAGCATCCCCAGCATCTTGTCCAACCCCTGCTGCCCCTTCCCACCACAGCCACCAAGCTTCTCCCACCATACTCTGGGCATGGTTACTGAGACGAATGTTACTGGGCTGATGAGAAGGAAGCCTAAATGACATTCACTAAAAAAAATGTTCTGGAGTCAACAGAAAAAGTGCTTTAAATTGAGGAGAAGGTCTTTGTTAAAGATGATTAGGAAAAAGAAAATCTTTCACTGATTAATTTCTTTTCAGCCGGCACCACCCGCTCGATGAAATCAATGGCTTCTAGTGAAAACATTTGTTTTAACACTTTTTTGATGCAAAAAAAAATCAGATTGCCATTATGTTTGGTTTCAGTATTTTTAATGGTGGGGAAAGTCTGGATATCTGTTTAAATAGGCTTTTGATTTTTTGGTGTTTGAAAGAGAAGCAGGAGCTTAAGATCCAAATGAGGCCAATTCGCCTTTCATTTCCTGTTTTCTTCCATTTGAATTTTATCTCTGCTTCAGACTCTTCCCTTATTTTTCATGATTTCATAACCATACTTTCCCATTAAAAATAAGTTTCTTGTTACTGCAAGAACATCCTCAAGATCATATGAGAGCAACTTACTGCCAAACACCACTGGAAAAATAATTATCCTGACTATGAAAGGCACTGTCACATGGAGTCAAGGTGAAACTCCTTTCCATGGAGAGGTTCAACATGAGACTTAGGAAATTCACCTACTTAATACAACAGAGAAAATATCTTTGCTACTTTTTCTCCTAATTCTTCAGTTATGAGGACAGACTGAGGGAGTTGGGGCTATTCAGTCTGGAGAAGAGAAGGCTCCAAGGGGACCTAATTGTGGCCTTCCAATATCTGAAGGGGGCTACAAGAAAGCTGGGGAGGGACTTTTTAGGGTGCCAGGTAATGACAGAACTAGGGGGAATGGGAAAAAATAGAAATGGGTAGATTCAGATTGGATGTTAGGAAGAAGTTCTTCCCCATGAGGGTGGTGAGACACTGACACAGGTTGCCCCAGGGAGGTGGTGGAAGCCTCATCCCTGGAGGTTTTTAAGGCCAGGCTGGATGTGGCTCTGAGCAACCTGATGTAGTGTGAGGTGTCCCCGCCCATGGCAGAGGGGCTGGATGATCCTTGAGGTCCTTTCCAACCCTAACAATTCTATGATTCTATTGGTGTTGGTTGTGCTGCACCTTTGTAAAATATGGTCAGCTGCATGACCCTAGAAGTCATTTCTGAAACAGGGGGACCTGCGTCCTGTAAGGGAATAATATGCTGAGTAAAACACACAAAGGCTGTGAACTATTTAATAACCACCATGGAGCAAGCAGGAGATCCTGCTGCTTATAATCTGTAAATAAAGGGAAAGTGACTTTTTCGATTTCCAAATTAAACAAGATAATTCTTTCATCAATTATATTTTTATGTGACGTATACCCAATATGGATACAATAAATGGCACTGTGCCTCTCGTTTAACAGCTTAAAGAAAATCCATTTAATTGTCCCTGCCCTTGCAGAAAGCAACACTGTCATCTGTCAACCATTCCCCAACCTGTACACATGACTGGTATGCTCCTGGAAGCCCAGCTCAGCTTTGCATACCCTTACTCACTGATCGGCAACTACTACATCTCAATCTGACACCACTCAGAGAACATTCTTCCCTCCAAAGCAAAGGCAGGATCATGCCAGCTCCACAGCAGTCCTGGAGAAGGTGCTCGCTTTGCAATCCCTCTACTGACAGTCCTGGGATTGCCAACCAACCTTCAGGAGGCTTGGACTGAATAGGAGTCACTGGGTCTTGGCTGGTTTCCCACTGAGAAAGCTTCAGTGTGAGGTCGAAAGGGCAGGTGGCAGAAGGGTGTGGAGGTTCACCCTTTAGGGAAGTGATGGTGGTTTGGTATAACAGGGCAGAAAACACAGAGTGGTGCTGCTGAAGGGCTGCAGTGAGATCCAGGCACTTCACTCAGTAAATAAATGCAGGTGATGAATGGAAAGAGAAGTAAAAAATCCTGCCCCAATTCATCCAAAAACCCGAGCTGTGGAAAAGACAAATGAAAGTGAAGAAGATTCTGCTCTGCCAGCCCCTCTCAAGGGCAGTAGAGGAGAAAGGTCTGTTCACTTGTGGCTACAACCTCAGTTCAGGCCTTCTCATCATCTCCCACTGCATTTCAAGGCATGACAGCAGAAACACATTCTTCATGTATTTTCCCCAGAGCCATTTGTCTCCTGGCTACTCATTCTGCTCCGGGTAAGCAACATGGTTTATGGACTCAGTCCTTAGCAGCTATTTGTAGAGCTCCCATATGTCATGAAACACTTTATCCCTAAATTTCACTCTGCATATCCCTAATTCATTTAGGTTGCTGTTTTGCATCAAAGCACACAGTGCAACCTCATCCATCTCCCCCACCTGGGCTCTGAACATGCTGGCTGAATATGCTTATGGGTTTGTTGATGATACCTTTACTTTAGTGCAGGATGAAGCAACTGAATATCCCAGTCAGATTCCCAAATCCTTGAGAGAAGCTAAGTGTTTACCTACCCTGACCAGGACAGCTGCTGAGCTTTTGGATGCTGCACGTTAGGACAGAGGCTGCAACACATCTTAGCTCCATATCCTACCACAGTCGGAGTGTCTCTAGGGAGCAGGTAATCACCATAAACCAACTTGCAAGCTATGTGGAATCTCCACTGAAAGGCCATGAAGCTTTTGAGGATTCCTCAGACTGCTTCCAGACCTCATGTGAGACAACATCCTGGTAGTTTTTGCTTTCTTCTGTAACAGTGGTGTCTGAGGACCAAACACCACAAGACCAGGGACACCTCCACAGGAGCAACATCACTCCCCAATGCTTAAATCCTAGCAGACCACTGTTTGTCCTTGTGTGGAATATACCAGTCTGCTCTACAGCCAAGACACAGAGTAGCCAGCAAGTTCTATTCCTCAAAGCTTTGTAAGATGGTAAAAAATGAAAAGAAAAGAAAAAACCTATTCTTTCCCAAGGCAGGTTTGCTTCCTTCCCCTAAAGAGTGAGTCAGCTCTGCTAATAAAGATTACAACAGGGCATGAAAGCAGTGCTGAAGATGGGAGTATTTATGCAGGTCAGTGGGGGTTTTCCTAAACATTTTGATTACAACTTTAACTGCACTAAAACACATGCAAAACCCCTATCATTAAATTTAAACAGCCTGATGATATGCAGTACCAGACTATGAGAACTGCAAATAAATTGCTGTAATCTGCCATACTGTCACTTACTCTTGCTCCTCAGCAGCCATAATTGACTAATAGGATAATAAGGTGGCAGCTACAAATCTGAAGGCTTGACTCTGTTGTTTTAAATGCCCTTGAGGAGAAAATACTAGAAGTCAAGAAGACAAAGTGGCCTGATCACAATCATCTCCCTTGATTTAACATATTTTAATGCCCATCTGGACTTCTGGATTACTTGGTGTAAAATGTAATGACATGCTGGTCTGTCCTGCAAGGTGACAAATGTCCAAGCAATGCCCTTCTTCCAGAGAGCTTGCAGCAGCCCCCCTGCTCTTTGCTGTGCACACCTGTGAAGCCGCAGCACACTCTTGGGGCAAAGAGCTTAGTGAGAGACCCCAAGCTTGTGCTGCCCTCATACACACCTGGGGCCACCTGCACCTGACTTTGGGACTAGAGCACCGGTAGCCATCCCATCTCACACAAGAGCAGCAACCTCATACCTCCCTTCAGTGAGTGGATCATCACTGTGTGAAAATGGTTCTGGTGAGCTAGGACATGTTGTATCAATGACTGGGGGAGATTAGGAGGATGCACTCTTCAGTGGTTCAGAATATTGGCAGGGCTAAGAGTGAACAAGCCATTTTACAAGCAGAGAACAGGCCAATTAGGATTAGAGAAATTGCCTTTTGCTATCACAGCACTCCAACTTATCCCATAGCTTCCCTATGGCTGGAGTCACAACTCACACACACAGACCTCCTGCTATGTGTGTGCACACATAGGAGAGCTGGTCCAGGGGAAACATCCTCACTAGCACTCAGACCCTTAGAGACAAAACCCTGGGACAAGACAAGCCGATGTGATACAGTCACATGGGTACCAGAGCAACCTTTACACCAGCAAAGTTTTTCAGAGAGCTGAGCTGCTTCCTGGTGTAAACAGAAACCTAGCAAGGAGAAATGAGTAACTAAACTGACATCCAGGGTGGATCAGCATCTGTACTTCTGCAATTGCATGTGCTCCTCAACGCAGCTCAGTGCAGCAGGCAAGACTGGAGTTGGTGCCAGCCCTCCATCTCCCACGACTTCCCTCCTAGTGACTCCGGCTTGTGTCCCAGACAAGTGCTTTATTGCTTTTTCTCTGCCCTCTGCCTTTTTCAGACATCAACAACTCATTCTCCTCTTCCTTTTCGGGAATACAAAGGAGCAGCAGGGCCACTCTGCCGTGCTTCCCACAGCAGGGCTCCCCGGCCGCCAGCCAGCGCGGCGCTGCAGGGTGGCCACTGCCACTGCTTCATGTCACCCTGAACCCACGCTGCTTTGACCTACATTCTTAGCCCAGGTAAGAAAATCCACAGCGGAAAACCCTCCAGTCATTTCACTGTGATTTGCTTCTAAAATCTGAGACACTGCTGCAAGTTTTGGGAATCAGCCTCACAGACCTCTATTCCCTCCCACCCCTTGCTCTCAGCAGCCACAGTGCTCCTGCTGTGACTAAGAGTACCACAGCCCCAGGGAGCATCCAGCTCACGCCAGCTCCTTTGGCCATAACATCTTCCAGCACTGACCAAGGAGAGCCCTGCCCCATCAGTGCACCCCCAGCCCATCAAAAAGACACAGATGACTTTTCTGCGCAGGAAGGGACTTTCAGAAAAAGATGAAAGGCGAGCCTGAAAGCAGCAGCATGGGTCCACGGTCAATAGGGAGGGAGAGAAACCTGGACAACAGACAAAACCAGCCAGAAACAGAACTCCAGAATCACAGATGGAATTGCTCCGGAAGAATCTGGGGCTAAAAGCTGGAATTAGGAACCACTCAAGGGCTTTATTTATTTTTATTTGAAGGACTTGGTTTCCGTGATTTAAGAATAAGGATTAACTCTTAATTTGAGCCGGAATCTTTAACCCTACCTAATGACAGAGCTGGAAAGGGCTTCTGTTTATCCGTGATTCAGCCTGTTTACAGCGTGGCATGTTAAAGCAATTAAGAGTCCTTAAAGATAAAATACTCCTGAACAGTATGCCATTAGGTCCATTTGAGCATGCAGTGTCAGCAAGCAAAACAGTATCTGTGACTTAGTGCTGTAAGGAAGTTTGAGCCTGGGTAATAACTTTTCTTTAATAATGCAAATTACAGAAAATAATGAGAACATTTGCATGCTTCCTCAACAAAGAGAGGCATTTCAAAGACTCGAGGAGCAGCCCAGGCAATAAGAAACTTACTTGTTCTCATGTGCCAAACTGCTTTGCTTTTCCTCTTTCCTGCTGACCGAAGGGTTTCACGCTGGAAATGCTAATCACGTTAGCATTTGCCATAGCTCACACTCTTGTTCTTACTGTCTATAGAAACCTGCAATTCAACCAAATCACCATCAGCTATGGTATTCACTACAGCACATCTAAATGCCCACACATGCTTCACCCAGGAACTCCTCCACACATCCACATGCATGAATCATCACAGAACTCAAGGTGATGGGCAAAGGCTGAAACCTCCTAAGTCTTAAGCTAAAGAAGATGAATCCCATCATTTTTCTCCCTGCTGCCAAGTTCTTAGCTTTATGCTCCCATTCAATCATCAGATTAAAAAGCTTGGTTTCCACAAACTTTGAAATTGATCTTACTTGAGAGTCAGAAGATGAGAAGCCACAGATGCCTTCTGCTGAGGCATCAGCACTGCCTGGGCAAGCTAAACAGTCATTAAGAAAACTTGAAAACAAAGAAGCAAAATATTTCCCAAGGCCTCAACAGGAATGTAAAACAACTGGAGTAATAACATGCAAGTAAGAGATTTAGGAGCCTTAAAGCAGTCCAAGAATCCTGCTTCCAGCCAGCACAAGCCATTTGAGAGAATGCCCTTTCAACTGGCACACGTGAAAATCAAGGTGCAAGATACGGAACTCTTACTACACAATAAAATCTAGTACAAGGTTTCCTAATACCATAGCCCACACACCACATTCTCATACCAAGAAGATCTCACCCAATGTACATTCCGATTTGCTCAAAAAATTTCATAGGCTATCTCTGACTGACACACCAGGAGGGCAACCAACATGCCCAAACGCTGATGTCTGTCACCTTTTCCAGCCTCCAGCTGCCACTTCAAAAGGGTGAAGATGTCCATTGTGTCCTGAACCATATGTGCCAGGCCAAGGCAGATGCCTTGGATGCACCTTGGCTGCCTGCGATGCCCAGATTCCTCTCCTGGGGTCTTCACAATGCTGATGACGAAAGAAATCAGCACAGGAACCTTCAAACCCAGCTGGTGCTGTGCTTTGGCTGTCTGGAGGGTAAGGACTCAGCCATAACTGACACATGATACCCTCATTAAACCAGCATGGGGGCTCTGAGAAATCTTCCTTTTCCAGTATGTTTGTGGAAACCAGAAGGATGTTGGGCTGCAGAATGCCTGAAGAAGATACAAATTTGTGATCATGTTCAAGCCATGACATCCCACTACTGTCTAAGGATTCGTATACACTACCTACCCACAACAAAATCTCTAAAAAACAAGTGGTCTGTTTTTAAGCAATTTTGCTGTGTTTTCCCCTCTGACTTTTCTGATAAGGCAGGATGTGAAGCTGCTTGCAAATGCTGTTGAAAAAAAATTAAATCTCATTTGTGAACTGAAAAGAAGCAACAAGTAAAAAAACCCAGGGACTCCATTTTTCCCATTCCACCTGTGCCATTTCTTTACAACAGGAAGCTCTGCATTACCTGCTAACTCTGCCTGTATTGCAGGGCAGGAAAGAAATGAATGAACTGCACTTTCTAGACCTAAGATAATAGCAGCATCAGCTCAGAAGACAGCGTGGTAAATGACTTCTGAGGAAAGCCCTGGTTTGCTTTGTTACATGGGGAAAGAAAAAAAAGAAGAAAGAAAAAAAAATCAAACCCTTAAGACTCTATTATGTTTTCCCCAATCTACACAAAACTTTATGATGGAAAATAGGGTCTTCAAAACAATCCTAAAGCATCTCCTGAATGAAAGGTTGCTTGCCTGTACACTGAGCTATCTGAATGCATTTATGCTGGTGTAATATGCACTCCCCCACTACAGAGGAAAGGTTGCATTCAGGCACAGCACTTATCAAGATTAAATTTACATTTTCTGAGACGGTTAAAAAGTGTTTTTCACAAAGAACAACTGCAGAAACCGCGCTCACATTTAGAAATGCTGCAGAAAGCACTTTCTGAAATGGGCTTTACTACTCCTGCACCTGACGAAGCTAGAAAATCCACAGCGGGGATGATTTACTGATTTTAAAGCAGTGTGTTGATGGCTCTGAGATTAAAGCCAATATCAAAATTAATTCAGAGTGTAACCGAAATGAGAGAGAGGCTGACAGGCTGACCTGCACGCTTAGCAGCATCTCTGACTCAGGACCTTTATATGCACGTACACATGCATCAGGAGACACAAAATGCCTTTACTGTATTTGTGTAGGTTCTCAATCCAGTAAAAATGCTTTTCATATAGATGAGCTTGCACTTTTACATTAGAAACATGTGCACATTATACACTGGGGACAGACATGTGCAAGAAACGCCTGTGAATGCAGGAAAATTGGTTCCCAAATTATAAGAACCAGGTTTTATCTTAACACAAAAGCCCCAAATATTAAGCCAATTCCAGTAAAGCTCAGCAACCATCTCTGCTGTTTCAAGTATCTGCACTTTGAACAAGAACCAAACCCTGTGAAGCCTGATAAACCAACAGCCCTGAATGATTTAACGCATTAACGGCTCTGTGCCTCTCTCCTTCAGTGCACACATCTGGAATGAGGTTTACCTTCTCATTTCAAACAGAGGGGAAATTTATACCTCTAGCAGCATCCATCAACAACAACAACAACAAAAATATATACTCTGAAGTTTGGCAAGTTAAGTTGGATTTTGCAAGCAACATTAGCGAAGCCATTTGCCAAATGGATTGTTGCAACTCAAAACTCCTGGCCACATCAAGAGAGTTATTGGACAAATTAATCCTTGCTGGTCTGTGCTCTGAAATATCAACAGTTTGTCTGAGTTACAGCCTGTGCTGAACCTTTTCCGGTGTCCTGTGAGAAATGAGTCTGGTATGTTTACTCCACTTGCCAGAGAGCTAATATTTCTGCACCACAAAAATTATAACCCCGATTATCGTTCCCCCCACTGACAATTCTCAGCAGAGACCTCAAAGACTGAATATGCCTCAAAACAGAAATGACTAAACATTGGAAACACATCTATTTTCAATCACTGGGACCACTGCTGTTGCCATCAACGGACCCAGGATTCTGCTTCACTCAAGTTGGAAGAGAGACTGAAGAAGTTTGCTGTAGTACTGCCACCTTTTCTGGGACTACCCTGCTTCCTAGAAATGTTAATAATTTTCTGTTATTGAAAAGAAGACTCCACAAGACATGACTTAAAAGCATTCTCATTTTGATTCTCTTTTGCCACTTCTAGGCAGTTAAACATTTAGTCTTGAAATAGGTAATTTGGGGAGACCACTATTGTATTTGCAGAGGCCCAGCAAGGAAAGAGCTGCTTCACTTTAAATTGCTACCCAGATGCATATAAAGCAAGAATACAGTACAGCATTCTCATGAGATAGCTTCCTTTAGCTCTACAAAAAATATTTACCAAACTCCCTCCCTTGGACAAATCTGATTTACCTTGGTGATTATTCCTCTCAAGGCAGAGAAGAATCAAAGTAATAAAAGACTCACAATAAAAGCTTTGCTACTTCTAAACAGCATGCATCTCCTTCCAGTCTGCAGGAAAATCTACCTTCATCTTCGGCAAGGAACTAGCATTGATCTCCAGTAATAGTTGGTGGATTTGAGCTCTTGAAAGCAATGGAAAAGGAAAGGAGAGCATTACTAAAGGAGAAGATGAAGCCCTACCATGCTTGGTGGGCCCAGAGTGGGTCATGACTGCTGGGGCTGATTCCACAGCTCCAGGACCATGTCACTGCAGCATCACCTTTTAGAAAGACTGCCGACGAACTTGCAACAACTATCTCCTGAGCACCTCTACTGCTAAGCCACTGCCGTGAGTAGCAGGTATTTAAGACTGACCATGGTGTTGTGCTGCTACCAGCTACTTAATACACTGTCTTACTGAAATCTGCCAGGGGTATTTTGGATAGTAACATCTGCTTCTTTCCATGGTGGTCTGACATCTCAGGATGATAAATCTGACCTCTCTCCCCTTCCTTCTCCTTCTTTGAAGAGCCAGCAAGTCACAGAAATCGAGGCTGACCAACTGATGTTTATTGTGCCATTCAGCAAATGAAACCTTTATCAGTGGCCAAAACAAATGGAAATTCAGAGGAAATACCACAGAAGTGGTATTTTCACAAGAATCATTCATTGTTTTACTCACAGATGAGTAAAAAAGCAGCAGTTGTGGACACTGCTTCCTCCAGGTTTATGGTTACACACCATGGAAGCAATTCAAAATCATACCAAGATAATGTTTGGTGCCAAGCACTGATGACCACAGAGCCACTCATCACTCCAGAACTGCTTGCACACATGACCCTCTCAGAGTATAGTCTATCCTGCATTAATATTGTCTGGCCTCTGCTTAAACCCACAAAATTAAGGTTCCCAGCATCCTGTACAAGCCTGAAAACACAGCTAGTCATTCCAGGCAGAATCATCTCCATTAACATTCTGTTAAACAGAAGAAACATAAAGGTTGAGTGCAACCAATTTATCTGGTCTGCAACACTGCACAAAGCAGAGAAGTCAGACCCTAGACCTCTGCAATCAATTCAAAACAGAAATTCCTTCCCTGTTACGGAAATAATGGTTGATTTATAGCTGGAGAAAAGAAAGTTGGCAGTTTTAGTAACTCCTCCGAGGTCATGGAGAGTCAGCGGCTGGTCACGAACCAGCTGGTGGAACCCAAACCTCTCCCAGCACTGTGTCAGTGGTGGGTTCACCTACTCCAGGGAGCACAAGCAAGGCTAGAAGGGCTGTTCTCCCAAAGCCAGCTAGGCATATCTCATTCCCCTCCAAGAAAAACAAAGATTTTTTGACATTTCTGATGAAGAAAAACTCCTCCCTACAAAGTCACTGTGATGACAGCAAAAGAGGGAGGGAAAAATCCTTCTCCCCAAACCCAATATTAAAGATTAAGGCTGGTACACTTAACCTGAAGATGATTTAAAGCTTGTATGTGTGGACAGATGATGCCTTCCCAAAAACACTTCGGAAAACCTGGCAAAGGGTACTTTCCTTGTCCCTCATTTGTGCCTGTACAAAAGAGTGAGACGGAAAATAATAGCTGCTTCCCTGCAAACAAATGATGCTGGAAGTGCTGGAAACAGCCAGTGATCAGAGGTTAACTTTTTATTAATTAGAGCACAAAGCATCCTGGCTTGTCCCTCATTAAGGCGTCTCCAGGCAGTTTGGCTTGGCTAAGCAGAGAGCCGAGGGAGGTGGCAGACACCCTGTGACAAGGCTGTCATGGAGAAAGCTGATCGCTCCAGGAAAGCTTCTTCAATCAGGACACAGCAAGTTTGATCAACAGCAGCTTCTCAAGTTGGATAAAGGTGATCCCAGTGCATTGCTGGCTCTGTTTGTCTGACAAGGCTCCCGAAATACGAGCCTGCAGCAACAAACCCCATCCGTTTCAGCCAGGCTTTTATTTTTGCAAATAGTCAGGGGGGAGAAAGGGCCAGGGAAGACAGGCAGGGAAATTCATCAGGAAAGCAAGCAAAGGGAGAAGAAAAGGGAGTGTAAGTGGGTATTACAGATTCATACATTTAAACATAACCCTCCTATAATGTCTGATACATCAGAGCACAGGGTCTCAATTTGAAGATTAAAAATAGCTTAGACTGTGGAAATGAACCTTACAGGGCAGGCACATCATGAAATACATAGCACCACGAGTCACCAGACTGGGTTTCTTTTTTGTTTCCTTATTGCAAACCAGACTCCTCACATTGAAAACACAACCCCTCCAGATCATCCTGAAATCCTGGGAAGTCATCTGAACATCATCCAGACATAACTGAGAAGAGAAAGAACACGAAACCATCGCTGGGTATTATTTGCCTGTGATACACTGCAGATAAGGAAGGCTGCTTCCCCCAGGATGAGCTGTGGGGAGCTCTGTGCCCGTCCCCACGCTCACGTGCCAGAGTTTCCTCTTTTCTCATTTCTTCTTCTCATTTTTCATTTCTTGTTCTCCTGGGAAGACAGCTCAGACAGTGTCTGGCCTTATCCGGAGATAAACCTCCTTGTTCTTGTCAAAAGTGGTGCCGGATGAATGGCAGCGCAGGCAGCGCGGTATTTCAACTCTTCCTCTTCGAAAGGGATTAAAGAATGGCAGCACAGCGTCAGTGCTGGCACAGGTTATGCACAACTCGCTGACAACATCCACATCTTTCCAAATCACCTGGTATTTCACTTCAGTGTCAGCTGAAGCATTCTTATTCGCAGTTTCTAACAGGAGGCTATCAAACGACACTTGCGACGGGGTGACACATCACATCAAATTAAGGGCACTTTAAAAATTAATCACCAATTTGCAAGTGACTTCTTGGTAAGCTCAGCGTTGCTGCCAGGCACGGGCAGCTTCGTTCCTCAGCCACCCTCTTTCAACGGCGTGTTTTGGATGCAGCTACGCTGCGTCTGCCTGGAGATCAAAACACGCTTCTTCAGGAAAAAAATTACCAGCCCCTGAATTAAGTAAATAAATGCATAAGCTGAGGTTGGAAGCATCTAGGAAATATACCCCAGAGTGAAGCCTAACAAGCAGCAGAATTAGAAATAAAGCTGATCTCTAGGTTCAGATTTCTCTTAAATTGGAAGTATTTTCAAATTTGTGAAGAAGCTGAGCCATTGGGATGCAAACCCAAGTATCTATTTCTTTAAATGACTTTAAAAGGCAACTTGATACATCAGAGCCTGTGGCTGTTGAAGTATTTTCAGGAAAAAAAAAATTGTGGAAAACTCATCAGTATGCCTTTTATGTGCTATACTGTAGCCCAATACCACAGCCATAGGTACCACATTTGCATTTTTATGCAGACATTTACGTGAATAAAAGAAACCGGTTTGTATGTCTGGATTCCCATTTAAACACAAATCCCCGTTTCTAAAAGCACACCTTCAGGAGCATGCTGAAAATAGAGCCCTTAAACAATGTGATGCTTCAGCAGCCTTCCCTTCAATGTGGCAGTGAGCTTGCAATTTTGAACTCATTTTTCCTCTCTTATCTCCAGAGCTGTGCAAGACCCTCCGAGTATTCCAAAGCCCCGTGAGTGTACCTGTTTACCCAAGGCAAAGCTACAGCCTACATTCCCTTGCAAATGATCCTCTTGGTACCACGTTTTGGAATGTGCTCCATTGTTTCCAAAGGAGGCACAGTGAGAGCCACAGAAGCATCTAGGCTTGTGCATCCTGCACCTTTTTAGCTCACTGGATATCTGAACAATTTTAAGTAATGGAATTGTGCAAGGGGAAATGGGCTATGGGGAAAAGCAAGGGATTAACCAAAAGATTCACACTCCCTGCAGGAAGGCTCACTTCAGCTGCAGCTTCTTCCAGATAGATGGGGATGAGGAATTGCTAGGGACTTCATGCCCTTATCGGTCTCTGGGGAAGCCTGCTCCAACAGCAACAGACATGGGCTCTGGTCTTGGATCTACTCTGAATTTCCTGTGGGAATGGATGAGTTATTTAAAACTTGCAGTGCTTCAGCATTTCATTAATTCATCAGGGAGTCAAATCACAGTTTAACAGCAGTTCCAACTTCTAAAAGGAATGCATTTGGTTCAGAAGTCAGTCATACACGCTCTACTCTCTAGGAGACAAAAGGAAGATGAAATCCCCTATGACATTATTTTTATAAAACCCAAAAAAACAAGAAGCCATCCCTTGCTGCAGCACTGCCTCTTGCTAAATCCTGTGAAAGGCTATGATGAGCTACCTGTTCCCATCCCCAAAGAATTCCCCTTAAAAACTCTGCAGGTCGGTTTTAAAGTCTTTATTTCAAGCTCTCCAGAAGCTGAATTTTCTGAAGGACCTTCACTCCCCCCGAAGTCCTGCAGTACACATGCACCTGGGAAGCATGGCCTGGGGAGCATGGGGCTGGAGCCTCTGAAAGCCAAGCATGGCTTGGAAAAAAGCCCCGAACTCCACAACTCCCTCAGGGCACATGTGTTTTCCTCTTCAAGTCAAATCCCCTGCTCACCATCTCTGAAGCTAAAGCTTTGGGGTTTTTTAACCTATAAAGTGTCTGAATTTTTCCATTAAAAAAAACCCAAACCCCAAACACCAAAAACCAATAAAAAAGGCTCAGACATTAAACTATTTGGTGAACAACTGTTTTTAGGCATGAGAACGGCAGATGAATGATTACTTTTATCAGGTTCTGTATTTAAGGCAAAAAACCCCTACCAAAAAGAAGGCTGTGGAGAGCCTGGCTTTGCAGATAGAGCAATGGAGTGTAATACAGCTATTCTGCCCTGCAAAGACCCAAATACTCAGACCCACACCCTTGAGTCCCTTTCTGTAATAGCTCCTTACCTGAAGGCGGTGCTCAAGGCATGCTGGAACACTTTGGATCCAGGATTGAACACAGTGGTGCCTAGGTATCAAGTGAAAACCTACTGGAGCATCTGCCAGCCCCTCCAAGCCTCTTTTCTCCTTTCAGCCACAACCACAGAGCAATTGAGAAAAGGTCCTGCCCTACTGCTGGAGCTTCAAGACCTGGGTTTCTCCTCCATGTAATAAGCCAAGAGTCAAGTTTCCAAAATTTTTCAGTATCTAAGGCCTTGTTTTTCCCCCATGGAGGCTGGGAGGTCACTTCACTTCCAGCCTGGCCTTCCTGCAGCTCATCATTACCTTATTCTTTTTTCTTCCTCCCACTGTGCTCTGAGCTGGATTGAGGTTAATTGAGAAAACAGCCCAAATATTGCTTTCATGGAATAACTCTTATCACAATGTCACAGCTCCTCTGCCAGGTACTGCAGAGCATGCTATCAAGCTCACTCTCACACAGTGCCATGAAGGACACACTGCCAGCAGTCCTCAACAGGCTCCAATGCTACAACAGCATCTCAGCAGCAATGAAGGGAGAACTTTCAGTCTTGTTAGTTCAATCATATCAAGCTTAATGAAAGAGAAAAACCACATCTTTTGTCTGTCAAGACAAAGGTGTCAGACCAGCCAGGGCTGCTGTCTCAGCTCTTAGAATCATGGAATCATAGAATTGTTAGGGTTGGAAGGGACCTCAAGGATCATCTAGTTCCAACTCCCCTGCCATGGGCAGGGACACCTCACACTAGATCATGTTGCTCAGAGCCACTGTTCCAGAGTTATTCTTGTTAGTCTGTGTATACAGTACCTCTGCACTCCTTTCTTTATGCCCTCAGTGCCCACATAGGGTACCTGAAGCACCTCTTCTTCTCCTGTCTTTAAAATGGCTGGGGAAACCTGCTTGCATCTGACTAGGCCATGATGCAATTCAGCCACTGTTTGCAACATGCAATGAATTTCACTTGGTCACTGAAAGCTGAACCACTCAATAGCTGTTTTCCTGCTTGGGTTTTCTGTGGAGCAAAAACATCTGTAACAAAGGTAAAATCATCAACCACACCAGGAGCTACTGTGAAGTAGAGACTTGTGCTCTGGATTTTGAGTCTGTAATTACAATGGGACTTGCACAGGGTGCCAGGACAAAATCAGAGAGAGATCTAGATATGAGAAGCTGTGACCCTGCAGCTACCACCCCCCTGCCTGCTTCATGCCTCATCCATCCAAAAAGGCTGAGACTCATATTTCCCTGCAAAATACCTGGAAGAAACATCAGAGCTGCATGTGTACATGCCCAGGCCAGCAGGGATGTGGGTTTTCTGGCCCAGAGAACTCATTTGAGCAGCTCATGTTTTACCCTAAAGACTGGAGTGAACGTTTCACCTGGCTAAAGACTATAGTCAGTAAAAGGTTGTGCAGCACTACATTGCACACACAAGAAGTACTGATGCTATTGAACATGGCAATAAGTGAGCTGATGTGCTGGAAAACCACTTATGCTGCCAAAATGCTCCAACAGAGAAGGAGGATGGGATTTGTAGGGTCTTACTTAAAAATACCACCTTTCATGCAGTAAGAAAATCAAATAATGTTTAAAATGCCTTCAGATATTTGGCATTAGCCACCAGGAGGCAGGCAAATCTGAACAAGTTCATGTAGATGCAAAATTAAAGCTGACAGCCATACCACTCCTCTCAAGCAAACAATATGACCAAAGGGAAGCGGCAAAACGGTTCCCCATTCGTAAGGCTGAGCTTAATTGTAAGCAAAAACCCTTCCCAAAGGATGGCATTGAGAAGCACTGGAAAGCAATGACACGGCCTGTCACTGCAGGGGGTATGGTGTGCTTTGCCTGCTGCCTCTGCTCCTCAGGCAATCTATGGCCAGTGGCGTGACCTTGCTGTGCAAAGCCCCAGTGGCAGAGGACACACTGGCTCCGTGGTCCCAGCTCAGCCTGGGAAGCAGGGGAGGAAGGAATCAATCTGCCCCTTGTCCTCCAGGACCTCCTGCCAAAGGGAGTTACCACTAAGGGCTGACCTGCAAGCATGAATGCCTAAAAAATCCTTTAAAAGTCTGTATATAATTAGGAAAATGCTGTGAACTCCAGTGCATAAATCACAGGTGTCTCTATAGACTGGGAGAAGGCATTTCAAGGTAGCAGAATTGTCGTGACACAAAGGAGTTATTTATACATAAATTACAGTAACTTTGCACATGCTAACAAGGCTGTCACCCCCTCCCTCTGTGATTTACTGTGATCTTGTAATGGAAAAGCTTCATTTCCCTGACACTGGAGTGGTAATGGGACCAGTAATTCCCACACCAAAAGCACTTCCTCTGCTGCAGGTGGTGCTGAACCCCGGGTTGGCAGCTCAGGGGGGTCCCCCTGGCTACCCCCAGCCCAGAGAGGCTGCCCCATGTGCCTGCATCGGGCCCTGACCCACTGGCCGCAGGGGCGGTCGCAGCCAGAGGATGCCTGCCCTTGCCTAGCAACCGGCTGGGAGGAAATGGCATCAATTAAAATGAGGGAGACCGGGCTGAAAGCTGAGCAGGAAAATTAAAACGCAGCTGAAGTGAATCCTTTCATAATAAACTCATGAAAAATTAGCCTCATTAGAGAGCATTTGCTTTAATAAACAAGGCACTTTTTTATCAGCCCTCTAGATACGCTGGGACCCACAGGCTCTCTCCCACTGGGTTTGCTCTGCCCACAACCAGGCTGCCCATGGCGGCACCCCCTAAGCTAAGCAGGTGGAGAGACAGTGAGAAGTCTGCAGCGTAGGGCACAGCTCAGCTACAGTTTGGAGGTACAGCCACAGCCCCAGGCCTGAGAGTGACTCTCCAGCAACCACCCTTCCTCTCAACCCTGCAAAAATACCCTCTGCCTTTCCTCTCCAGACCAAGCTCCAACTGAGACATGAATCTGCCCAAATGTGATCTTGATCCTTCTGCCTTTTTTTTTCCTGATAATGAGGCAGTGAAAAGATATTTATCTCAATTTCAAAGCAGCAGTCATCCTGTGTAAGCCTAAAATTTACAA
The DNA here is from genome assembly GCF_026170545.1 of Melanerpes formicivorus. NCBI lineage: Eukaryota > Metazoa > Chordata > Aves > Piciformes > Picidae > Melanerpes > Melanerpes formicivorus. The sequence goes on along the minus strand of NW_027142423.1, from coordinate 2,323,859 downwards.
CGTGGCAGTGTGCTGGCCCTTGGTGAAGGCTACAAACCCAGCCAAAATGACAGAAGTTGGTGTGAAGCCTCCATTTATGCTATGCTGGCTCAAACTTGCTTAATTAAAATACCTGATGGGGAAGTACTGAATTTGCTCCAGCTGGACCTTTACACAGGACAAAACATGGCAAAAGGATCTCAGAAATCCAGTTGTAGACTGGCAGTTAAAGAGCTGCCCAGCCTGGGTCACCCTTTTGACAATGCTCTGTGCCTGCATGCTCTCCTGCACTTAGCATGGAGAGACACAAATCAGGGGGAGCCTGGTTCCATCACACTGCATGGGATTGGGTCCAACAGTGGCAGCCCTTTCAGGAGAGAAGACTGAAGCATCTGTGGCCACCATGCTGCTTGGCCAGTAGTCTTTGTCTTAGTGAAAGCCACCCATCCAGCAGCAAAACAAGGAGGAAAAAACCCCAGAAGAATAATTTTCTCTAATCTGTGGAAATAAAGCCTGCAGTGCATCCCTAACTACCCATGTAAACTCTTCAGTTTCCAATCCTTCCCTGTATTTAATACAAAAAAAATAAGTTTTCTGCTATATTGCCAATTAAAAAGTGCCTTTAAATCCCCATAAGAAAGGAAAATGCTCCCTCACTCTCAGCAGGCCTGTCCTGCTGAAGAAGATAATCCGTTTAGGAATGAATAACCATTCTTGGAGAGAAAACAGAAATCTCCTTCAGAGACTTCCACCTCATACTCAAAATTCCTAAGTTTTAGCTAAAAGGCTGCTCTCCCTTGTTGCAGGATTCAGGAGCCTTGCTTTAATGTGAAGGGAAAGGCGGGGGAGACAGGAAAAGAAGAAGAAACCCCTCTCAGTTTGAAGACAATTATTACTTTTGATTTTCTGTGAGTTAGCATAGAATAAACGAGCTAAATTATTTTAGACCTTTTTATTTCTCCTAACTGTGACCAGGATGGTGTAAATGCTAAGGCCAGCTACTAGTGATGAACACAAGCCAGACAAAGGAGTAATCTTCCCCAGGAGGGTCGCCTGCTTCTCTGGTGGAACTTTGGAAGTCACTTTTGATCAGAAGCTCGTTGGGACGCTTCTTGGCTGGCAAGGCTGCTGCAAAGTGAACCGAAACAATGCTAAACGAGCGAGAATCCCTTTGGTTGCACTGCTAACAGAAGCTAAAAGAAAATTATCTATTTACACCTTCACGCAACATCCTCTCAAATCATCTGAGCACAAAGGTAATCAGCATTTGCCAGCAATTGCTGCGCTGCATGGCTCACGGCAACCTCACGTTGGCCTCATGGGTTATATCATACGCTTCAGAGAAAAAATAATTATCACCACAAGCCTAAACAAGTTGCATAAACAGGAGATCTGACCAAGCAGCTGCAGAGCTGTCCAGCAGGTTTATAAAAACACAGTTAATTGTTACAGCAGTACCTTGAAGGCACACAAAAAATGAGGACAAAAATGCGCAGAGGTAATTTGACCCACGACATTTTGTATGCAAAGCGGAGCGACGATGAATGACTCAAGAACCAAACACCCCCAGGCAGCAGACTGGCTGCAAACCACACATCTTCCCATTTTGCTGATTTGAATCCTTCAAGAGCTATGGTGACAGGGATTTCTCAAAAAGGTAGGCTCTCAAAGGAAAAAATTGTGGTGAGAAGATTATAGGACTTCATACTTATCCTTCTTATGCATGTATGGCCACAGAGATGAAAGTCCACTCACAGCACTTAAGTGTTTGAGAGACAGGAATTAATGGGGAAATAATGTGAAGAAGTGGGTCAGATAAGAGATAAATAGAGCACAGCACACATTGCATGTAGGCAGCAAAAGCACAGGACAAGGCAGAGCTCCAGACCAGGCTCTTTTCCAGCTCTGCCCTTCCAGCTTACTTTGGGACAGTGAAAAGCCTATTGGCTGTCTTCTCTGTGCAGTAGCTCCCACATCCATAAAATGGAAACAGGGGTACCCCTCCCCTTTGTAAAACTCTTTCACAAAATAGTACTCTGTAGGGTTTTTATGATGCCATGCATATGCAACTCTTGTAGTTTAGCAAGGATTTTCTGAAACAAACTTGCTCCTGTTATTAATACACTCTGTGCAGGGTGGGGAGCAACTAATTTGATTACAGCCCTTTAGAAAAGGACCTGTTGATTACAGTGAATCATAAGGAAAGCATAAGCCAGGATATAACCTCCTGCTGGAAGGAAAAACAAACCAAAAGAAAACAACCAAAACAAACAGAGGAAACAAAACAAAGCCAAAAACCCCCAAATCAACAATACCCCCAAACAACAACAAACCCCAAAACACACAAACAAACAAACCCCCAACCAACAAACAAACAAAAAGCTCCAAACACCACCCAGCCTGGAAAGCAGAGACAGGAGCACAGGCTGCAAGATGCATGAAGTCATCTTTCCACTGCTATTAACAGCTTGCGTGGCCCCAGCTGACAGAGCAGAGGTGACGTGCCTCCAGAAATATGTAGGGCAATTGAGTTTCTAGAGAAAGCCCAAGTGAGGCCACGTTGTAGACCAGGGGAATGGGAAAAGTCCTTGAACTGGAGAGCCCTGCTGTTGCGTGCTGCCAAGCTCACTGTGGCTCATACTGCTGAGGTGACCCAGAGGATGTGGTTGGAATTAACCAGCTCAGTACTACTGCACAACTGATACAGAGAACATTTGGCCACCCTAGTGGTGAACAGCCAGGGAAACACCTGAGCTACAAGTATCGGCCCACCCAAGACAGCCTCCATGGCTCTGGAAATAAAGCTGTGTGCCAGAGATGGCATGATCCTGATGGGCACCACAGCAGCTGTGATGCAAAGGTGAAGGAAGCATGAAAGACAAGGCCATGAGCTCCCTTCTACCCCTCCACATCTCCTGCTTGGCCTTAGCATGGATCCCATTTCCAGCAAGCTGACAGAGCTTCCTTCACTCTAGGTCAAAACACTTCCCTCACTTCTAGGAATCCTTTGGTACAAAGCAGTGAAAAGATGTGGCTCCCTCTCCTCGTCTCTTCCCTAGCTTGGTCTGTGCTTTGCTCTCCTGCCTCCCCTGCTCCTGGCTGGACTCAGCTGGAAGGGTTGTAAATAGAAACGGATCAGGACGGGCAAGCGATTCAATATTTGCACTGAAAGAGGTCAGGTGTCCAGGGAACCTAAAAACCCATTTTCCTCCTGGACAAGAAGCATTAGCACTTACTTAACAAGACTGAGCCCAGTTAAATTTAGCGACTCGGCACACACATTGCACAAGGTCACACTGGCTTTGCAGAAGCCCTTCTAGCTTTGAGATCGTCATAGCTCCTTTCTTTCTCATATATTTGTGATAAACCAATTTGTCATTCATGCCTGAACATCTATCCTCTGAGTCATGTCTAGGCACAAGGGTTTTTTAAGACTGGCATCTGGAAGCACAAACAAAAAGGCCATTAATGGCAGTGGACAGTCAGAGGTTTAACTCAGGCAGTTTATGAAAGCAATTTGCTTTCAGGTTATTGGTGAGGGTGGTGGATATCAGACTCACATCACAAATAAGAACGACAAAAACTGGAGACTCAAGAACCAGGCTAAAAACAAAGCTGGAAATGAGTAACTGAGGAAAATGTAACTGAAATATTATTAGGTACCTTCTTCCCCAGAACAGACAAATCCATGACAAAGGCCTGGGCTGGAGACAAGTTCTCCTGCAGTCTCTTTTTTCCCATTACCCCATTGTTTCTTAATACTTCATATTCACCAAGTGCAATATTAGATTATGACTGGCATTTCTTTTTTGTGGCTTATATTAGAGAGGCCCAAGCATGAGCCAGCTGGAAGGAAAAAGGGAAAACATTTCCCAAACTTTTTCATTAAAAAAGTATCTGCTATGAAATCCACATCTGGAGTTTGCTGCTGAGGCTTATTTCTGCCTTACTTATTTCAATCTCTTTATTATTTTTGCATATCTGGGTTTTCCTTATGCATAGCACCATACACACTCAGGTTCCCAGAGAATCTTGCAGCCAATAAGAACCTTTTTCCATCTACAATCAAATCGGTGTTCCCAGCCATCTCCAGCCCTTCTCCTGGTAAAATGCCTACGAAGCTTTCAAGTCATCTGTTCAGTTTAATTTTCCCCCCAGATTTTAAGGTCTGTGTATACCTATGAGAATAATATACATCTGTATGTACACTCATATATACATTTATTACTTATGTGGGCATATATATCTTAAATCAAATGAATGAGTTTCAGTACTATCACTTAAACGATATTACCGGTGGGTTGGTTTTTTCCTCCCCTGAATTTTCCATGAGACTCACAGTGATTGAAAACAACTGCCCTACCAAGGTCCCCTTGTTAATGGATGTGTCAAAATCCCAGAGGTAAAAGTTGTGAATGCAGCTCTGCACATTACACTGCATTTCTCATCCATTTCACAGCACAGAGCTGGAGTTATTTTTTAAGCCATATGGTTTCGCTATGCTTACAACCTACAGCTAACACTACACTTTTAAGTGCATGGGTAGGCATTTACATACACAGACAAAGTACAAAACTCCATCTCCCAGTACTCATTTACATACATATCTTTGCACACACATGCAAGATTTATGTATAATGGATGCACTTAAGAAGCCTATTCTGATCCTTGAGATACTGCCACTTCCAGCAACATACTCCATGTTTGAGGGGAGGCAGGTATCTCTCCATTCCCTACTCCTTCCACATACAATTGGAAGGCATAAACTGGTCTGTATAAGCATTATGTATTTATAATGTATGGCATATTTATGCCCAGAGAAGTACTCCCCATGCATCCATTTTGAGCAGCCTGTGCATGGATTGCTGCATACATCACTGGTGCAATCTCATAAATCAGCCACCCCTAGATTGAATCTCCACTGCCATAAGCATATCTTGTATGAAGATGTTATAACTCAGCAACAGTACAATAACCACCTCTCATGACCTACTAAAAATTGCATGCCCTCTCTTGTGACCCTACTGCCATAAAAGCCAATGGTGCACAAAGCTGCTGCTGTTACCCTTGCGTTTGGAGATGAGCAGCCAAGGTAGCTAACCAAAACTAGCATTTGCTCAGACACAACCAGCACTGGCATCTCCCAGGGTGATCTTCGATTACGTGAGGAATAAAACTGCAGGTACCTCCAGCTGCCTCAGCCTGGGAGCTGAGCTGGAGGCTGCCCTCAGTACCCACCACTGCACACTGCCCAGCACTTATGCTTGGCACATTATGAAAAGGAAACAAAGCTTTGAAGCTGCTGTGGGTGCCACCAGGAGAAAGCAAAGCCAACTCCTCAGCTGGTCTGCATCATACACTGCCCTGAGCACTTTCATTTGTTCTGTAAGAACCAGGGACAAGCATAAAGATGAAGAAATAATGAGAATGGGTGAGATGCTACCTTTTACTCAAGATTGTTGATTCAGGAGGATAAAGTATGCTTGCCTCTACAGACAGGCTCAGCTCTCCTGAGTTATAGCAATACAACCAACAAGAAAAATTACGAGTGGACTCTTCTCAAGACTAACCACTATGCAGACAAGGCAGGGGTGGCAGGTTTGAGTTTGGATGGGCGTTTGCCTTCAGCGGGCCAGGGAGCAGGGTCACAGTACACTGATATATAGAGAATATATGCTGGGGAGGAGAGTTACAAGGCTGTAAAACACATTGTGGGGTCTGGCTGGCATTGCATAAACTAGGAGAATGATGCTCAGAGGGTTTGCAATGCCAAAGGAAAGCTGTGCAGTGTTTACCGCCGGGTTCAGTGTCACTGTCATTTCTCTTTCGTACAGTCCTGTTAGTCTGATGCTGCAACATGAGCCATTTTTACATCTCATGGCTTTTGGGAAGGCTTCATTCCTATCCCACCACCTTCTCCTTGAACGGTACCAACATGAATTTCAGCATTAATTCCCATCTACTACCCGCAGATGGTTATGTACACAAATACTTGTGCCTGCCAATCACGTTGATTCAAGGGAATTATTCAAACAGATAAAGATGAGCAGAAAGGATAACAGCAGATAACCAAAGGTGTATCCTATTTAGTAGCCTTTAAAAAAATAAATGTGTGTTACAAAATGCAGTGTCAGAAACATTCTTGAGATTATTACTGAAGTATGATGGTGCACAATGCTTTATTACACCTGACCTCCTCAAGGGAATGCTAATCAAATGAACCAGTGGCATACAAACATCTAAGAAACTCGAGGTACTGGTAGGGTTCACTTTTTGCTTCCAATGTCATCCACAAACGCACTGTCCTGTGAGTCCTCCCCAAACACCTTGAGACTAATTTGCCTATAAAGCCAAGGAGACTTATTTTCCCCATGAGAAAGAGCAATTTCCTTCTGGAAGGAATATGCTACACATGCAAAGCCAGGATTGGGTGATGGAGAGGCTGCGCATGTATGCGGGTCGGGAGTAGGGATACTGCAGAGGTCAAACAGATGAGGCAGCCACTGCAGCTCCCATCTGAACACATAACCCCAGCAAAACACAACTGGAGACCAGTGTCAGCAGACAACCCCCATCGCTTGACAGCCATGCCAGCATTTCAAACAATCACTCCCCAGTGCCTATAACCCAGCACCAGAATCTGGGCCAGAAAGCATACTTATAGTGTTTTTAAAGCATGCACAGCTGTAAGGAGGCTCTGCAAAGACAGAGAGGGTACAGGTTTTCCTTCTACCACTCATCCCTCACATGTAACATGATGAACTGCAGAACTACAAAAATGAGTGTGGAGGAAGCAATGCTGCAGCAAGCCCCACTGGCAGGGCACAGGCAGCAGCGCAAGGGCAGCATACACTCTGCTTCAGTCCTGGGGGGCAAAAGGCTCTGCAAAGCCTGGGATGTACCAGCCCAGTGAAAGCAATCTTTTTCATGCCTAGCATGAGGCTCAGAAACTAAGCTTTGGGGTGGGGTTTTTTTGCCTTTTTTTCTTTTTGGAAAACAGTAATTCTAGCTGACTCCACGGGAGTGATTCCTGTTACAAATGAAAGGCTGAGGAAAAAGAGAAAAGGCTTAACATATATATTAGATTTAAATACAGACATTTGACATTTGTAAAAAATTAATCTGCAGTATTTAACCACAGAGCTGTACAAATTGGTGCTTTCTGTTTACATAGGAGGCTTATGTAGTCAGTTCTCATAGTTCAGTGGATATTGTATTTTAGCTTTTAACCCTATTAAGCTTTTCTTCTGTGACAGTGTGGAGGGGTCCAGGGAGCATGGTATAGATTACACTTGGAGCAGATATCCTATGAAAATGTCTGGAATGGTTTAACAAACTCTTAAACTGACAGTCAGGATATGATAGCTTTTGTGGAGAAAAGGCTGGAAGGAAAAAAAGGAAACAGAAAAGGTCATTTTAAGAATGTTTTTGCACCTCCCATATGGTGAGCTGTTGCAGAGTTGATGGCTAAACTGGGTTTGCTTCACAAAGGAAGGACACTGGGAGTTTCATGCCCTCTCATTCCACTGGCCTCTCACTGGTGTTCACACCAGCAGGACCTCCAGCAGCAGCTCTCTGTGCTGCCCAGTGCACAGTCTGAGCAGGGACCAGATCCTGCCCCTGACCCACTGCCCTGTGCTGGCCCTGCTGAAGTCGAGCCCAGCTCCATCAGTAGGAGTGAGTGGCTTCTGTTGTCTGCTTGGGATCAAAGAAAGAAAGAGAAGTGGCAGTTTTCAACAAACAAGAAACAAATGCCAGTTTTGCCTTCCTCACTCTGTAACCAAAGGCATATTATCTGTACACTGGCGGAAGCAGAAAGGCAGCTGCATGCCCCCAGACAACAGTGTAGGGTGCCATTTATTGTTGGTCCTGCACGATGATCAGTCAAACCCTGTTTTGGCTGCTCATAAATTTACTTCTGCAGATAATGTACCATGTAAGAGAGAGAGGGAGTGGGGGAAGGAGAGGGAGTGAAAGCAAGACAACACCGCCGCTTATCCCCAAGGCAATCTTAACAGCTTTTGGCAATCTGATACAAATTGGATTTCAAAACTTCAACAAGCACCTAACAAAATTTGGGGAGGGCAACATATAAGGCTATTAATGTGCCAAAGAATCATGTCCCTTCTCACTCCCTTTCAGTAAATAAAAGTTGGAAAGCTAACATCTAAACCCCCAAACTTGTCCTGTGAAATGCTTGTTTCAAGGAGGTGCTCTGTAATACCCTGCAAACAACTGAGCTTGCACAGTACTGTTGTCAAGTTGTCAGATGCACAAATCTCCACCATCAGTCAGGCTGATTAATATTTGAATAAAGCCCCTATCTCTGCATACACAGGAAAATATGTGCAAATGAGATACAGCAATGTAAGGGAGATTAAGAATCCAGTACAACACGAGATTAAAGATATTGCTTCTGCCTGGGGTCTGAGGCATCACATCCTTAGAAGCAAAAGTGTCTCTCTTGACTGCACACTAAGGGCCCTGCAAGGCTATCTGGCTGACTTCAGTTGCAGGAGATAACACAGGTCCTACTGGTGGGTCTAGTGGTGGGTGAGTTTGGATTTCTTTTGGCTTGGATCCAGTGCAACCCAAATATAAGATGGAAATGTTCAACTGCCCCCCTGCCAGAAAATCCAAGGTCTGGAGTAAGATGTGGAGAAGCCTATGGCAGGGCTGTGCTTCCTGGCACCTGTGTGTGGGACTGTGGCAACCAGCAGTGCTCGAGGTGTGGCAGGACACACTCATCAGACCTGGTATGGTTATAAGGTGGCTTCAGGGTTTCAACACAGACAGGGTTCCTATCTCTAAGAGATGCCTGTGGAATGCTCAGAGGCTGCCAGTGCTTATGTCAGCCCTGCCCTAGGTGGTAATGGAGCTAGACACCCCAAATGGCCTGGAGCCATCCAGTTGCCAACAGCTGGCAGCAGCTCTGGGTCACTGTCAAGCTTCACATCTGCCAGCAAAGTGCTTCTGCTGATTGACCTTTCTAATCCTCCTGTATTTCATATGCACCACAGCAGAATGAGCCAAAGTGCTAAAGTTAGGCCTGGGAGTCTTGTTCCTCGAAAGCCTCATCCTCCTGACACAGCTCATCATCCAAACCAGAGATTTTCTCAGTCAACTGGATCTGCTGAGTGCCTCTCTCTGAAAGAAGGCCAAGAGCAGGGATTCAGGGTATACGAGGCCAAATACTCTGCCCTTCATGCCAAAAACTATCAGCTGCTGGTATTAGGCACCATTGCCAGGAGTTCATAGGACAAGAGTTGAGGCTTATCAGCCCAGATGAGTAGATCTGGATGGGCACCACAGCAGTTAGGAGCAGTTCTTTGGCACAAACCCAGCCCTGCGGAGAGCCATGGCACACCTCGAGGTGGGCAGCGCAGCTGAAGCCAGGGCACCGTGCATGGGTCCTGCTGGGGAACAGCTGTGGCACATCAGCACTGTTGCTTCCCTTTTCCATCCTGCCTGTTCAGGCAAAGTGCTTGCATGCCTTGTTTGCGACAGAAAGGGTCTCAACGCAACAAAAACCCCCAGACAGCTCTGCTTTTCTGCCACTTTGTTAATGACATGCTGGCCTCCAGTCAATACAATAAGATCCAAAGGAGGATACAAAGGTCATGTCAGGAGGACACAGCTCCACCAACTTCAAAGAGAAATGCAAAAGCACTGGCAGATTATGGTTGCCTATAGGTTTCCCAATGACATATATTGCTCACATTCCAGTATAGACCTGGCCCCTGCACACGAGTCAGCAGAGCAGCTCTGCTCTGCAGCTCCCTCGTATTCCTCTTTCAATGCTCCACAAAGATACATTAATTTTTTTCCTTTTGTGCTTTCTTTTAATTTAATTGCTTTCATTTATCAGCATATGCTGGACATCTGACAGACAAGAGCCTTTTTAGATGAGGAACCATCCTGCCTGCTTCCTGACATGAATAAGCTCCGGGTTGGAGAAGGTCAGGTTGGACAGGATTCTGAGGCACTTGATGTAGTCGAAGATGTCCCTGCTCATTGCAGGAGGGTTGGACTATATGACCTGTAAATGTCCCTTCCAACCCAAACTATTCTATGATTCTACAATTTAAAATAAAATATGCACTTGAGGCAGGGCACCCTGTGCTGAAAGGCTGAAAGGCTGAAGCGTGGCAACCATTTAATCCCTGAAAAAAAGGCAGCAAAGATTAAAACCACTCTGACATCAAACTGTCTGACAAGAACCCTGTTTGTTCCAGCACACAAACAAGCAGCCACATATGGCACTTGTGCCTACTGCAGCTGCAAACCCGTGTTATAGCCACACTTGGTGAATAAAGAACAATCCAACTGGGTCATTATTGGCACGGATAATGGCAGCAGACAGCCTAATCATAGAGGAAAATAAACTTTTCAATTATTTTGCATGCAAATTCTTGATCATCCCCCACTACAGTGCCTTTTATTCCACATGACTTTGAGAAGCAATGGATGCAAAGCAAAATTCTGAAAGCACTGAAATGTCTGGCAAGCCTCCTCAATCCCACTGACTTCAGTAAGACCTAAGCCACTTCCACCCTATCTAAATACAACTAAGATACCTTTTACCTAGTCCTGAAACTGTGCTTAAAGAGGAACCACAGTCCCATGGTTTGAACACAGAATGTCAGTCATGAACTGGCCCTGATGGCAACTCTGCAGAAGGGCTTTAGCAATTCACTTCACTTCTCTGCCTGCAATTTCTGCCTGTGTGCAGAGGATAATGATAACAGGGTTTTATGGAGTATAAAGGGGTTCTGTAGGGATTAACATTTAAGAAGCACGGTGCGATCTAAGTGTTACATTTGATTAGGAGTGAGGCTCAGTCTCTGACATGGGGAATATCTAAGAAAATGAGGATGCATAAAAATCACCATATGAAGAGCAGCTCTGGAACAGAGGAGCCATTCTACCCCACCCTGTAAGACCATCCCAACTGGAACCCTTCAGGCTATGATTTGGCATGTCTACATAAGATTTTTCTCCTCCTCAGTCTCTCTCTCTTTTTTTTATCTTTTCATGTGATTAACAGCTTTATTAATTTAACAGCTCCTTACTTAAGAGGATTCCACCAGCTTACTGGTAGGATCCTGGATAGACAGTGCAGACTGTGCTGCACAAAGGCAGGCAATATGAGCACATCCCAACGTAACAGCTTCACCCAGTACCTAATATAATTGAAGATGCACAATGGAAGTATTCTTCTTAAACTAATCAAACCATTAACATGTCAGCCTCAGCCCAGATGCATGATGTATTATGTTCAGCTGGAGAGGAGTCAATTCAAATGGCATCTCCCTGAATCTCCCTGATTTACTGAGTCTGACCATTGTGCTTCCCCCACCGTACCCCTCCTCAGTTTTCAGTGCTGTCTGCTCGTGTACAGCTGAAGTGAGTGGTTACCCTGGCACACTGCCAGGCACCAGAACACAAAGCAGAGGCTTCTCAAACCCTTCCCCTGCAGGGCACTTGTGAACACTAGTAATAACAGTTGTGAAAAGCAAACAAACCATCACCAGCTTGGGATGCAGCATGTTTCAGTATGCTTTGCTCCCAAGCCAACTGCTCACCAAACCCACCCATAAATAAATACACCCCAAAAAACAAAGACAGAAACCCCTATGTAACACGTGGCCGAGTGGGAACGGGCTGGGGTGTGCTAGCAAAGCAGCACATACCACAGGGCAGATACAGACTGATTACTCAGCAAGCAGGAAGCCCGTGTCATGATCTGACTCACATTTCTGAAGTCACTCTGTGATGACTACAGTATCCACAGCCAGAGATGGCTCAGATTGCTCCTAAAGAGGTAATGCCAAAACTATGAACAGCTAGTTTACAAGTTCATGGGAACTGCATGACTTTTTTTTTTTTTCCCCTTCATTGAAAAACATTTAGCCTAACTCAGACAACAGTGTTCCTACCCCCTCTGAAAAATGCTCCTCTCTCCCACAGCCAGCTCCAAGGACACGGCACCCAAAGTGATGCAGAGGTTAGCTGCTCTGGGCCCTGTGAACGCTCCTCTTGGTAACTGCATTCACACACCACAGGGATTTTGTATTTTCATCAAAGCAATGTGTTCATAAAATCTACTTTTTCTCTTTTTTACTTTTGTGGGGGTTTTTTTTGTAAGCTAGTAATGATATTCTGAATATCTGATCCTATTCCCTCCACATTTTTTCTTTTTGCAAAGCTACATTAACTTCTAGCACAAGCAATAAACCTGGCACAAGACAAGGTACCCAGCAGCCCAGCTCCAGCCCCAGTCTCTACATTGTGCCAGCTCCTCCACACTCCTCAGGCAGGGCTTGCCCAGGGAGGCTGCATGTGCAGGCAGAGTTGGTCTCACCCACTGCCTATGACAGTCCATTGAATCCATCCTCCAGTCACACAATTAATTCACAGCTCCCCTCTGGGCTGGCTTCAACAATTCAGACATGGGGAGTACAACAGCTGTGCTTGCAAGAGCCTTCTGCCCTCTTTTTAGCATTAAAAAGGAGCAAAGATTAAGGGTAAACTTGCCCAGCAACTTGGCTTCCCATCCCCTCATGCCAAAGGACTCAGCTGATGCCCATTTTCCATTGAGCCACAGCTTCATGCGCAATACTGCATCTGGCTGTGAGTGCAGAGTAGCTCACATGGTCCAGGGAGGTCCCTTCTGGACCACAAAGGATGCCAGTCATCATGTCAGGAAGGAAACTCTCAAACTCCCCATTCCCCAGAGTGGATACAGGAAGGAAATGGCACACGGTCCTTTGACCATCAAACACAGATGGGAGCAAACAGGGCATACCATAGATAGCAGCTCACACCAGCAGACTCCCACAGTTTGTACATTTCTGGTTTATCCCTTTTTTGGGGTCTAGTCTGTCAGGCATCACCTTCTCCATCAGTTTTCCTCTGTATTTTGAATCTGAGTCTCAGGATCATAGAACTCCCTTCTCTCCAAGGTGCACATCTTCACCCCAAACCTTTCAGCCGATCCTCCAGACTCTTACAATCAGAGTATCCAGCCTCAAAGCAACACAAAGCAACATGGCACTTAGTGCCATGGTCTAGTTGATTGGATAGGGCTGGGTAATAGGTTGGACTGGATGATCTTGGAAGTCTCTTCCAACCTGGTTGATTCTATGATTCTCTCTTTATTCTGGCGACAGTGATCCTTCCCATACCCACCAATCTCTGAATGCTCAGTCTTCTGCAGGCAGCCCCCAAATAGGCTCTCAAACACAGCAGTCATGTCTGATTCTCATCCAATTTTTACTGTTTTTCTTCCTGGGATAGCACTGGCCCTTAACGATTTTTCTTTGTCCTTCCCACTCTTCTAGCATTACTCACATGCAAGCTGAAGGACACCTACAGCCTCTATCACGCAAGCATCCTGCAGTCCTTATAACAGTTTCCCCTTATCAGTCTTAACCACAATGATTTCTTACTCATGAGGAAGTGTGAATTTATAAATAACATAGCAGAATGTCTCCCTGGGGGATAATTTTGCTTATTAGTTACAGCAGGATTAGAAGTAGCACCAATGAGGTTCAACTGAAACATCTCCCCGCTGTCCTGTCACGGGAAATCCTCCCCTGGCTGATGGCTGAAGCTATTGCTGAAGTCAGATAAGATGGTATCACTCTCCTCTGCTCTTTTTAGTAGAAACTGACAGAAAGATGTGAGCCAAGGGAGCCTTTCCCCATGCTCAGCAGCACAAATACACCATATTCTCTGAAGATGCATGGTGAAGGTGCTTATGGACTACATTATTTATCTACTTGCAAGCAGAAAGAATTTGAGGGGATGTCCCTGTTGCCCCCCATATACCCAGGGAAAACCTTCCATTTCCACCCTCTTCCGAATTGGAAAAGACACAGAGAGTGGAAGCTGCCAGATGGGAAAACACAAAGGAAACACTAAAGCATAAAATAGGATAGCACAAAAGACTAACAAATGGGAGAAAGAAAACACGCTTTTTCCATGGCGTGGTGTGATCTTGGCCAAATAAGCATGGCAGGATTTGTACAGGTTCATAACCTGCTTCAGTAAACACCAGACTTTGCTCCAGAAGAGAAAATGTCCCTCATAATTAATTTTCAAGTCGCTCTGTGGGATTTTCTGATGATCCCTCACTGCCATTTGGCATCTCTGCATGGGACTTTCTGGGCCTGACTCACATATCATTATACACTGTTTCCTTACACCACTGTAATTTAATCAATTCCAGTAAACTTACTCATGATTTACATCACTCTGAGCGAGAGAAGAGGTGAACCCTCTGCTAGTTCCTTATTCTTAAGCAAAGCTCTTTAATTTGGCTAAGTTGTTTTCAGCACAATTTCTCTTTTAGAAACCTGGACATATGGAAAGCTAATGCAAAGATATTTTTTTTATTACAGAGAAAGAAACAGGTTGATTAAAGACATTTCCAGGATATTCTATGCAGCATGAACACCACCAACGCTGCACAAGACTGACAGGTACAAATCTCTTTGAGAAATTATCTGCTTACCTGCACAAAGCCTTGAAGTCCACACCTACAGGATCAGTGCAATTTCAAACTCTTCTGTGCTTTTATGGTATAACATGAACTTAAATGTCTCATTCTCCTTTATTTTTAACCCATGGCTCACATACATTTGCTTTTTTTCCTTCTTGCATTTAACACTCTTAAAACAAAAGTTAATTTAAAAGAAGGCATTGGCCTTTCTGCCCTGTAAGAGAGGACAGCAGGGATGCCACAACAGCATCTCTGCCTGCTCCAGGACACCTCTGCACACCTCCCACGGTAATGTTCTCCCCAGCCAGACAAGACTCCACTATTAAGTGCCATTCCCCATCTCAGATTGCCCTGGAAAGGGGCCAGCTGACTGCCCACTGAGCACTGGACCACCAGCAGCATGGTCTGCAGACCCAGCAGCGTGACCTGTGCCTGAACACGGCCCAGCAGGGACTCTGTGCCTCCAGTCCCTCCCAAACACAGCTTTTCCAGCCTGGTAGGATTAAAATACTAAAGACATTCAGGAAAACATGCATTCAGTCTCTAGAACACTGGGCATTCATTTCTCTTACACATCTGGCCTGACCTCTGAGAAGATGGGTACTGAGCAGTACGGCCACATGGTCCCCAGCACCAGCTTCATGCAAGGGGCAGGAGCCTTCCATTAATTAGATACAAACTTGCTCAATTTTGCAGCAATTCAACTTGAATGTAGACTAAGAGACTGGGAACAAGCTCCCTGATTTTCTCCCTGTCTCACTTGTTTATGCATTTTTTGCCTTGTGTCTCCAAAAAGCGTGACCAACTACAGGTGCACTTGCACAGGCATTATGAATAGGAATACCACCTTAAGCAGCTGCTACTCATTCAGTTTTCCCAGGACTATGAGGCTTGCTTCAGTGATCTCTGCTTTAACCTGCCCATATAGACCAGCTATGTGTTAGCCCTCCCCATTTATGGTCATTGACACATCTTGGTAGCGTTTAGATGGGAACCCAAGTTGTATAAACAGCACAAGGCAGGCTGCATTGTGATTTCTTTCTCACACACAAGCTCCAGCTTATATTTTTTTTTAATAAGCCCCCCATTATTTGGTCCTTATTTGCTTTTCAAATAAGAAGTTAAGGCACTTTAACTAAGGAGATATGCACTGGAACAGATTAAGAGGGATAATTTCAAAAGCACAAAGGCCACTCATACACACAAGACCCAGTGGGGAAAGGAGGAAAGCAGGAAAACTCAGGAACTGAACTTTTACCTAAGATCTGCCACTGCTGGTCCTGCCTCCCTCCAGCTCAGCTGCTGTTCCCCTTCATTGCTAAAATAGCACTTGAGAGCTGTCTGAGGAGAGCATTGCAGGCTGTATTCAACCCGATGGTTAATGCCTACAGGCATCATTGTCCTCTGGCAATCCACTGCCGGGGACCTCCCAGAGATTCCTCTCTAGCTCAAGAAATATAAAGCAGTAGTTTGTAGCAGAAAATGTGGATCCTCTAGATATTTTGGTAATGACATTCCCACCAGTTTACCCTCTAGCCTATTTTGATACTTGACAATGTCCTCCAGAAGGCTCAGCTAAACAAATGTTTAAGGGCATGACGTGCTTCCACACTGTGACAGCGAATGTTTGTCCTTTATTTTTGGGCTCTTGCTTTGGCCTAAGATTCCCTTCTTCTGTGTTAGCTTATGGTGTTCCAGTCCAGAAGTGTCTACTTCTCAGGAAAGCTGGATGTGAAGTGCTCTTAAGCCTTGTCTATTATAGTCTGACATGCAAGCATTAAATAAAGACAAAAAGGTGGAGAAAAACAACCACAAAAAAAAAGCCTCACAAAAAACCAAACCAAACCCCAGAAAGTTCTATTAAAAAAAAACCCCAAGACCAAATAATCTGAAAAACAGTGTCAGGTGCATGTTTCTGAAAGCAACGTGGGGCTGAAGGGCCACCAAACTGCAGGTCTTACCAAGTGACTCCCAGGCTCTCACAGCTAACTGCAGGAAGGAATTCACACCCTGCTCTGCCTGGACAGAGCAAGCCAGCAATAACTTTACACCAAAGAATGCAGCCTCATCTTACACTCCTCAGGAACAAAAAAAAAGGATCAACAAAACCAAACCAAAACAGAACATGCCTAAAATGCTTCTGCTCCTGTCTAGACTTAGGCAGCCAAAGGGATTAATCATCTTCTTTTGCCCAAGCTGTGAACCACCCTGGCAAGCCAAGTGATGCTGCTGGTGGAGGGGGGTGCAGAGCAGTTGCATGGTGCCCACAGGGGTAAGAGCCCTGTTTAAAACAGCGACTGTGTGGCTCTCCTTCTGCTCTCAGAGGACACCCAGCAGACCTTCCTTCCCTACCAATGTAACTCCTTCCTCGAGATGAAACTATGGCAGTGCTGCTTGGGTGCATGAAAAGTCACAACTGGCATTAAGAGAAGCAAGCTGGCAGGGTCTGTGCATCTCACTTGGTCAGGGCAAATCCCACCACATTCCATGCAATTTTCTGAGCTGCTGGCTTCTTCTCTGGGTTAAGTGGCTCCCCTGTCTGCAGGGGGATGCACCAGGAGCAGGGTGATGGGCAAGGAAGTGCTGAACATTTCCAGGCTGACACCACAAGAGGATTCACACTTGAGGCCTGACGTATCTGAGTGGTTTAACACGCTTAGCCACGTCTCCATTGGCACATGTTTTACTGTAATTGCAAACTGGTCTCAGTATGATAAGGCTGTTGGGATTAGATTACTGAAGTGATCTTATCCATTTAACCTGCTGTGAGCTATAGCTTTACTAAACACAAGGCCAGAAAGCAGCCAGGCCAGGGCAGAGAAGCCTCTTCGCTGGATCTCACCATCCATAGCACTATCAGAGAACCACAGAATGTTAGGGGTTGGAAGGGACCTCAAAAGATCATCTAGTCCAACTGCCCTGCCAGAGCAGGATGACCTAGAGCAGGTCACACAGGAAGGCACCCAGGTGAGTTTTGAATATCTCTAGAGAAGGAGACTCCGTATCATCTCTGGGCAGCCTGCTCCAGTGTTTTGTTACCCTCACACTGAGAAACTTTTTCTCTATGCTCACATGGAATCTCTTGTGCTGCAGCCTCCACCTACTGCCCCTTGTCTTATCATTGGACATCCCTGAGAAGAGCCTGGCTCTGTCCTCCTGATGCTTACCTTTCACATCTTTATAAACATTAACAAGGTCACTCCTCAATCCCCTCCCAAGCCAAAGAGACCCAGCACCCTCAGCCTTTCCTCAAAAGGGAGATGTTCCACTCCCTTAATCATCTTTGTGGCCCTGTGCTGAACTCTTTCAAGCAGTTCCCTGTCCTTCTTGAACTGAGGAGCCCAGAACTGGACACAATATTCTGGATGTGGCCTCACCAGGGCAGAATAGAGGGAGAGGAGAACATCTCTGGCCACAGCCCTTCTAATCCACCTGTCTGCAGTGTGGCAAACTGAATGGTGAGAGCTCATCAGGACAGAAAAGTGCACATGTAAAGAAAAGCATTTAACTATAAAATGTTACCAGTAGGTGTTTCAATAAGGTATCAAGGGCTCTTGAGCTTTGTTTTAAGATCTGGGAAGCAGTAAGCAAGGAAGAGGGCTGGGGAAACCCAGCAGCATAGTGCAAAGCAGCTGTATTAAAGCCTGTTTTGGGGGGCAGCTGAGGATTTTTTGATTTTACAAGAACCCCTTGTAAACAAAAAACCTCAGAATGATTTAGAGGTATCTGACAAAACCGTGTTAGCTTCAGCCCTGAATGGAAATTTCTGTTCAGGAAAACACCTGTGTTGATTTAGGTATCAGTGAAACTGAATGTGTTCTCTAAGTAGCAGCACTCAAGTAACAAAAAACCACAAAAAAGGGCAAAAATATCTCCCCTTATGTTGTACCAGATCCGGATCTCAGTTGCACAGATGCAAATGCAGAGGAAACACTACTGACTTCAAAGGGGACACCACTTGACGCTAAGCTCAAGCACCTGCCCTTTTACCCCCAACCCAGTATGTGAACAGAACATGAAAAAGAATGGGGGAAGCTTCATTCCTGGGGGCACCTAGTCACAAGCCAGTATTGCAGCTGTAGGTGAACAGGACACCGAGCAGCACAGCTGGCACAGAGTCAAGTGGCTGAGCTAGTGACTTTTGGAAGTTTAGGCTGGAGGTGAGGAGAAAGTTCTTCACAGAGTTGTACCTGTCCCTGGAGGTGTTCAAGAGGGGATTGGACGTGGCACTTGGTGCCATGGTTTAGTAGTCATGAGATCTTGGGTGACAGGTTGGACTTGATGATCTGTGAGTTCTCTTCCAACTTTATTGACTCTATGATTCTGTGATTTTCTCCTGACACTAGTACTCTGCTACACCCAAATTATCAGCTCTCATATGCAAGAAATTTTAAGCATGGCACACCAAACAACTCTGATGCAGTCCAGTCCTACTCCCAGTCAGTAAGTATCCAACATGAAACTACGGCCCCTCAGTTTAAGAAGGACATCGAAACACTTGAATGTGTCCAGAGAAGGGCAACAAGGCTGGGGAGAGGCCTTGAGCACAGCCCTGTGAGGAGAGGCTGAGGGAGCTGGGATTGTTTAGCCTGGAGAAGAGGAGGCTCAGGGGTGACCTCATTGCCCTCTACAACTACCTGAAAGGTGGTTGTAACTGGGAAGGGGTTGGTCTCTTCTCCCAGGCAACCAGCACCAGAACAAGGGGACACAGTCTCAAGCTGTGCCAGGGGAGGTTTAGACTCAAGGTGAGGAGAAAGTTCTTCACCGAGCGAGTTGTTCGTCATTGGAATGGGCTGCCTGGGGAGGTGGTGGAATCATCGTCCCTGGAGGTGTTTAAGAGGAGATTGGACATGGCACTTGGAGCCATGGTCTAGTCATGAGGTCTGTGGTGATAGGTTGGACTCGATGATCCTCGAGGTCTCTTCCAACCTTAGTGATACTGTGATACTGTGAAAAAACCCTGAAGGAAGTTTCTAAGGGACTGTCACGTACCTATAGGTGGTCAGAGCAGCAGATGAGTTTGAAAGGGTAATATTCCCAATTGCTTGATGATTAGGTTAATGTTCACCAACTTCTTGCTCATTAAAAACTGGCTGTTCACAACAAGAAGACCTTTTCTAGATAGGTCTGATTCAAACACCACAAATGCCAAGCAGTAAAGAGTACATTAGAAAGCTCCAAACGTATCAGAGAGTGAAGACTCAAAGCTGATTTTTACTATCAAGCACACCAACTGGATAATGCTGCCTCCTTATGCAGCACTAGTTGGGAGGGAAACAAAGAGGGACCTCCAGAGAAGAGACAGGGCTCCCCACTGGGCTCAGCAGAAGCCATCTCCAAGTTCAGGCTCTGAGAGGCCAACCTCAGCATGACTAAAACTATGCCTTGAATTTGAAATTTAAGAAATTTAATTAAAATGATCTCTGTCAGCTGACAGCTGTAGGCAGCCACCCTCCTGATGTGTCGGCCTCTGTGACAGCAACAGTCCAGAAGCCAAGAGCAAGACATAGGAGAGCAGTATATAAAAGTAAGAGTAATTATATGATACTGTGGAAAAAAAACCACAACAAAACAGGCTTATGTGATCAATAATTAATCCTGGAAGAGAAAGGAGGGTTGTTATATCTGTGTGCTAGAAAAGAAGAGGTCACAGAGATCTCCCTGACCTAAGGTAAGCCAAGATCACTTCTGGAGATTTCGGTCAAGTCAGTCCCGGTTCACAGCAGAAATGTAACACACCTGGGGGTCTGTGCAGGCATGCATAGGGATCCTAAACCAGGAGTTTCTGCCCCAAATATTTAGTACATTAGATCACACTGCATCCCTGCTTCATGAAGCAGCACAGAGTAATTTTCCACTTCAGGTGGCATGTCTCCCCCTCACCTCTGGAGGTTAACCAGTAAGAGGATGGAAATAGTTCCAACTGCCCCCCATGAAGGATGCCAGTGTCCTTACCAGTGAACCACATCTGGACTTTAGCTGCACATGATGCTTCCCCAGGCAAGACTGGCACTGCTGGCACGGTAAACTGATACCAACCAGGCTGGGCAGCAGACTCCCCCATGGGCCCAGACAATCAAATACAGTGGACATCTGCTGTGTTGTAAGACCTCTCAGCTGTAAACACACTCAGTGTTTTGCCCTTCTCCTCCTCACTTAGCAGTTACCAAGCATTTTCTGCGTGCTGCTTTCATCAGTTAAGCTATCATAGGGAGCTTTTTCCATGCCTTGCCATTTACAACAGCAGCCAAAGTAACTTTGGACTGTTTGCATGCTAATTTATAATTAAAAACTGAAAAATATTCCCAACAGGGTAATTTTAAATTCCAGCAATCTTTTTTTGCTCTGCAAATCTAACAGGTAATGCTATAAATCTTCATTTCCTTTTACACTGATGAACAGCGACAAAGCCTTGCTCTGCGGAACAGGAGTGTCTGGAAATCAATTCACTGTCTGTCCATGTCCCCAGAAAATAAGCATGGGGGATGGGTAGCAGGAGTGCAGTGCCTCTCTTCTGCCTCTCATCTGCATCAACAATCCAGCAAAAAGCTTCCTTGAGCCCAGCAGCCACTAGCACGCAACAGAGAGCCTGAGGAGCTATGCATCATGGCTAGCTGGTTGTGGATCTCCAGCCAGGCTGACACTTTTACAGCTAGGTCAGCCTGGGAGGCGAAAGGGCAGGAGGAGAGGGGGCAACGTTCAAAGCAAACTCCCAGTGAGCATCAAACTTCTTCCTCCAGATGCAAAGTTGCCTCCAAGATGTAAACAGAAGGAATTGTTATTGTGTCTGGCTTGGATGGTGATTTGGATGTGTTATGTGAGTTCAGAGCACTGCAGCAGCATTGTCTGGCAACAGGTAAATCTTACCCACCACGGCAAAGTCTGAAAACAGAAAAGCCATGGGTGGGGGCAGGCTTCAAAGTCTGCTGGCACTGTTAATAAGGCAAGGGTGCTTTAAAATACCTCATTTAACTACTTTCTTCTAGTGTTTGCATCAGAACCTCTGCAAAGACAGACACTAATTAGCTTTGGCTAATTCATGAAGAAAAAGGCTAATTAGCAACCTTCCAAACTTTGTATGACCTCTATTCCCAGTGCTTGCTGTTGTAGCCTAAGTACCCATGAATTCTTTCCTTGGTGCAAAGGGAAAGGATGAAGTATTACAAAAGGGTGAATCATAATGGCAGCTAAGGGTCAAAATGCAAACTTCATTTGGTAGCCCTTTACCACCAGTGCAAAAAGGTAAAGACTGGTTAAAGATACAGGAATATATTAGGCAGATATTAGAATAGAATAGAATAGACTTAGACACCCAACAACTGGCTTCTGCCCCATTGCCTTCATGCTGAGGCCACCCAACCCCATTTGCTGCACTTGCAAATCTTTTGCCTCACAGTCCACCACCAGCAAAAGCCCTTCCAAGCCCATGAAGGACTCTACCAGCCAGCAACAGCTGTGTGTGGCTGTGTATCCTCTGACATCTTTCTAATCCTGGGGCTTACCCCAAACTCAAGAAGATCCCCTGCTCTCCTGACAAGGCAGGAGAGATACTGGGAAGCACTCTGCTCTGTGAAGCAAGATTCTTCCTGGTGGGACTTGAGAAAGATGAATGCTCCTGAAATGCAAGGGCTCCTCCACCTCCTCTGATGGCCATATGGGGTTTGTATTTTGGGAGGAGGGTTCAGTGGTTTGAAAGCAGCACCTAAAAGCAGCAAAAACGTTCTCATTACAAATATAGGATAAAAGTGAAACATTTATCTTGGCATGAAAGCCTGAGCTATTCTTTCCTAAAACCTTCCCAGCACAAGGAATTTATTTGCATCACAGGACATTTGAAGAGCTTATATTGGCCAACAGCACTGACACTGTGGCATCAGACAGTGCAAACTGAGGGCTTACCGTTTGTTTGGTGACTTTCAAAACATTTGGACTGGAATCAGCTAATGCCTCCACAATTTTTCCCTTCCCAATAAAGTGCTATTAGCAAACCACTTTAACTCCTCATTTCCTGGCTGAATTAAACCCCAATATTACTGAGCAACGCATATATTTAGATGGTTTCAGCTTCATCATCCCCAGTCAAAATACATTTGAAGACATGATTAGCAGTGAATGCATTGATCTATCCATTTATCCAGTAAGGTGATGTTTTAATACACCCAAGACAAACAGTAATTCACAGGCAAAGATATTTGAATAGAAAAATGAAAGTCAGCTATGAATTATTCCACTCTTCATCACATTTACAAAAGCTGCTAAGGCCATTCCTAGCTGGCTAAATCCTATCATCCCTAGGAATACATCTAAGCAATACCTCTAATAGTTCCTTCCACCTTGTTGTGGACTCACTTTTTGCCTTTTGGGATTTTTTTCCAACTGCACTCTCTTAATTTATTCTTCATGTCTTTACAATGATATGGTTGATATCTGTTTCTTCTGCTGTTCTTAAGAATGCAGTTAAAGTTACCACTGATGAAAAGGAAAAATAATTGTCTCTCTCTCTTTTTTTTTTCCCCCCTGTTGTTTATTTTGTGTATTCTCAGCTTTTCTGTTTCTTTTGAATATCTGGCAGTTTCTTTGTTTTCTGTGTGTTGTCTTTCACATAGCAACAGAAGAAAGAACAAGGATAAAGGGAGGGGAAAAAAACCACCCCAATCTTCACACGGGAAAATATGAGCTACTCTTGAATCCAAAGAACTTAGTACACTCAAAAGAGCTAATTAATAAACTAAATCACATGCCTTGGAAGCAAACACTGATGCACAAATGGAAAATAATTAATGAGAATCTGAAGGTCATTGCAAATCACAACATAAACATGAGTCAACAAAGTAATGGTGTTAGAAAAAACCAGCCCAAATTTTGATTTTTAGGAAGGCGTGGCATAAGAAACGGGAGATAATTGCTCTGTTTATTCAACCTTCAGAAGACCTCAGCCACATTCTTGTGTCCAGGCTCAGACAATGTATTGCAAGACAGATACAGCAGCAGACAAATTTAAAACAGCCCAGCCCCTGAGCAGGGAAACAAAAGTCAGAAGAGATTTAAGAACCGTAAGCAGTGACCAAAGGATAGATGTATGCAATGTAAAATGAGAGACAATTAGGAAATAAAAACATCAGTAGTAAAGCTGAGCAAAAATGTCATGTAAAATATAAAAGCTGAGCTTGAAGATGACTATGTCCAACAGCAGATGGACAAAGAAATCTCCAATTGCAACAAAATTCACTTTAGTTGGGTACCAAACAAAAACCTTTTCAGTGCTAAGGGCAGTGAAACACGAGGACAAGGGCTTCCTAAACCTGCTGTGGTATTAACCTCATGGAAGTTTTCAACAGTAGTTTAGAACATGAGATCAGGAGAAGACTTTTTCTTGTCCTAGTGCCAGAAAGGAGGTAATTTCTTGCAAATGTGTTACATTCCTTCAGGATTCTCAGGAGTTCTGCTGAGTTCTGAGGTTGAGGACAGAACAGTACTACAGCTAGCAACAACCAGACAGAGAACAAACAAATAGGAATTAATTGTGCCCATCCAGCACCTCTTCAGATCATGAGGCGGATAATACTTTGACAAAAGACATCCACTGCATCTGCATTTCACTGACATTGTCTCATGACAAGATCCTTGATGTTCATCTTCACACTGCAGAAATGTATGCCTATATTTAGCCAAACATCCAGCCCTGACAAATAAATGTTTCATCAGCAATCTTGATTAGCAAGGATGGGAGAGCGCAGACCTCCGCTGCAGTTATGTTTCTGTTCCTAAAATATTCCCCAACCACACTGCAGGGAAGTTGTGTGCTGGGCCCGTGCTCACTTCATGGACCAAAAGCAATTGCAAGGAAGTCAAATGTTCAGGGGAGACCTTATTGCTCTCTACAACTACCTGAAGGGAGGTTGTAGCCAGGAGGGGGGGTGGTCCTTCTCCCAGGCAACCAGCACTAGAACAAGAGGACACAGTCTCAAACTGCACCGGGGAAGTTTAGGCTGGAGGTGAGGAGAAAGTTCTTCATAGAGTTGTTAGCCATTGGAATGTGCTGCTCAGGGAAGTGGTGGAGTCACCATCCCTGGAGGTGTTCAAGAGGGGATTGGACATGGCACTTGGTGGTTTAGTAGTCATGAGGTCTTGGGTGACAGGTTGGACTTGATGATCTCTGAGATCTTTTCCACCCTTATGATTCTATAGGATCCTATGATAGGTTCCCCCTTGGCTGCATTGCACTGCCAGCCAGCTGCCCTGTGCCCACTGGCATGGGCTCAGAGCACTGCTTCAGCGGTGCCTGATACCACTTCTTGCCACACCTGATTCCACCACGGAGCCTGTATAAAATACCCAATTCATTATGTCCACTCCATTCCCAGAGGTGATTGAAATACAAAGCAGTTCTGGCAGAAAAGCTTAGGAAATGAAACACGAGAGAGATGGGGAAAGAGAAGGAGAAAAATAGAAATCAAGAAGAGAAAAAAAACACTCAACCAGGTGGATGGAATGAGTCCAGAATTACTTACAGCTCCAGAGCTGAAAGGGGGGAAAAAAATAAAAATATGAAAGCAGAAAATGAACACCTGGGCATATTGTGAGATTAAAAGGGTATTTCATATGTCTGTCCCAAAAAGGGCAAGTCAGAGATCTGCACCACGAGCTGAGAAAAGAAACCCTCTTTCCCACAAAGATGGAATCTCAGCATTTAACTTCAGGAAAGAAGTGTTTATTCGTAGAGATAGCTTTTTTCCTTCCCTGCCAGAAGTAATGAAGATCATACTCAAAATCTACCACCTGCACATGATTACCAGTTCTTTAACCACAATCAAAATATAAAAAAACTAAAAATAAAAATAAATGTAAATGAAGTACACTGACAGACAGAAGTGCCAGTTCCAGCCAAATCTCCCCATGAGATTCCTTCTGGAAAGATGGGATTGCCACAGGCTGTACTTTCAAAAAATTGTCAAGGTCTGAGGTCCCAAAGTATTTTCCCACAGAAAATCCACAGAGAGATCCAGGATTTGTATGCTCTGTGGCAAACATTAACATAGGCACCAGCACTGAGAAGGTAAAAGTTAAGAAGAGCAAGATGGAACTACTATTTCTGTAGTATTCCAGCACCTCTTGCTCTTACCCTCTTTCGCCTTTTTTCCCCTGTTTGTTGTGAAGGATGAGAATTCAGGAGTACTGATTATACATGATTAACTTGAACAATAAAGTATCAAACTGCTTCTGAACTGAACCTACTAAATTGAAGCAAGTTGTTTCCTTTCCCTGTCTACTGCAAGACCTCCTGGTGCAACTCCTTTTGACTTACTGCAACACTTTTCCTTTACAAGACACATTCTGGTTTTCAAAGGCAAAAAACAAACCCACACAAAACCAAGGTGCTCATTCTGGTGCTCCAGCCAGGTAAGTAGAAAAGTCTAGCGGAGCCAAAATACCAGGGCATTGCCTCCTAGCAGCTTTTTCATATGGCTGAGCTTCAGCTCTGCATCAAGCACCCAACAGGCAGGTTTGCAAGTCCTCCCAGGCTGCATGCATCAGCTCGTGTGCAATCTGACAGGGAGAACCACTAAGCCAACCCAAAGTGCATGATGGCTGCTGCTCTGCACAGCCTTTCACTGAGGGGGAATTTTGTGCCAGTTTTTGGTGGTTATGTTATAAAAGCAGTTTGGAGTAATTTGGCTTAGACAGCTACGAGTGGTTGCAGAGGTAAATGAGCCACTCCCTCATCTAAGCCAGGAACTGAAAACACCTCTTGAAAAGTGTATAATCTGTTATTAATGAATCTTCAAAGGTTTGCTGGCATGCCCAAACACACACACGCAGAAAATGAGGTTTTGCAAGTGACACAGAACTTGAAGCTAGTGCCTGCTTACCCGCCAGTCCAGAGCCAACACCGAGAGCAACAGAGGATGGCTCTTACACAAATGCAGACACACTGGAAACCTTAAAACCTCATTAATGTCCCCTGCCTCTTAGCTATCCTGCCTGGGTTTTTTTTGCCTTTTTAACATCACATTTTCCTATTTTTATCAAACTGCTTCCTGTAGCTGTAGGAAAGAGCCATGCAAACAACAAAGGGAAGCTGACGACAGGGAAAGAGTGAAGTAGGCTAACAAATGTGAAATAAACAATCTGAAAAACAGTGATCTCTTTCCTTTAAATTCATGTAGTTACAGACAATTCCTGTAAAAGGAACACAGAAAAACAGTTCTCATGCAAAACAGCACAAGGGCTCCTTTTTTTAACCCCCTGTTGTTAGATGGGCAGTTCTCCTTGACAAATGTATCCTTTCTGTGATGGAGGCCTTAATCTCAGCCTTCTGAAAGGGTGCTGGTGAAGTTAAAACATGTTTAGTTCATAACCAAAACAAACTTCTCTTTCTGGCTTGCAAATATCACACCAGTGAGGTAAGGGATTGGCAATACTGCTAATTAACTAGTGCATTTAAGGCTCTTTAAGGAGGTTACTTGCATGTAAGCTTGACAGTGGTCCTCAGGGGACAACTCATCATGGTAGCATATTCCAACCAGATACTCCTTGGCATCCCTTTTAGGCCAACTGTTATAAACCAAACTAGACTCAAGGAGTGTCATACAGTGAGTGTCATACTTGGGAGAGATGACTTTGCACATGCTTTGGTGTTGGGACTACTGTTTCGGACTGGCTACTTCTACGAGGACAAGACACACAATTGCAGGGTAAAGCTACTAACAGAGTTACTGCTTAAGAGGAACTGGCCAGTTTGCCTGACCCAATACTGCAAAGCCTGATAATCATCATTAAAATGGTGAAAAAGCAAGTCAGACCCATTCACCATGACTGATCCAGAGCTGGTTTATGGGCAAGGGAATGGATAGGTGCAACTCCACTGCTGGTTGACACCTTTAGGCACAATGATGCTGTTTAACACATTTCATTTTTCTTCTCCCAGATCTCTCAGCAGGTTCATGGAAAAGATTATTTATAAAGCCCTCTCTCTGGTGCACTGTGATTTAATCAGATACAGTTTGAATACCCCAGGATGTATTAATTACCATTGCTGCACAAGTGCGACTGAAGAAGCAAAATGTTTTTGATTTGCACGGGCTGAGTATTTGTTTAAAACGTTCTTGGTATCATTAGGATCTAATCAAAACAGACTGCATGGTAGTTACTCAGGAAATCAAAAAAAAAAACCCAAACCCCAACCTGCTGCTTAAGTATCCAGTTTTCTAATAATATTGCAACAACGTCTTGGCAGCTAATTGGCTTCCCAGTTATAATGGAATTCCTTATCTCAGTTGGTAAAATTACCTATTGGTGTTTTCAAAAGACAAGGGAAGGTGGGGAAGGAAATGATAATTCTCTCCAGTACGGGGGAGATTTAATCAGCAAGATAAGGAAAGATAGATCACCTGAGTTCTTTTTGAAAAATCAAAATAAGAGTGATTGAAGTAAGTCTCACAAAGGCTCCAGCCCTTTTGGAAAGGGAAAAGAAATAAAATTATGCAAGTGCAATTTTAAATTAAAATCGAGAATAAATAGATTCATAACTGCTGGGCTGTTTTTAATGATCTGTTTGAAGGTCCCTGCAGGTAGAATACCTGATTTGAATTTTACAAATAAGAGGTAGGAAAGGTATAAAATATTTAACTAGTTTTACTTCAAACTGTTGCTAATTGTGACCTCTCCTCTCCTGTCTGCCATAAGGAGTGGATAAAGGGCTGCATTTTCACATACCTCATGCCTGCCTTTCTTTCCTGTTTTTCAGTTTTGGATAATCCCAGTCCCCAGAAGCTATGAAGCAAATCAGTTTCCCACATAACCACAGAAAAGCAAACTCTTTTAAAACTTCCCAAAGTAGCCTTCAAGAATCATAACAGTTTTGCAAACTATCACATGTTCTTCCGCTGTGACCGACACACAGCTTTGAAAAGTGCTCATTCATGCAGCCTGTGCTGCTGGGGACATCTTCCCATGCAAACCCCCACTCCCAGTCTTTGGCAGCTTTAGTTCTGCAGGTATTTCTAGCATCTGTTGATGTTGGTTAGAATAGAATAGAATAGAATAGAATAGAATAGAATAGAATAGAATAGAATAGAATAGAATAGAATAGAATAGAATAGAATAGAATAGAATAGAATAGAATAGAATAGAATAGAATAGAATAGAATAGAATTAGACTGGACCAGGTTAGAAGAGACCCTCAAGATCATCGCGTCCAACCCATCAACCAATCCAACCCACCTAAACAACTAACCCATGGCATGGTTGGTCAATTCACATACAGAAATGTATGACCCAAGTCACGAGCTAGGCTGCAAGCTATTTTCTCAGTCTTCACAGTGTCTTGTGAATTACAGTTGCCTAGGAATATAGCTGAATGATGTTGCCCCTCTCCACAACTACCTGAAAGGAGGTTGTAGCCAGGTGGGGGTTGGTCTCTTCTCCCAGGCAGCCAGCACCAGAACAAGAGGACACAGTCTCAAGCTGTGCCAGGGGAAGTTTAGGATGGAGGTGAGGAGAAAGTTCTTCCCAGAAAGAGTAATTGGCCACTGGAATGTGCTGCCCAGGGACATGGTGGAGTCACCATCCCTGGAGGTGTTCAAAAAAGGATTGGATGTGGCACTTGAAACCATGGTTTAGTTGTCAGGAGGCGTTAGGTATTAGGTAATAGGTTGGACTTGATGATTCCTGAGGTCTTTTCTGACCTGATTGATTCTATGATTCCATGATTCTAACTGAAGTGAACATCTGAGCTAGACTTAAAATTTCCCCAGGCTTTTTTAAAAGTGTTTTCAAAACATTGGGGTTTTAATAAACCAAAACATGACCTTTGGGGTTTAGGCAAAGCACGTCTTTAAATGATAGCTCTTTTAATACTACAGTATTTATACTTTAATACCAACGTTAAGCCATGACTTTAACACCTATCATTAAAGGAGCATCAAATTTTGCCTGCCTTTCCCCAAAAGTATTTAGGCCTTCCTCTCTAATCTTTTCTGGAATGTTCTGCATTTTCCCTTACCTGGGACACAACATTTCAGAAGCATGAATAAATGTCTTTCTGACAAGGTGTCCCTCAGCAAGGTCTTACAGTTTTCCTGTTTGCAAAGTGTGAGCAAGTATAACACAGACAATTTAATGTGACTAGAAGAGGGGCTGGAGATGTGGGGTGGGGAGAAGCCAAACCTACGGCGTTAGTGCTTCTGGGTAATTCTCCCTGTACTATGAAAATCAGAGTAGTCAGCTAAAACTAGCACAGTATAGATGGTATCAATAGAAAGTTTATAATCTACTAGTTGTAGAAGCTGTGCCCTTCAACGGAAATGAAATTAAATGAGACATGCAGAGAGGTAATTTCTAAGTGGTGGAATTTGTTTAATGCTCTTTATAATGCCTTGATAAAGATCACGCCTTGATGAAAATGGATTCTAGCCACAAAATCCCATCTGGGCTCTGGTGTCAGGCTCTTAAGTAAAGTTTTACTCACTCCACAGCTGACAACTACATCCAGAATTCCACTTTACATCTAAGTTTAACTAGAGAAACCAGCTGCTTTTTGTCCCTCAAGTATTCAGAGGGTTTGAATCTGGGTCTGTCCGCCTCACAAGGGGGATAAGCCAAATAAGTCTTGAGATAGAGTATGTATTTGCAAGTGGCCTAAGGAAGGGAAAAGCTTACCCACTGAGTGCTGTACAAATGTATGCAACTCAGCACTTTTCTTCTGGAGGACTTCCTATCTGATGATTTCTGTGTTCTTTATTAACAATCGAGCTTCAGAACACGTATGGGCCATTATCTTCATTTCACAGATAGGAAACAGAGATATTTATTCAGATAAGAGACAGAAAGGTGAAGTGACTTGCCTGAGGTCACATCAAGGTTTCTGGCAGAGGCATGCTCTTTCCAAATATTCTGAACTCTAGGCCTCTGCTTTAAATTACAGGACTTCATGAGGTTTATAGCATCTCACTCTCCCCTCCTACCAATCGTTTGCAGCGCTGAATTTGCTCCGAGCAAAATGCATTCATTGATGAACTCTATTACTGGTTCCTAAACAATGCTTATGGACTGCAACTTCAAATGAAACTCTCTGCACTGCAGTCATATTTTACCTACGTGGTTATTCTAATTGAGTATTGAGCAAAGTGGCTAATTAGGAGTCTTCAAGGGACTGTTTGTTTAATTTTCTTTTGGAATGTGTGCTTGCGTAAATGCCATACAAGAAGAAGTCTGGAGGCCACAATCATCTGAAATGTAAAAATATTTCAGTTTCTGTGAAGTTTTCCCTCCCCTGAGGGTTCTAATTCATCTCTACTAGTTGATAAATCAAGTCAGAAACACCCTCCCCCCCGCGCTTTGGTGTCTAGCAGAAATATGACCCCTGTCCAGGCATGCAGACAAGTGATGAATCAGACTTTCCCCAAGAAAATGCTGCAGCTCTTTTCCTAAGGCACATTGCTGCCTGAATAACTCAGCTTTTCCTACAGTGGGCCTGCTTTAACAGCCTTTATTTACATGAAGGCAACACAAGAGGTATGGCTGGGGTCTGATCTGCAGAAGGTTATCAAGTGCCATCCAGACGCTGCTTACAGAAAACAGAGGTCTTTCACAGCACATTGCTTCAGTCCCTGAATGGTCCTGTGCAACTGCTGAGACAGAGGTTTCAGTTGCTTGCAGTAATCCCAGCCTATTCTTCACCATTCACTAAGAAGAATTCAGGCACTCTTGGCACACTGAAAATATTTGTGAAGACTGCCAAACACAAGTTAACCACTACCTACAACACGTACCAATACCTCCTTGAAGCACTAAAAGAAGTTTTAACGTGAAACATCAGTATTGTTCATTATTATCTAAAGCACAAGTAATTAGAAGAAAAATTATTTCCAACTCATTAGATCCCTAGGGCAGGTGGATTTCCCCACAAAACTGTTTCTTTCTCTTCAACGTGGAACAGGGCCAACCTCTTTTCTGCCCCACAGAGAAAAGACTGAAGCTGAACCCAGGACAGAAGAGATAAAATTTCACTTCGGATCTATGAAATTAATCTTAAGAAATGAAGAAGAAGAAATGAATCTAAGAAGAAATTAATCTAAGAAGAATTGAATCTAAGAAGAAATTAATCTAAGAACTGGATCTAAGAAATGATCTAGACATGTGAAAAAAAAGTCTGCCCTAACTGCACGTAACTGCTTCCCTGGTTATCCAGGCTTTCTATGCATCTGTGTAGCTTAGCCCATGCTCTTCCTCAGCATCACGTTCAACACTGCAGTTACTGAAACTTCTGCTCACACAGTTAGGCACTAACATGACTAAACCAGGAAAATACAAGTTTGTTCAGTGTTCAGGCAACAATGAATTAATTTGTCCTTGCAGTTCTCATGCAACATTCATGAACACTCGCGGAAGAAAAGCCTCTCTAGAAAGAGAAAGTGTCCTGCTTCACTTGTTACAGGTCAACAACAGAGCAGGTAAAACATTTGGGCTCTGCTTATTGTTTCTTGTACTCTGCATCATACAACAACAAAGTGCACTGGTTTGGGATTCCCTACCCATGCTCATTCTCTGTAATCTTTAATCCAGGCACAAACGTGGCTCCACAGGAGTCACTGGCAACTTTCACAGTGTTATTTAATCAGGCCAGGATCTCACCTTCTCTTACTCAATGAACCAGTGGTCACAGGGAAAAGAAGAAGCACTTGCTCACAACAAACTGAACAGCCAGTGTATGGCACAGCAAAGACCCAGTCCAGCTAGGAGGGAGCTGAAACTGAAATGCAGCTGAAGCAATGTTGTCCTAGTTTAGAGCAGGACAGATTCTCTATTGCCCAAGAGAAGCAAAAGAATGACACTCACATGAATGCATTGGATAGTGATGGAAAGATTAAATAGAAAAGCAATTAATACTCTACAAAACAACAAAGCATAGTGGTGAGCATACCCCAAAGCATGCAGAGCTCCTGTACACCACGCTGAAAAGCCCAGTGCTTCCCTTCTCCCCACCCAAAACCCCCCAGGGCTCTTTCTTCCCCCTCCCACCCTGTCCCCCTGCTAGGCTGGTCTCAGGCTGGCCAGGCCTGAGACTGCCCCCCTCTTCCCCCCTTCGTTCTTATCCTGGCATTAAGCCTTAACAGGCCAAAGAGGCCTGGGATACTCCCCCACCATTTACCCGATAGGGAAGCAGACAAGAGAAAGAGAATGACTTTGCAACCAGATGTATAGGGTGCAGGATTTATGGGTAGAAATACATTATTTCCTGTGTCCACCTACTGGGCTGGGCACCCTGGACACTGGTATAATTATGTGGCAGCCTAGGAGGCACCCAGCCTGGACAGTCTCAGGCTGCGCCAGGGGAAGTTTAGGCTCGAGGTGAGGAGAAAGTTCTTCACCAGAAGAGTCATTCGTCATTGGAATGTGCTGCCCAGGGAGGTGGTGGAGTCACCATCCCTGGAGGTGTTCAAGAAGGGACTGGACATGGCACTTGGTGCCATGGTCTAGTCATGGGGTCTGTGGTGACAGGTTGGACTCGTTGATCCTTGAGGTCTCTTCCAACCTTAGTGATACTGTGATACTGTGAAGTGTGGTGTTCTCACTTGTTCTAAAAGCAGAGGGAAGACAAGTGACCAAGTGGGCAGTGACAGTTTTTTATCTTCCAATGGCTAATAGTCAAGAGTCTCTTTTTTTGTTTCTTTTTAAAAAAAGTATTTTTAATAAGAATAAAGTAAAAACTGACAAATCTGCCAAATACTTGGAAGTGCAAGAAGAAAGCAAAGCACAGAGAACTCCTTCCTGTCCATACTGCTTACAGCTGAACAGAGTACACTTAACTTTGCCTGCAGCATATGGTTTGCTACACACTATGTTCCACAGCATACTAAAACCAAAAGGGGAACAAGAGGTTAAGAGCAGTACAAGTCCTCCTAAGGCAATAAGCTTGTATATACTGGACCTTCCCAGACAGTGAGTGCTTCCAATTGTTCTGAAGTCTTTTCTTACATGATCATCTCTGTTTAGTTTCATACTTTTCCCAACCGTTTTAAAGTACTGCAATTTAAGAGCAAGATTCAAGAGCAAAAGCTGTGTGCATCAAAGCTAAAAGTGCAATGCATCCCATGGCCTTACAGTTCTGGACTGCCAGTCAGTTGTGTAAAGGCACCCACATTTAAGGAATGTTGTATCAAATTGGGCAAGCCACTGTAACCTGAAACAGACTCCCAGTCTTAAAAAGAATTTCCACAACCCTGCTCCCATTTCTTCCTTCGGAAGAGATACTGAACAGACTTTTTTCATCTCCCAAGATCTGTGTAATAGAAATAGTGATGCAGGATGCATGCATACAAATGATTGTTTATTTGGATCACTGTAATCCAGACCAATTTACACAAGAAGAAGGGTCCCTATTTAACTGAGATTGTTTCAGTTAACTCCTACTTCACACTTACACCGGGGCTCCCCGGAGCCCCATGAGTTAACACAGATGTTTGAGAGATGAATCAAGAACAGAGGCTTAATATAAAGTTTGCAGACACCGAGCAAAAAGCAGCACAGCTGTAATGCACAGCCCCCCACTGTGCAAATGACTCCAGCTTCCTCTCTAATATAGCTGCAAGAATTTTATTAATTCAGAGAAGGTCAGACTTGAATATCAACATCAACTGCTTTCGAGACAATCTGTGCTACATTGTAAGATCTTGGGGTACAGTAACCAGCCATCCACATACCTGTTTGAGGAATGAATACTATCTATGTGGCCAAGGCCAGAATTCAATTCCTCAAAAGGTAAACAGAGCCTGCACAGCACAATGAACTGGAAGCTTTTGGTAAAAGCTGTGAGCTGACATTTAGGATGGTAACTGTGAGAGACCAGCTTTAAACTAGGAAGTGTATGTGAGCAGTGCATTACCCTGCCTTGGTAACATCATCTGTTACCCCCGCTCTCAAACTGCTGCTCTGCATCCTTGGCAATGACATAATCCACATGATTTTGGCACTCATTGTGCCACTCTGAACGTGGTGCAGGAAGCATGGCCAGAGCTGCATCCCACAGGCTCACCACGCTGCCAGCATTGGGGTGTCAAAACTTCTACAGCACATGTGGATTTGGGCATTCACACTCCCTCTAAGTGCTGCACCCCCCACCTGACAGGCCTGCTCCCTGCACAGCACAGGGATTCACACTGTACTGTTTTGTATAGGTTGACTGCAAATGACTGGAGAGACCAAGCTCCAAGGTGCTTATTAAAGTGGTTGAGTTAATGAAATCACACTGATTGTGCTGAGCTTCACCCTTCCTCTGCTAACTGAGCCAGGCTGATAGACAAGGTCTAGGGGGATCTTAAACTTCCTACCTATCTAATACCAACTAACGTGAAAAATTAATCAAGGAAATTCACATTAATGCAACTGACAGGGAAATGTAATTACAGTGTGCATAACATTTAATTCAATATGGTTACTGAGCCTAAGAAGCACATTACTTTCTTTATGAGATTGCTTTGCTATTTATTAGGAAAAAGGTCTTTCTAAAATGACTCTTTATGCAGCTGCTGGGGAGAAAGAGAGATCTGGGAGCTACTCCCATGGCATGGAAATCACTTTATTCACTTCAGCTAGATTTGCTTTTTAACAATGAGATGTAAATCAGGGCCAGAATTGAATTGATGATCTTCCACTTCTTTAGAGCAAATTCTGGGTGACCACTATGGAAACCCAGCTTGAGATACAACCCTGATATTCCTCTGATCCTTCACACAGCTCCTACACACATTCCAAACTGCTGTTCACTTTGTTTTCTTAGCAAGACTTTAATTTTTTTCCCCTCCAATACATATCCTGTGCAATTCTAATTTCAATGCCATATCAGATGGCAGAGTTTTATCAGTTTAGCTTTCTTACTTCTTGGGAAAGGAATGAGTAGCAGTGGTGACAGAAGAGTCACCTACTTGTAGACCTCAGCAGAACTCACTAATGCCTTTTAAATTAACTGGAAAGGCTGTCTTGGCACAGAAAGGACAGACCTTCCTCTTTTTAATTAAAACTTACACACACACAAAAAAAAAGGAAAGAAAAAAAGGGGGAAAAAAAGAAAGAAGAGAAAAATAAAAGAAAAAGAAAGAAAAAAGAGAGAAGCAGGGTGATTTTATGCCTTATTCTTCCTTTCTGGTCAAACAACTTAAGTCCACCGCTAGCAAGTGGACTTTTTTTTCCAAGCCCTGCCCTTCACTCATAAACAAAACCAGTCAGAGCTCCATCTCATTATAGCCTGCACAGACACAAGGTCCTGCTGCGAGGGCAGCCCCATGCAGAGAGGCACACAACAGCAGAAGGAGCAGTTGTCTGCTAGTTTCTTATTATAACAGAGCCACCGTTCATACAGCGCCGGAGCTGTTTAGAAATTCCATTTTTAAGCCCCGTTCCAAGGGTTTGTAAACCTGGACGGGAAAATTTGTTGCGGATTGAGCCACCACAAGCTGAGCTCTGCTTGTGCAGCAATACTTGGTTCCCTGTCAATGGATGCATATAGATCCAGGGCACCGGCTCCTTGAGCCAGATTCCCCTCGACCTCTCACCTCCACTCTCACGCAAACTGACTTATGGTTGCCAGCTGCAACAGCAAACTGTGGTGTTCATAATATACATGCTACAAAGAAAGACAGCAAGAGAAAACAGTGGAAGTAGAGATTTTTTCATTCACCCTTCAGCTTTGGGTTCAGGCAAAACACATCGGATTTGGAAAGCACCACGAAGAGGAACAGATACATCAATAAAGCTGTGCTAGTCTTTACTGCACGTTTAGAGCTGTCCTAATGAAATTTACAACTATCTCAATAATAGTAAAAGAAGAAGCAGTTTTGAACCCCGCAGTAACAACTACAAAAATTAATCTAGACCTGACAGATATGCCAAAACATGCACAAAGACAAGTATGATTTCTTGATCCACGTCAGTCAGGTCCTGCTGAGTGCAACAGCCCTGAGGTTTGTATGGCACTGAAGACAGATTAGTAATTAGTGTGAAGCATTAATACTGAAGAGGAAGGAGGTGCTCAGCATGGCAGCTGATATTCCTGATGGCCCTTGCAATCCTGCGGCTGGGATGCAGACAGGGACATGAGTAGTGACACGGACAAGCTATCCCCATGGGTGCAGTGCCTCCCAAAAATCAGTGCTCATCTCAGGGGCCCATCTGTGTGAACACCATTCCACAAATGAGCCAATGACCATTGAGGAAAGCCACATAAGCTTTAAAAGCTAATCTCTCCAGTCTTACCCACTGGATACTCTTCCCATCTACCCATCTGATGGCTGGAAGAGAACCATTGTTTCCCTTTCTCTCCCCTTTTAGATACACACACACAGGGTTTCTGTTTTGATTCACAGCCACTGTTCTGCCATGCCCACTCCTCACTTGCTTGTGGCAAGGGTCCGCAGGCTGTGCCCCAGGGCGTGTGCTCAGGCTCAGCAGCCAGCTGCTCACCACCCTTGGCAGGGCCAGGATCTCCACCCTAGAAATGGCAGATTCCAATGGCCCTCCTTGACAGATCTGTGTTAGTATCAGCAAGAAGCTGTAAAAAATGAGAGCCAGGCAAAGGATGCTCAAGACATCCCTGCATTCAGGCTCCCCAGCTCTGCGATCCGTGATCCGCAGGGCCAGGCTTGGCACATGAGGCCAGAGGGGTGCTGCAGCAAGCACAGCCTCCTCGCCTGGAGGCTTGCATTCATTTCAGACAGCTCCATTGTAGCACCAGACTTCACTTCAAATTGCCTTTGTCAGGCTGAGCGGCCCAGGGAATAATCGAAGCGGGAGGCGGCAGCTGGCCCCAAACCAGAAAGGCCTCTGCCGGGTGCCTGGGGTGTCAGGAGGGCAGGGCACAGCGGACACAAGGCGCAGCCTGTTGCTTGGGTATGCCCTGACCATTAACAAGAGCCAGAGGCCGCCCTGCTGGCAAGCACTACTCACAAGCGGCGCAGATACTCACAGGCAGGTATCTGGGAGCCTACAAACATAACCAGGAGGGTTTGGATTTGCAAAATACAAAGTGGCCCAACTTTAAAAGTGTAAATAATACTAAATAAAAACAACAGCAACACCACAAGCTGAAAATTTACTGTATGTTGAAGCTCTTCAGTTCCATGCTTCAGGCCATTTTTCATCTGGCTGTCACTTTTCACTTCAAAGGTTATTCCTTAAAGCAAAATAAATTATTTAGGTTATCCAGTAGCAGGCATAAAAAATTTCTGGTTTGCTCATTTCTGCACACAGATTTGAAACTTGCCTGTAATATCCTTTCTGTTGTTTGCAGGTTTAGCTGTGAATATTAAGTGCTCATTATTAATAAAACTGAAAAATCAACATCCCCATCCCAAGGTCAAACCTGGATAATTAAGTGCTGACTCATTTCCTGCCTCTTACCCAAAACACTCGCTATCACATCGAATCAGTTAGATGCTTTTCCTTCTGTATCAGAGGTTATCAAGAGCTTATATCATTGGTTAGCACATGGTAGACTTCTGCCCCACAGGGAATCCTGCACAGGTTATAGACTACCAGACCTCTATTTACACCCATGCAGTAAATTGTAAATACTAGTAGCCAGCTTACCAAATTCAGTTTTGTTTATGTATATCAATACATCAAATACATTCAATTTTATTTTCTTCAGCCAACTCAGTTAACAGCTCACTGCATAAATTGTGTAAATAAATCTCATAATATTGCCATTCCATTTTTGTTTGTTTAAACCCTCAGCTTTAGAGCCAGCAGCCTCCAAATCAGAAACAAAAACCCCCCAGGTTTACTCATCCCTGAACAAATTTAACTCCTGCTCAATTTTATATTATTTTGCTGCTAACTTCATTCAGTGCAAGAGAAAGTCCAAGGCTTTCTGTGTCCTAAGTTGAATAACAGTAACTATAGGTTTTACCAAACATTGCAAGTGCAAAGTGCCATGAAAATGCTATCATTATCCTTCTATTCCACATGCACTTTGCCAGCAAAAGTTAACCTTTGAAAAGGCCAACTTTTCATGTTAGTTTTGCATAAGTAAACTCAATGCTGTTTTACTGATCTCACTGATCTTTTGTTATCATAACACGACTTAGGCAGGTTCAAGTTGTGTGGACAAGAGCACAGCGTCTTCAGAGACACAGGATTTACTTCTTGCAAATACTTAACCAGAATACATGCTGGAATCAGAGAATCAGAGAATCATAGAACCAACCAGGTTGGAAGAGACATCTAAGATCATCGAGTCCAACCTATCACCCAGCCCTATCCAGTCAACTAGACCATGGCACTAAGTGCCTCATCCAGGCTTCTCTTGAAGATCTCCAGGGACAGTGACTCCACCACCTCCCTGGGCAGCACATTCCAATGGCAAATCTCTCTCTCTGTGAAGAACTTCTTCCTTAGAGGTGTTTAGGAAGAGACTGGATGGGGTGCTTGGTGCCATAGTTTAGTTGATTAGATGGCGTTGGATGATAGGTTGGACTCGATGATCTCAAAGGTCTTTTCCAATCTGGTTAATTCTATTCTATTCTATTTTAATATCTATTTTATTCTATGCTATTCTATTCTAATATCCAGCCTGAACCTCCCCTGGCACAGCTTGAGACTGTCCCCTCGCTCTGTTGCTGGTTGCCTGGGAGAACAGACCGCCCCCCACCTGGCT
Source organism: Melanerpes formicivorus (assembly GCF_026170545.1). Taxonomy (NCBI): domain Eukaryota; kingdom Metazoa; phylum Chordata; class Aves; order Piciformes; family Picidae; genus Melanerpes; species Melanerpes formicivorus. Next base: position 2,284,722 of record NW_027142423.1, on the reverse strand, counting down.
ACAACCTCCCTTCAGGTAGTTGCAGAGAGCAATAAGGTCTCCCCTGAGCCTCCTCTTCTCCAGGCTAAACAACCCCAGCTCCCTCAGTCTCTCTTCACAGGGTGTGTGTTCCAGGCCCCTCAGCAGTTTCATCACCCTTCTATCCATCCATCATGTAGAGGCTTGATAAAAGCATTATAAATATAAAAAAATAAAGATTAATAAACCATTTTATTATCTTCGGTGTAAAGGCCTACAACACTCCCCCAACCTGTATGAGAAGGAAATCCCTCTCTGGACATGAGAGCTGTCATCCCTGCCAAAGCAAGTATGAAACTAAGAGATGCTTAACAAATCAGAAAAATCAATCTAACCTACAAAGGAAAACCAAAGCCTTCATTCTGATGGACTATAACCAAATATACTTCAGATGCAACACACAACATTAGGAAGCCAACTTAAGGGTGCTTTTACACATGAGCTGAGGCTACAAGGTACCCAAATGTCTTCTCAGTTCCTATGGACACAACTGAATCTCATTGCCAGCACAGAGACCCACCCAAATGCACCTAGAGGCATCATCCAGAGATGACATACACTGGCACGTTAAAAACAATCCACTCAGTGTGATGATATGTGTGTGGGACCATCACTGCTTAACATTTACCCCCCACAGAAGAATACTCCCATCTAAAGTAAACTTTGAAAGAGGATCAGCTGTCATAAACCATGAAATAAAGTTGTCCTCATCTTGACAGCGTAACAAACACAAATGAAGAATAATCCAGTAAGCAAACTGCTACCACTTCAGGGAATCAAGTAGGAGGAAGAAGCTACTTATAGCCAACTGGGAGATCAAATATTAAATAATAATGCATTAGAACTAACAAATAAATTAAAGATGAAATGTACTTGACAATTTGAGTTTGAAGTACCACTGGCTTTAATCTGAAAAAATGCAACACAGCTAAGAACAACCGGGATGGTATTAATCTCTGCATTCCGTGCTGTGATGGAATAAAATAAACCAGAAGGACTTTAATCCCACATGAGGTTTTATCTTGCCCTGTTTTGATTTAGCAAAGTACTCTGAGGTCTGCTTGTTGTTACAGCATTTACCAGAGAATGATGACAAGGGACCAAGGTTCTCCAATTGGCCAAAGCTTCCTGGTAGCCACCAGTCCTGCTATCCCTGCTCTTGCAGATGAAGCAGCACAGTGTCCAACCTCTGCTGGATGCACCTCCATATTAGAAGATAAGCATGCCTGCAATCTGTTCCACTTCATGCTAATTACAGACAAATCCTGTTTAGTCTAGTCATGAAAGCAAATTGATTTGCATGGGATTATTTACAGAGGTAAATGCAATCTAGGCTGGTCCTAAGGATTTGCGGCTTTTGGGTGAGATATCAATGAAGTCTCCGGTTGGATAAATTTCGAATGTCTTTTACATCGTGTTAATGCAGGACAAATGAGATAAAGAGATATCCTTCCTCCACCAGCCCTACATAATGAAACCTTTTGATTTTTCTTTTCTTAAAAATAAAAGCCTTAAGCTTTGCTTTGAGTAGCCAAGGGATCTGGTAACAGCAGATAACTGTAAATTACTATTATTATTTTTAAGGTATCCCCACAGAGACTACCTTCTTTAGTCCAGTTTGCATCTTTGAAGGAGACAGATAAAGCCACACTATGACTTGGCCCCAGCCTTCCCTTTGCCCCATTTACTCCACTCCTCAGGGACACATGCATCTTCTTTAAACAAGGCATAGCTTACATGCCTCATACATTATTAGCACAGCATTTTCTCCCCAGGCCTTCCAAGCTCTCAGCTCCCTGCAGAGTCATTGTTGACACTTTACATGCACCTAGTTTGCAACCCCTTTGCCTTAAGAAAAAATAATCACTGCAAGGCTGATAACTTCCTTCCAGGTAGCAGCTAAGGTGGCTCTAGCACAGGATAGACTATCTTCAACAGCAACAATAGGAAGGATGACAAGAGGAGAGACAGTTGCAGCTGTAATCTCTGAATGCCATCTTTATGGAAATCTTTGGAATTCAACTGTTACATGAGAGTACAGGTTCTGGCAGAGAGGGAGCAGGGAATTCAATGTCTCTCCTGTCATGTTCTGAAGCTCAAAACTTCACATCTACATCAGCTTTATCTTTCAGCAACTGCTGCTCTGGCTGGGGGGCGACCACAGCTTGTTAGATCCTTGCTTTTGTATATGTGTGTGTGTGACTTGCAGTCTCAGTGGCAAAATCTTTCATCCCTGGTTGGGTCTCCCAGTACCCGAAGTCTCACAGGTCCAGCACAGCTCTAGGGCTCTTCCACCTCAAAACAGGTGACACAAATGAAACTGTTCCATCAAAGACCACTGTGTCTCTGCACTGACTGTAGTAGATTTGTAGACATGGAACACAGATGTTTCTCTCTTGGATATCTAAACTCAGGTGAGATCAGCTTGGTGTTGCTGTGAGCCATCCTGCCTCAGGCCAGGTCAGGAGGCCTTACTCACCCCCAGCTGCCACAGAGGCCAGCTTACTGTGTCCAACAGAATGGGTGGAACTTTTTTAAATCATTTCCAAGTTGGCAACATTTTTAAAAGTCCTAAATGTTGCAGCAGCTTGAAAACAATTCCCTGTGCTCCAGCTCTCATAGCTGGGTGGCTCCATGAGTAAGTTTTTTTCCCAGAGGCAGATCACCTTCTCTTTTAAAGCTCAGCAAATGTCAGGTATTTACAGTGTCAATGCTACTCTCAGGTTTTGGAGACCTTTCTGATACAGATACCCAATCATAAACAGGGCTTGTAGACAAGCTGCCTTTTTTTTTTCACTGTGCCTGCCCTAACAGCACTTAAAAGCTATTTAAGCAGTAAATTTCAAGTCAAGAAGCAGAATTGCTTTGACCCAGCTCCTCTGCTCTCCATGTTATCTTTACTTACTCTTCCCATCAGTGACCTCAGGTTAAAACAGCAGTTTTCCAGATTTGCTTCTTGTATCCACCACAGCCACTCATCTCCTGCTTAAAACAGGTAGCACCCCTTTGGTAAGTACTTGCAGGGACACCAAAGGGCAAACCCGAGCCCCCTGTGAGACCCCAGGTCTGATAATGCACAGCAGCAGCAGCTGCAGGACAGCATCCTACAGTCCATATACATGCACAGATTCCACCCCTGGGAATCAATTAGTACTATGAAGAATTATTCTCCAATGCTGGACACTTATAAGATTCAGCTGGGCAGGGTGCTGGGTCATCTTGTTTAGCCAGGAAGGGTTGGCCATGATGATTCATGAGGCCCCTTCCAACCTGACATTATATGAATTCCATGAATGTATGACCCTAAAACATAACCCAGTAGGCACTCCTGCCTTCAGCAGTTTAAGGGTGGGAGGCAGTCAGTCACAGGTCTGCCTGTTTACCTGCAAGCCAGCAAGCCCTCAGGTGATGAGCCAGCCCCTTTGCCAAAGTTGTATTATGTGTTCCTGACTCTACAGTGTCTGTTCATGACAGCTAGGGATTTTGCCCAGGAAAGAGGCTCCTTCAGGCATTTCATTCAGCATCCCCCACTTCCAGAGAGGCTTATCGTAACTAGTTCAGTCTGGCTAAGAAATGCTGTAAGGCATTTGGGCTTTGTGTAACCGTGGGTGTATCTAGAGCCGTTATCACAGACACCAACCACAATAGAAGCCTGCAATTCTCCAAATTCACTAATTAGAAGAATAAGAGGAATTCACGGTGGATCAGGAGATCTGCTCTGTTAACTCAGTTTATTGTCTGTATTGACCAGCACAATCTGGCCAAATCCCCAGTGCAAACAAGTGCTTTTAGCCAAGATCACCACAGGGCCAAAAAGTCTTAATTTGCTACAGGAAATGCTCATTTTACTGTATCTTGTACATCTGGCAACAGCCAAAATGCATCTAACTTCATCAACAGTCAGATGTGATGAAACACAGCCAGCATTTTTCCACTAGTGTAACTCAGAGCCCAGCAGACAAGGTGAATCCAACAGTTGAACACCACTGAATATCAGATGTTTCTACATTCATTTTCAATTAAATGTTTTTGTGCAGGGCTCAGAGAAAGAAAGAAGCTGTCTAGAAATATGCTACATGACAGAAGATATATAAAGGAAAAAAGTAAATAGAAGCAGCTATGAACAGTGCAAGCCTGTGCCAGTAACATGGCAGAGATCTCTTTCTCTTGCAAATCAGGTTTTCCCCTTACCCCCTGAAATACTCAGCAAGCTGGTTTATTCTGTGGAAGCTTAAAGGGTTGGGTTAGGGTTTTTTGACAGCTGCCCAACATGCCCGAATGAGATGCATCACATGGGCATTTCACATTAAATCAGAGGAAGTCTTTACTGTCTATTTCCCACCTCCCCACCAGCAGGACTCTTTAGCCTTGAAAAGTTCCACAGCTCTTGTGGGCTCCCTGGATGGAGCTGCAGACCCTTTTGCTGCCGGCACAGCAGAAGCACCCAACAGAAGTAACTGCATTTGACAGTTTGTTCCCATCTGAAACACATTTAAGCCTTCTGACCCACATTAGATCAAATCCTCATATTTGTTTTTCATTTGGGTAGAATTTTGTAAGCACACAGTTTCCTTCTAGCCCTTTGGTCAGAAGGGAGCATCATATTCCTAAGGGCCAACACCACCTACAAGATGATGTAAAGAACGATTCTCCTGCCCACCCTACCCACCTCCTCCACCCACCCACACACACACTGTATTGATTTCAAGTTTTCCAGGATGGAAAACTGCTCCACAGAGTTGCCTTTAGACTCAAGGGGGGTAGAGTGGAAAAATTTTCCTTCACTGCCGGAAAACGTGAGTAACCAGCATCTGAGATAGCTTCAACACTGACTTTTTCTCCCAGCAGAACAGAGGCACTGGTTCCCACTGTGGAAAGCCTGAACTCCCAGCAATGTGCTTAACTTGTGACTCATTCCAGTTGGCAACATCTGTTTCTCACTCTCCCCTTTGACTTCATTTTCCCCCACCTCAAATACAAAACCTTGGGAAAAGGTAACACAAGCAGCAATCACATTATATCTCATGTTTGCCCGGAGATTTTCCTTCCGGATCGAAGAGACAGAGGAGGTGATGATCATCACAGTAATGTTTCAGGTTAGTAACAGTTTCAGGTTAATTCACTGATTACCAGTTTAGAAATAACCAAACTTGTAATACCAATTGGCTGGATTCAGTTTATATGAAACAGTAATTCCTTTCTCTTTGACTCGTTTCTCCTAGAACACCAGGCAGAAAACAGTATCAACAAAACCATCTTCACTTAATTCTTCATTATTTGTGGTTTTCCATGGGGCTAAATCCAGTGTTTAAGACTAAACTACTGGTGTTCATATTAGCAAATGTGCAATTGATTAAAAATACAGGCAAAAAAACCCACATTAAGTCACTTCATCAAAAGTACAGACATTCATGGTCAGAGCAGGGGCAAGAAACTGGGTGTCCAGTGAAAGCTGCCATCTCCTGCGCCTCCCAAGCAAGCAGAGCTTCCTATGGAAGTTGGGGGTTTTCTTGCTCCCTCTCTTCTTCACACTCCCTCTCACTCATGGGAGTCTTTATTTTGGTCTGACACTTTTAACAGGGTTGAGATCAGTTCTGAGATTTGCCAGTTTTCTCGTGGGAGGGATCTGTTTGGTTTAAGAGAGAGTGGGAGAGGAAGTGTTTGATTTTGCAAACACAACCTGCACACAAAGATATTTTTATTCCCTTACCTTCCTATCAAAAGGTCTAGGCTCAAAACCACTGAGCAAAAGGCAGATTTAAAATACTGAGATTAAACTGAAGGCTGCAGGTAGGAGAAGCTTCAGTTTTCAGGGATGAGAGAGACATCTCGTATGTAGTGTTTTTTCTCCCACCATGCTGCTGCTGGCATCCTAGGATCTTTGTCTCATTTTTTAGGTCATTTTCAGCTGGTGTTAGGCAGCAGTGGAAGGTAGAGAAAAGCTGTGAATGTGGAGATGTCAGATACTCCCTTCCTAGGGCTGTCACAGGACAGAAGGGATTCCCATAGCCCAGCCACTCATGCAGCCAAACAGGGATCACCATCAGCTGGGACCAAACTGACTCCAGTCCTGCACTTGTCCAGCAGCACATAGCACAAAATTATCTTTGCAAATTATGTTTTGGGGTTTTTTCATCCCAAAAGGAAGAGTCTGAAAAATGGTGAAAGCACCCTGACCTCCTCTCCCCCTTCCCTTGGTAAGAGCATAAGGCTCTTGTATCCTCTCCAAAAAACTCCAGGGAGAGACAAAGCAAGCAAACTAGTGATATGCTTTATCCTGAGGCTTAACAAAGGGGGGTTTCCTGTCAGCCTGCTCGAATGAGATGCATCACATGGGCATTTCACATTAAATCAGAGGAAGTCTTTACTGTCTATTTCCCACCTCCCCACCAGCAGGACTCTTTAGCCTTGAAAAGATCCATAAGCCTTGTGGGCTCCCTGGATGGAGCTGAAGACCCTTTTGCTGCTGGCACAACAGAAGCACCCCAAAGCAGCTGCCCAAATGAGCTTCACAGTTGCCTGTGTCCTCTGAATCATGTGGCCACCTTTCTCTGGCCCTCCACATGTCCCTCACAGGGGAACAGGGCTATTTCCTACAATTATGCAAATAAGGGAAAAACCACATCTAAAACCAGTGCTAAAAATAAAGTACAAATAGGATTAAAACTTCCAGCCTGTGAGCACTGGAGTGCTACTAAAGTCAGCAGCAGCACCTAAAAGTACTCAGCACATCTGAAGAATCCATCAATAACTTGATGCATTCTTTTCTTCTGCATGGAAATGTTACTTTAATGTAATTTCCCTAGTGTATTTTAAATGACAGGTTGTATATGCTTCTTTGATTCAAAGTGAAAATATTTTCTTTCACATCTCAAAGCCAGTGATAAGCACCTCTAACCTATGAATGCCAACAAACCCTAGGAAACAGAAGTAAAAGCTCCCTACCTATAGTTGGGTTTGGTTTGGTTTGGTTTTATGCAATAGATCAGGATTGACAGAGGGCTCTGGAGCTGTAACTGGCTTTGGACTGTGGCAAAAAAATTGTGACAATTCTTCAGCAAACACAGGACAATCCAAAGAATCAAGCTTTTATCTGTCTCCTGGTTCTAGTGCTCCATGCATGGTTCTTTGCCTTCTGAGAGGTCTTGGGAGTGACCTGTGGAGGAGGATCTGCTCATTGGTACAACAAAAGTTTAAGTAATTTAAATAATTCCCATCCACCAAGGGAAAAACAAACAAACAAACAAACAAAAAACCCACAAAGATTAAGTCTGGGGGAAAGGGACAGACCCACATTCATATCTGAGGGGAAGAAAGTCAAAAGCAGTCCCCATTAACTTCCAGTCTAATATTCCATATGCAAAATGGCTACATGCTGCAAGAAAACAGCAAGATACACTTACGTTTCCAGAGGGGAAAAAAAAGCCCAACTGGTTAGAAATAGTAGTTTGAATAAACCTGGTGTAGATCATGTGAATGTAATCCTCCAAGCTATTTCCAGCTAGGCAACAGTCAGGAGAAAAACTCTTCAGCTGAAGAAGTGGGCTACTTTCAAGCTGCATTCCTTTCCCTCTGGATTTGCTCCCTTCTCCTCTTCCTCAAATTACATTATACTTGGGGAGCAAAACTGTAGAAGCTGGGGGGGTTATGTTTCTGAGCAACCATTTCATAGCCATAATATTCATGAACACTGATGTGTTTTTTTCAAACAGATGTTGCATTGCAGTGCTGTCCAAACGAGCTGGTTTGTTGTTTGGGGTTTGCTTTTGGAATGAAGCCGATAAAGAGCGAAACCGCTGGGGCCACAGGAAATTTGGAGTTTCAATGAACTAACTCTCAAGATTGCCCAAAATCAACAAAATTGACCATTTGCATTTCCAAGACAAATTCATCAGCGGCCGCTTTCTACTTCCCTCCCTATTATATGTCTCAAAAGGAGCCTCTGGCAGACCTTATCTTAATCCATCAGAGGGCTGGGAGCCTAACAAGCTCCTGGGGACAGAGGTGAGAAAAGAGAAACAGTACACCACGGACTGCTCACAAACGTGCAAGAGGGTGTGGCTGAGCCCTCTCTACCCATGAGCACACATTCAGCCAGACTGTGCAAAACCAGATCAAAGTGGCTGAAATTTTGCAAAAGGACCTAAAAGCACAACCTGAAATGAGGCTTGCTGAATCAGAGACAAAGGGGAAGGAAATAAAACCAACCACCTCCACAAGCCAACGGAAAATAATGGCCCCAGAAGGTCAAATAGTGCATAAAAGGGAAAAATGTTGGCTATTATGCAATATGAGATAAATTAATTGAAGCCAGAGGAACAGCAGCTGCTATGCAGATGGCACTTTCCACATCTTGACTGCCAAGCCGGACAACTCAGGGCTCTATTTCCGTTAATCTTCCCAAGCAAGGATGGGCTGCAGCAAGCAATTTCAGCAGGCACATCCCAGCATTCTAGGAGTCTATGGACAGCTTCTGGAAAAAGATGGCTCTGGAGTTAACTAAGCTATGATTCTGATGAAAAGCAGATGCCCTTTAATTACTGGGGAGGGGGGGGAGGGGAGGAAGGGCTTCCATTAATTACAACCTGTGGAAGAATATTTTATAGTAGACCAAAGATGGGAATTAACAAGAGCCCAAGGCTGCTAATACACATAGTTCCTTCGCTGGCATTACAATGGTACAAGTGGGAAGAAACAGTCCATGTCAACAAAAAGAGCCATGATTTCTGTCCTTACACTAAGTCCTGCATCTGATATAAAGAGCACTATAGCCTTAGTTGAGATTCCTCTTCTACTTGTCTGAAAAGACATCCTTTAGGAAAAAAAAGTAAAATCCAAAAATCAGACTTGTGCTAATCTACAAATTTCTTCTCTAGCCTTCACCCTCGTGAATAAAGCACCATTCCTGACTAAATTACAACCCAGTCTGATTAGGCAGCTGATTAGGCTTTTTGTTTAAACTCTGTTGCACGTTTTCTGTATGTCAGAGTCCCTGAATTACGTAGCAGGATCCTGGTCAAGACCTAAGCATTTTAAACATTTTCCCCTCACGTCTGCACGGTGATTGTAAAGGCATCTAAACCATGAGCACTTTCAGGCTGTGAGTTTCCACTCTGCTATGTTTGGAAGAAAATGCTTCCCATGAAGAGTGAGGTAGGAGGCAGTGGCACATATCCAGACAAATTCCTTGCTTCAGTCCATATGCAATCATTCGTCAGCACAAAGAAATTCTAATGACCTCAATTTTTGTGCCTAAAGTTCACTTTTCACAGTGTTTTAAACTCATCACCACCCTAAATGCTCTTCAGATCCGATCCACGCAGCAACCCCAGGAAATTCCTTTTGGTTTACCCTTTACTTACAAAGAAAGCCTCACAGATGAAATTAATTTCTCTTAAATTCTTTAAATATCCAAGTGGCACAGGCTAATTATGGGTAGCAGGCCTTTTTCTATTTAAATGGTCAGGTTAACATTTACAGTGTGGTTTACAGACTACAAAAATTCCTGGTTTAGTAGGTAATGCTTGTGGCTTTTCCTCATGAAAGGAGGGAAGTGTAGCAGCATTAAAATGCACATCAAGAAACAGAGAGCAAGATTTTAAATTACATGTAGCAAATGCAGAGGTAATCGCACCTCCAAGAAAATATCATGGCCATAACTCTCCCAGTCTTTTATTTTGACACAGAAGGTTTACCACATGACAGTTATACAGAGCTATCAAGAGGGAGACAGTGCAGAAGCCAAGAGTTTGCATAGAGAGGTGACTCACTGTCCTTTTGTGGAAGGCAGGTCAGCCTGACTCCTTCACCATTGACCCCCACAACTTTCCAGGTTAGTGCTAACCAACACCCAGCACAGCTTTCAAGTCAGGGAAAAAAACCTGGAGAATGTCTGCGCAGGCACCTTGCCTCAAAGCCCTCCTCACCATTTCAGATTTACAGCTGAAACTACACTCCTTTAGCCAACTCCCCACTTTTCATTCAGCCCAAGACATTGCTTTTCTGTTATGTGGTAAAGACCTCAAGCCTTGCATTTCCTGAGATTTCAACATTGCACCTCTGGCAGACAGCAAGAGCAAGGCTGGAGGGTCTGTCTCCCCCACCCGCAGGAGCAGCTTCCCTGCAAACCCTCACCCTAGCAGCAAGAGGCCTGGAGACCATCCTGTTCATTTTAAATCCTCCAGGAAAGAAACAATAGGATGTGCCAGGTAGCCAAGAAAGCTTTTTTCATACCACAGCTTCCTCTCTTCACATGGTTAGGGCTTACTTAAAAGGAGAGGAGGGCTGGTTTGAATTCTTACTCTGCTTCTCCCTTTCCCAAGGAAGCTCTGGCGTTCTGACCAGATGCTGGGAGCAATTCCAGCTCCATCTATTTGAGAGTTCTGAGTTGCAACATAAATTTTACTTTAATGTGTGGTAATAATGACCTCCAAAACCCCCATCTTGCCGTGTTCAAATGTGCTAGCTGAAAGCCAGTTTTCATATACGTTAACATATTAAGTACTGCAGGGTGCACGTTGATGCTGTTTATGAAGATTAAGCCACACAAATTCCCATTAGTGCTAATGGCAGCTTCATGACCTAATCCTCAAGAAAAAACAAAACAAAAAAATGAAGTCTTCAAAAAGCTCACATCTCGCCCCCATACTCCCTACCCATGCTTGTCTGATCACTCCCACGTTCAAGCATCCCATGTGCATCCATTCTCATTAGGTCTCAAAAGCTCCACAGGTTCAGGATAGGTCAAGCCTTCAGACTGAAAAGGCTTTTACAGAAAGTGCTACAGGAAACAGCACTTGTGCTTCATTAAAGTGAATTTTCCCTCTTAAGGCAGCATCAAATCACCACTAGGGTTTGTCAGAAAGTTTGAAAACCTGAAACTTTGCTGAGAGTTAGTCTTTTGGCATCCTTGCACAGACATCTGCGTGGCCTGCTTTAACAAACCAAACACTGGCTGTGCTCTAGTTCTGTACTTCTGCCTTTTCACAGCCAACCTATCCCATTTCACCTACTTTTTCAATGGCAAAATGAAGACACAAAAGCTGATGAACTGAATGTTTTCAAATGTAAATCTCAATTCTCCTGTGAAAAGGCAGAAAGCACTGTATTTTCCTCCCACAGGGTGCTCCCCTCAATCCTTGCTGCTTTCCTTTAACTCACCAACTAGCAAATGCAGAGAGAAACACTGAAGTGTTGTTTTCTAGGTGACGCATTATTATCATAATATCTATTATTTGTGTTCACAAGCACATACTTAAGAGAGAAAAAAAGAAACTGTCTGTTCTCTTCCAGGTGGCACATGTTATTTCAATGCTTTTTTTGGGTTGGTTTTTGGGTTGTTTGGGTTTTTTTGCAAGCAAGCAAGCAAACACGTAGCTTTGGCAAGAACCAGGGTGATGGTTATTTCTTTTCATTCTGCAAGTATCTTTGCAGAGGTCAAGGTCACAGAAGAAGGAGCTGTGCAAGCAGTGAGTCTTGTCAGAAACTAATAAGGGGTCAGAGTCAGGTCTTGAGGCAGGTTCCTGCTGTAACAGCCATTTGCACTGAGCCAGCGTTCCCAGAGGAACAGGCTTCCTCTTCATGCTCTCTGACCTACCCTATCTTGAGACCAGTATTAAAATCAGAGACAGCTCCTCCCTGCTTCAATCCCCCTTACCCTGAACACCGCTAAACCTGATGGCTGGGTCCTCCAAACATGCTTGCTTTGCACAAAGCTTGCCCCACAAAGCAGCCTGGGGCTCCATCTCAGTGGATGCGGAACACTCATCTAGAGAATGAGATCACAACACACTTCATGCCATTAATTTCATTTCACAAACTAGGGTCAAGGCAGTAAGCTACACACCAGACAGCAGAGCATAACGACGATAACCACCTTTCACCAAAACTATTCAGCTTTTAAGACTGAAATAGTGTCTGTGCATCCAGCTACCATAGGAAAATGTTGTCCCAGGCACAAAAACCAAAGTGACACATTTGGCATTTAAGGTAAAGGGTATTTTCTTGTGAACTTTCACTGTGGATAGATCAGGGACAAAGTGGTCATCTTCTCTTTGCTGATGATACTACACAACACAGTGGGTTATATGCACTGTACTGAAGTTTGCTTTTTAGTTTAATTTCAGTTGCAATGAAGAAGAGTAGTAGGTACACAGACTTTCAAGGCAAAATCTCCTGCAAAAGAATCAAAGAAATTGATCACAGGATCACAGGATGTCAGGGTTTGGAAGGGACCCGAAGACATCATCGAGTCCAACCCCCCTGCCAGAGCAGGACCATACAATCTAGTTCAGGTCACAGAGGAACACGTCCAGTCAGGCCAGCTGATGTTAAATAAGAAGTGATCATAATTACATGCAAAGCAATTCTGTGCATATTGAAACCTCAGGAACAAACCTTTGACTGTGCTGAAGCCACTCTCAGCAGTGAGGTGATGGACACAAAACTCTGTGTCTGTAGTGGACCTAAAGATTACGATACCTCTCATTTCAGATTGCCTATATTCATTGTTCCTAGCATCCTCCAGTAACCACAAAGGGGGGGAAATTTCATATTTAAAAAAAATACATTTTTTAATGATTTTTTTTTAAGTAAGTAACATACAAAGCCAGAAGTTTAAGAGGAATTAAGCAACTAAGGGAAAAGGATGAACTTTGATACAGAGCAGCTGATAACATACATTCAAATAAGCCCTAAACCACATTTGCAAAGCTCCAGTTGGATGCAGTGAAAGAGCAGAACAAACAGTCAGGACAGATTTGAATGCTTGCAATGAATAAAGAACAACAGAGATAAGGCCAAAACATGATGAAATCACAATTTATTTAGCTCAGGGTGGGGAGCCCAGGGTGTTTCCACTGGTCTTTTCCTAAAATAAATAGGAAAAACTAACAGTCACAAACTATGGAAAGTTCAACAAGCAAAAAGATTTATCCACGGGTTGCAGACAACAAATTCTAATAGCTGGCACTGGCATCCTTCATCCTGTTCTGGCTTGCCTTTTTTACTGATTTTTAACAGCTCTGAACAGTCAAAGAGAATCATATTTTTGGCTTAAGAGCTTAGGGGAATGGGAGAATCCAGGCCCTCTCTTCCTTCCCATGAAATGTTACAGAAAGACTTAATCTAATTGCTTCAGCAGGGCTCACTGCCAAAATATTTAGTCACTTTTAGTCTGTTTGCTTTTGATACAATTATATGTTTCTGGTTTGCCCTATCCTTATCCGACTCAGTTTGCTGTTTGTTCAACATGAGTGTTTGGGAATAGGATACGTTCTTCCTGTGCACATTGACATACACCTCCAGCCATCATTCTCTGTAATTCACACATGCACAGACTCCTCTGTGCTCCCACACACAAATGTGGGCAGATTTGGTTAATTGCCTTACTGGAAAAATAAATAAGCCCACAGCATCCTGTGAAAGAAGACAAGGAGATTGGTAAACTCCTGAGCAGTACATAAAGAGAGGCTTCAAGGCTCTTATTTGAGGAAGAGATCAGATCATCCAGCATTCTGTTTTGGTGAATTTGTGTCAAATTGACATTCCAATTTCGGCAGCATACATAAAACCACACAATTACTTAGCACTGTACAGATTTTACATAACTCTTAAAGTTACTGACTCAATTTATTTCCCTTCTGACTATAAGACAGATTAATCTGAAATGAATTAAGACAGGCAACCAGAAGTAATGTTACCATAGCTGGTAAAGATTCTTTAAACTGCAGTATCAGTAAGCTGCTTAAAAGCCTCACTATCATTGTGTGCTGCATCTGCTCAATAATTACTACCTCTCAAACCAAGGATTATGTGACTACACACTGCATATTGCAACACAACAGGCAAAGCACTACAGGTAGCTAGCAGTCCCCAAAACAGAATTTGGTGGAGTACCTAATTATTCCAACACTAAACATGAGGCTCTGGAAAAAATGAGGTGGGATGGTGCCCACTCCCTTGTACAGGTAGATGCTCTGAGCTTTGAAATCAGAACTTGGATCTCATCTTAAAAAAAATTTACACAAATCAAGCCATCATGTGCTTCATTACAAAATGCTGAAGTATTTCACAGAAAGAAAGAAAAATGGCATCCCTGAGGACAGGAAAGTATATTGCAATCAGTTTACTAAGGTTAACTAAAAACAAAACCCAGAGTGGGGTGCATGAGGAAGAAAAGATTCCTCTCACTACAAAAACCAAAAAAAAAGCTTTAAAGTTTGAGACTGTGACAAGAAGCAGAATGTGATTCTGATGTGGTTTAGTGCTCTACACCTAAAGGAAATGCAAGTGTTTTATTATTTGGGTTTTCTAGAGAAATGCCCTTGGCTTCCCCTTTGAGGCCAAGCACTTTGTTGCTTTGCTGTCCCCATCACTACTGCAGATGCTCCGGAGACCTGTAGCATTTGTCCTTCCTGTCACCAGACAGATGGAGTTGTTTATGGTGTCTTTTATTAATCTTTAAATCACAGATTCATTCATTTCTGGCTTTGTGACTGCTGAGGCCTGTAATGGCCAACCTCTGCCCCACACAATGCAGTGCCAGGAAAGGACCCCACCATTACAGGCAGCAAGGCCACCATTTCCCTGCTGCTCGCTCTCTCCCCCTGTCACTTGTCTGTCTGGCAAGGTCAGAGATAATTACAGTGCAGAGAACTGTGGAAGAAAGGTAAATGCAAAGGAGCCTTGCAGCCCTGCTTCAGATCTCTTGCACCCTGAAGAAAGTCAGAAAGGGCAGAGCAGGGTTTGCCTGGCCAGCTCCAGGGCAAGCGCTGGGCAAGGGGATGAGTGGCCATGTCCACACATGAGGAACAGCCATTGTGAGACAAAGACCCCAACTTGTACTGGCCATGCAAGGGGAGATCCCGCCTCTGCTCTGAGGACTAGAAACCTCTGTACCTATTCCTTAAGCTAATCCTCCTCTGAAAATGCAGGATTACCCCCTTAAAGGGCAGAGAGATCCACTTATCTGCTACAGCCCTGGGACTGGCAGGCGTGCCTACCAGGTACCCCCCAGACATCCCTCCCCAGAGCTGCATGAGCCCCTCTGCCTGGCTCTGAGAACTGCTGAATGTTAACTAGGCCATCAGTCAGAGCTCCCATGGGCAGATACTTAGAGATCTCTGATATATGACTTGTGTTTGAGGGGAGGATACATAAACTGCACCCTATCAGGCTCTGGAGGTGTATTTTATCAGTCATTTTCCCTCCTACCTTCCATTTCAAACCTTTCTGTGAACTTGAATCCTCCCATTAATTTGCCAGAAGGAAATGCGAGTCCACTAGTCTATCTCATTATTGACTCCTTTTTGCAGCAGGAGCTTTTTATCTTCTGGAGGCAGCGGCACTGGGTGCCTGGGGGAGGATGCCACGAAGCACAGGCAGCACAGCATCCATCAGGAGCGCTGTGGAATCAAGACCAAGCAGTAAATGCTGCCATCGCAACGTGTTTGACCTGGGCCCTTGTGTATGTATGCCAGGGACACCAAGGAGTTACTGATGGTAACAATTAATGCAGTGTTGCTTGTTCCTAAAAGAGCATTATGGGATTTTTCATCTCTTTCCCTTTTTCTTCTCCTAGGTAAGGTTTTGGAATTGAAGTCTTTGTCCTTGAAAAGTCCCCACAAAAATAAAATCTCTCTGAGATGAGAAACCAGTGGATGTGCTTTCTGAATTGCTTACATAAATAACTAGCAAACTCATTTTCTTGTCTCTTCCAAGTACTTCATCTCAGTATCTCTGATGTGGTGCAGTGTTCCAGGCTTTCCCCTTGGGCCATGCAAAGGTTGGTGTGTAATTAGCCAGCCTGTTTGCAGGAAAGCTGTGATGGTGATGCCTATTAAAACCTTTTGTGAATGAGAGAAAATATTTCTTCTACTGAGCTCTCCACTACTTCTCCCTCTACAAAGTTTAGCCCCCTGCTCTGTGTCTTCTTCCCCCACAAATCATGGGAATTTGGTACCTTTGAAATCTAGACCCACCAGTTCCCATGAATCTCATGGCAAAGTTAATTGCTTTGTAGGGAAGGGGCACCAGTTTAAAACTTTGAAAATTAATACCTGGAATGAAATGAGGAAATGAATGTTCATAGTAGGAATTCCTTGGCATTGCTATTAGATGCCTGTTAATCAAAGGCTTTGACATTTTTACTGTCAGTTTAAGCGGGGATGAATTTGTGCCAGAGCCAGCTCCTGAAAATGCAAACTTCTTGTAGATACACAACATTAGGTAAGACATAATGTAAAAGTGAAGAGAGATGGGGATTATTTGAAAGAGAGATGACCAAATTCCTGTGTACAAGTAGTGTTTTCTAAAACCCCATAAACTCAATCTTGGTCTTGATGCACCTTACTGCACATTAATGAGATTTTTTTGTTGTTGTTGTTTTCTATTTAAAGGCTTGGCTACATTAACAGAGTGGTCTGACAGCTCTGTAGCACTCAGTAGACATCCACTGACATGCACACCCATGCACTGCATCAAAGCCTTTCTGGTTTCCCCTGCCCCTGAGCTCCCCCAAGGCCAGAAGGCAAGGACAGGCTGCCTGACACAGCCATCAGTCACCGTGGCATTTAGGCAGCTCAGTCGCTGCAGTCAGGCTTCAGAGAGAGCTTCCTGGTTACCTCTGCATTCCTGGATAATTCCTAAAAAGCCCTCTACCTCGAGCAATTGATCACAGAGCTGCTAGCAGGCAAATTCCTGGATGACACCCGGTGTCAGGTTTCCGCCTGAGCTTCCTCCTTCTGTGGCTGCACAAAGGTGCGCAGGGCTGTGCATGGATGCGGAGCTGTGTCTTGCAGCCACTGGCTGCTCCCCGGGGCGAGGAGTGACCCGTGGCTGTCATGTGGCTTGCTGCTAACGTGCAGCTGACAGTAATATTGACGAGCAGTGGTTACACTGAGCTGCAATAGCTGAGGCTGGTAATATTTATGACTGCATTAAACCCCACCACCCAAAGCGTGCTCTCCTCTCCATGCTGTGTTTCCACCTGCCTCAGACCTGCTCCCAGCAGTGCATTTCCCATGCTTTGGTGCACGTGTGTACACAGTGCCTGTGTGCATACTGGTCTCCAAAGTGGTAATTTCCAGTGGAGTCTTCAGTTTCTTTTGTCAGGAGCTGTCTGTCTGGAGAGTGAATCTGAGCCTTTTTTCCGGTGGGTCACATGCAGGGCAGCCAGCCAATGTGGATTTTCCTAGTTCTCCTAACCAGGTCACCTAGATCTTTTCACCTGACTGGGTTTTCCTTCTCGGCAGTGGCACATCTGCGATCCCTCTCTGCTCCAGCCTAGATTTCTCTCTTGAACAGACATTACCAATTTGCCTGTGTAGCTTTTCCATTTTTATGGCAGTACCAGTTTCGTGGCTTGGACCTTACAACTGCTCAAGGACTGAGGTGAGATCAGCAGTTCTGTGTGTATTTACTGTCCTCCCTCCAGCAAAGTATTGTGGATGATGCTTACAGCTGTTACTCCACATGGCTGCCCCTATTCTCCTCCCATCCTTTATTGAGTTTGATCATGTACTGCATGAATTGCAGTGTATACTAAAACATCTAGGTTCTTTATGCTGGCAATCTTTGCTTTACAGACCACAATCATAAGGAACGTTGGAATTTTCACTGGATGTTCATAATGGTGAAGTTGGCCCTGGAGCATGATTTTGTCTGCCATGACCACCACAGCAGCTGATAAAACTCCTGTGTAAATTGTCACAAAGATGATAGCATTGTGGAGGGTAATGCTGTTACAGAGCATTCTTTTTCTTAATTACATGTAAGACTAAAGCTAAGTGAAATTTAGGGCTAGTCCAAGAAAAATGTTGATAACCCAAAAGTCAGTGACCAGCTTTTAACAGTGAGGTTCATTGCTGGAAGATCTGGATAAACACAGCCAGCTAGTGCTTTTGAGAGGAATACATCAGATTTTTGTAACAGAGACTAAATCAATTTGATTGTTCTAATGCTTACAAAGTCAGCTTCCTAAATTATATTGATATTGTATAGCAGGAGTTTTCCCAGTAACTAGAGCAGCTGTGACCTGGGCCATGGCACCATCTACAGTTGAAGGACACAGTAAGAGATGGGATGTGACGAAAGACTACAGCAGTGCTATGCTCTTCTAGGTGAGATCATGATGTTCTTTGTTGGGAGCCAAGCTTGCAGGGGTGATGTACCTACTTCCAAGAGTACTTGCAAATAATATGAGGGGTTTATCAATAATTATAGTTCCTCTCCTTCCCCCACTGTCTGTTATCTCCGAGTTATGTATCAGTGGGCAAGTGTAGAGGGCCGATCTAAAAGTTGCAATGCACACAACTCAGTGCCCATATTTTGAACATTAGGTTACAGAGAGCAGTCTCTTTCTCTCTTGCCATTACTAGAAAGAATCTTTTGGATTTCTTTTTCACAAGGCTTTTCTTTTTCCCCCTGGATATGCTGATAAGAGCTGTTAAAGTGATATTATCTTGCCTTCACAAGGATTTTTGAATTCAGCATCTGCCTTTTGACTCTCACTTGCAAACTGCTCCTGGCTAAAGGGATGGTGTCACCGGATGGTGTCACCTGGATTTGCCTCGGGATCCTTGCATGTGAAAGGATCCTTGCCTGTGAAAGGATCCTTGCCGGGGCTCTTGCTGGGCAGTATCGATGTGCCTTACACTTCCTCAGGTGTAGCAGCCAGGAAAGTGAAGGCAAATCAGCGTCCCTCAGTGAAGTCAAAGTGTGTACATTAAAATGTTAATGGTTTCATCATCCGGGTGTGAAAGGGCCTTTAGAAGTACTGGCAGGCAGGGAAGTGGTGGGAATTTCACGTTTTGTGGCACTTTCAGCTTGTGCCTTTTACAAATCTTTCTTTGACCTTGTTTTAGAGGAAGACTAGATCTTAATGGAAAATTATTGACATCCATAAGCATAATACATATCTATTTACATCAACAAGCTAAATGTATGGTCTGAACATGCACTAGAAAAAAGACCACGGCAAAAGATATCTTGTCTATCTCTGCTTACATTCAGTGGTTCAGCTCATTTCAGGTGCTGAAATACTGGATTTCAGGCTGGGAGCTACAGTGATGAGCTGGATCCCTTGGGTTGTGAAGGTGACTTGCGCTGCTGAATTGGCTGCAGAGGGCTTGAGCCAGGTGATTTGGGCAGTCACAGTGTCCATCCTGCCGCAAGTTAATGACCATCTGCTACAAGAAAGGCTCAAGAGGTGGTATCCAGAGTGACAGTTTACATTCAGGAAGTTCTCACCAATTAAGGGCTTTCTTTTTAATGAAAGTTTGCTTTTGCACAGTGAATGATTTATGGCAGGGCTTAAAATGCATTACTTTGACTATGCCTACACACTTTGAACACTCAAAGTCAGAAACCTTTGAAACAAACTCCTAAGTGTTGTCTGAACATTCAGAATGTATTGCCTTCTGGAGAATGTGTAATGTAGTTCATCACCAAGCAGTTACAGAAAGATATTTAAACTATGTAGACATTGTTGCTTAAACCCCTGGTAATATCATTATTCCATTAGCTACCAAATCCTGAAATAACCTCAAGCCCCTGAGATCTGAAGCAGTTAAGGCCAGGGGGCATGTGTTGCTTTTTTTTCTTTTTGAAGAGCAAGGTATTTTAAACAAGGCTTGCTTACTTGTCTCTTGTCTAACACTTTGCAGTTGTGTATTTGAAAATATAGATTTTTCTTTTTTAAACACATAGACCTTTTCTGTCTGCTGAGACAAGACAGTGAAATTTTCTGGATAGATTTTGGAGATGGAGAAGTAGATGGATCAGTAGATGGAGAAGCTTCCCCACCAAGTCAGGTGAAGTCCTCAGCACTTCTGTCACAGAGAGATATGCCACCATAAAACAAATCTGGCATGCACTAGAGCAGTCAGCCAGTGCTCTCTGGGGTAAAAACCCAGCACTGGTCACCCAACAGCTGGAGCACTAGACAGCAAATCACCAGGAGTGTTCACACAAACCCGATTTACAGTATGGAAAATGCATTACTGAGTTGGAGAATATCCACCCTGCAAAGCTGAGTTCTTGGGATGTAGAGGCAAATATTTTTAAACTGGTCAGGGAAGACAGCTGGGGTTATCAGTAAGGAAGGAGCAAATGAATACTCTGCTGCTCTAGCTGCCAGGGAGTGTTTATTCTCAGCTTTCACAAATGTCTCCTGTGTGCTCTGTACAAGATGGAGCAGGGGTCCATAGTTGGGGAGCTTGTGCAGGGCTTCCTCTTCATAGCATTACTATTGCAACACTACTAGCAAGTGTGACATCCACAGACATCCACCTGGGTCCCTTGTGTGGTTTTGGTAATTAAGTACTGAGCTGCTTAGATCCCTGTTTGTATCCCCAGGAGAATTTGGGCACTGAGCTGTCAGCTGGCTGGAACACGCTGGACCAGCTGGCAGTCACCAACTTGTTGTGGGCCCAGGGTGAATATGTGACCCTCCAAAAGATTTTTGACCCTGCTGGACTCTCTCTGTAGATGCTGCAGAATTTGGCCCTCTGAACTTGGTTCCTTCTCTTTTGACTATGCAGGGACAACTAATTACTGACGTGAAAAAAGAGGCAAGAGTAACACAGGGCCTATTTCGTGCATGAGTTATCATCTTCTTAAACATTCTCATTGTAGACTGTAATTTTCTTTTACTTTGAGCAGTAAGTAACTTTATATCAAGCATTGATCCCATTTTGTTGAAACATTTGCATGGTCCATTGCATTTGATTTGTTAAATAGCACATTTGAAGCTGTGTGAAGCACACCCATTCAGGAAAGCTGTGCCAGCCAGCCGTAATTTCACTTGATATTAAATTGTACGTGTTGGCTTTGAAAAAAAAACAGCTTGTAGGTCTCTGTTCTCTGTGTTTCTTTTCAGTCTCTTCCAGAAGTTTAAACGTATTTCTGGTTGTACTTGAAATTTCAGCTCTTTTGACATTTGTGTATCAAAAACCTTTTGAAGAGGAGAGGGTCCCTGTGCTACCAAGCACCCTGAAACTAAAGAGTTAATAATACAGCTCTTTTCCCTTCTAAACTTGTCTATCTTTGGGTATTTGGATACATTTTTCTTAATCAGTTATGACAAGAGATTGAGAACTGCCCAGTAGCCTAGGAGTCAGCTTCAGTTATTCAATACAAATAAGTAAACTTCTGGTATGTGTATTACTGAAGAGGGGAGGTAGAAGGCAAGATATTTTGTGGTGTTCTTGCATTTTTCTTGGGGACTAAGTGTAAAATTCAGATGCCTCCAATGTCAGGTATAAGAGCATGTATGTGCAAGATACTGTTTGTTGAAGGAGACAAACCCAATCAAGACTGGAAACTTGCACTGCCAATTAATTCTTCCTTTGATTCTTTACTGTCTCTCACGATGTAGATGAAGACCACTGAATTAAGATCTTGGAGATAAATACTTCTTTGGGGAGTTTAGAGAAATTAATTTTGAACTTAGAACTGAAACATTCTTATTATACAAATTTCTCTTTAGTCTTATTCCACACTGTGGTCTGTGCCTGGCCTTTGAACAGCATGATTTTTCTTTTGGGGGTGTTTTCATTTTTGCAGTTAGTGCAGCTGCTGCAATTGTGCAATACCAGTTTTGCACACAACCAGAATTTGGCCTGACTTAGCACATGCTTCACACTCAAGTGAGGAAGATTTCCTTTCCACCAGCCCAAAACTCTTTAAGTGGACAATTGCCACATTTTCTGTGCAACTGGAAACCGGTGTTGCACTCACAGCAGCACAGGGTCTTCCTACCAAAATTGTACCATTACATACAGCTGAAGTACTCCTGCACTAAGGAGTTACTGCACCCAAGTCAAGAATAGCAGAGTTGCTTGCTAAAGAAGAGACAAACAAAGGATTAAACTGAGGGCTAACCAACCCAGAGAGGTTTGCAAAAGGCTACTAGAAAGGGTCAATAAAAGAGAATTGTAAACCAAGTGGCTATAAAACCAAACCACCACACCACAAATAAAAGGGGGAGGTTGAGCTGACTTCTCAGTATTTCTAAGGAACACTGTATCAAAGTTTTGACAATTACAAAGTATGTTAGCTAATCATGAAAATTCATCAAAGATGTCATAAGTGACAAGGAAAAAGTACTTGGCTGCTAAAATTGGATGAGCCACAAAACTTCCTGACAATCACTTACATAAATCACAGGAACATATCCATCATTTGACACAGAAGGTGTTTCCAGAGAGTAATATTTTCATGCCAAGAACAGGAAAGTTTGTATACCTCATTTGGAATCACAATGTATTTTGATCATTACCACACCAAAGTATTTCGAGGTGGGGGGGGAAGGGTTATGCTTTTGCAGTTTAATAAAGGAACGTTGGCAACTGAAGCTGAGGACCTTCCTGTCCACACCAAGGCAGCATAAGCAAGGCAGAGCTGCGTGCCAACATCTCAGGACCGTCATTTGCATGTATGTAATTATCAACGACAGTAAACACATATGCTCACTCTAAGTGGTGACCTTTAGATCTAGGAAGCAGCACCAGATTACAAACGCTAATCCTCAATGGCTCAGGACATGAATGCAACAAAAGAAACAAAGCAGGTGGTTTACCACATTTTCTTTCAAGGACAGTGCACATGGCATTACAACACACCAAAAGTTAAGAGCACTTTCACAAGGGCGGTTGTGATTCTTTTGTTTTTCAAATGCCAGCTTCTGGTTTTGCATCTGTAACAAGAAATGTCCTCATTTGTTTTGTTGTTCTTTTTTAAACCTGTTTCTTTCCCACCCTCCCATCCTGAGTATACAAAATTATGCATGCATAATGTCATTAACATGAAATTTCACTTCTTCCTGCTACAAATATAAACCCAAATACCAATCTGCAATCAACCTGAAGAGAAAGTGATCTTTCCTTGTTTTGGGTTTTTTTTTTCTCTCTTTTTGAAGGGAACCCTGTTCTCCACCTGTACACTCAGCAGCAGTCAGAAGGCATGAGTTTCCCTTTGGGAAAGGGTAACACACAAGTCACAGCAGGTAAAGCTCTGTATAAAAGGTAACAGGAGGATGCAAAACGCAGTAATAAAACATGCAAATTTTTTCACACACTATTCCAAGAAGAAATCACCTGGCATCTAAAGCTTCTTTCCCTTCCTTCTGCAATTTTGAGGATTTTTTTCTTCCCCTTATTCTGAGTCTTGATATTAGCTCTCAACACCATGGAATCTTACACTATGCACTGTCAACATCCTAAGGACTTTGAAGATGTCAACAATAACTTAAAACTAGCATCCTTGCTTTGTTCCCCACCATTCCTGAAATGCTGTCAAGAGATATGTTGATAATTAAATCTCTGTTTATATCAGAAGGCATCCCTCAGCCAGGCAAAACACGTACACTCCAGCAGTACAATTAGTCTGAGATGACACCCTAGATTTTCTAGCTAACAAAGTCAGAAGAGGAAAGATGGGAAATAACTGTGGTGGGTTGAAACTTCCCCCCCCCCCCCAACATTAACTTTGCCAGACCAGCTCAGTTGGAAGCAAATGGAAGCTGTATTTGCAAGCAAAACTACACTCCACAATGGAATGCAATGCGTATGTACAAAATACACAGTATTTACAATTAACAACACGAAAAGCCCCCTGGTCAGAGACCAGGGAAACTGTCCCTCTGCCCCCTCAACCCCTGTGCAAAAGGGAAAAAGGAGCAGAGAGAAAGCAGTGGTTACACTTAACCAAAATAAGACAGCCAAGGTCAGCAAAAGCAGATTCATCTCTCCCGAGCGAGTGAGCAGAGAAGAGAAGCTCACAGAAGAAGAAATATTGTTTTGGTACAGCCAATCTTATAGCAGATATTTCTCCAATGAATTTGTTTGGAATAAGCTTTAGGTTTCCTTTTCACACCCAACAGTGATTTATTCATATTTTTTTACTTTTCTGCTCAAAATCTGTAACAAAATTGTAAAGGCATAGCCTAAAATTACCTCAAACACCTATTCAACTGCAGTCATTGCTGGCATAGGTCTGTGGATATATTTGCTGTATTAGTCTTTTAAGTTTAAAACTTGTCTTGCCAGCAGAAGGACAAAAAGATCAATTTTATAGCCCAACCACTAAAATAGAGCAGGCTGAAGAAGAGATTACAGAGCACCATTCCACATGCCTCAGCAAGACCAGTAATTGCATAGCAGTTGTCACCATCTTCATGCAAAAATGCCAGCACAGTTGTCACCTAATTGACAAGGAAATAAAAAGTAGACTGTACCCATAAAAATAAGGCATCTTCATATAATATGATGAGCAACTTACCTTGGTTATCAAAACCACAGGGGCAGGTGGATAGCTCAAAAACTTATCTTCAATTATTTTAGACCAATATTCACCACCACCAAATACACTCAACCGAATCAATCAGCATACCTGTGCCTGAGCACGGGGAAACATGGCAAGAAGCTGCAATTCTCTGACAACAGCAGCACTGACAATAGCCACACAAAGAAAACAAACAAGTCACTGATACTTATACTTTACTCTGTTCATGTGACATTATTCTAGAGATGTGGATCTGAAACCCCAGCTCTCTGGATGACCTGCAGGGTATGCAATATAATACGGCTCAGTAATTCTGCTCTTTACCTCTCCACAGAAAGAGAATTACATTTCTCTGCACATGCTGTGATTCACACTGTTCTGTTTTGTTTGTGCTCATAGATTCCTATTAAGACCATTAAATCATATAGCCACTGATGGACCTCAATTAGCACTGAAAACAAGAAGAGCATTGTTAAAAACAAAGTTAGCTGACAAAAGACATCCTCGAATCCAAGTTTTCTCATACAACACAACCACCAACCTGATGAAACCAAATACAATGGAAAACTAGTTGCAACCTTGGAGAAAGGCTGCATCAGTTCATAATGAGCACGGGACTGTCATGTATCCTGAAGCTCAGAACAAGGCATTGTCCATCCGCTCCACCAGTTCATTGTTACTGGCCCCATCACTGTTTGCAAGCATATTAAATCCAATTAACAGTTTTCAGGAACAAGTATCTGGCCTTTGGTAGGAAATGTAATAAACTCTTTGGAGAGAAACCAGAATCTCTCTCTGAATTCCCTTTCGTTGCACAAGGAGTCCAGGCTCCTTCCCACCCCCAACCCCAGAGGACGGATTTGGTCACGGTCACTTCACTCAGAGCTGAACCCTCTGAGAGACAGAAGAGACTCAGACAGACTCAGACAGAAGAGAATGGATGGACTAGAAAAAAAACCCTGTTTTCCAAAAATTCATTTGAAACAGGGATATACCACACAATTTGAGTATAAATCCAAATTAACCAAGGGCTAAGGGGGGACAAGAAATTTAAACTTAAATCAGCTTCAGCATTTGGCACTAAAGGAAACAGAAAACTAAATGAGCCACAAAGAAGAAAAAAAATCTATGTGTGTGTGTGTGAAATATATCAAAATGGTACACTAAAATCCATCTTACAGGTACTAACAGAAAAGAGTTAAGGTTAAATGAATGCCCATGAAAACAAATTAAAAGGCACCAACAACCTTTACAACTGTCTTTACTTTCTATAAGGTGTAGAACCTGGCAACTTCCTTTCCAGCATCTCCCAACAGACTATTTCACAGGTTTGCTGCTGAAGAAAGTTCTGGGTAGTAATGACAACAGATTAATGTTTTGTGACAAGAAACAAATACAGGTGTTTTTTTTCTTGAGAAAAAAAAAATCCCAAACTAACACAAACCAAACCAAACCAATATAAACACACACACAAAATCAGAAAAGAGCAGAATTTTAGAAGTCTGTAGTCAAAATTAAGAGGGGGAGGAAAAAAAAACCCCAACACAAAACAACAAAACCAGAATAGTTTCTCTTTCCCCATTTTCTTTCTTGAAAGAATTCTTTTCTTGGAAATCATTTTTCAAATGGTCAATTTAATAAAGCCTGCACTGGATGTCTTGGTCTAAAAGCTTGTAACATGTCTTTAATTAGCACAAGAGAAATTCTTCATGCGTTTACAAGAGTAGCAGAGGGGTTAAAAGAGTTAAATACGAAGCGTAACAAATGCACTAAAGGAACTTTCAAACCTTTGCACTGACAGCAAAGTATTTTCACTCAGCTGAGTGAAAATAGAGACAAGAAAAAGCCATAGGACTGACTGCTGTAGTGGTAATTTCTGTTTATACAGAAAGGGACCTGGGGGTACTGGTTGACAGTGGGCTGAACATGAGCCAACAGTGTGCTCAGGTGGCCAAGAAGGCCAATGGCATCCTGGCCTGGATCAGTAATAGTGTGGCCAGCAGGAGCAGGGAAGTCATTCTGCCCTGTGCTCAGCACTGGTTAGGCCACACCTTGAGTCCTGTGTCCAGTTCTGGGCTCCTCAATTCAAGAAAGATGTTGAGACTCTTGAACGTGTCCAGAGAAGGGTGACAAAGCTGGGGAGGGGTCTGGAGCACAGCCCTGTGAGGAGAGGCTGAGGGAGCTGGGGGTGTTTGGCCTGGAGGGGAGGAGGCTCAGGGGAGACCTTCCTGCTGTCTACAACTCCCTGAAGGGAGGCTGTAGCCGGGTGGGGGTTGGTCTCTTCTCCCAGGCAATCAGCACCGGAACAAGAGGACACAGTCTCAAGCTGTGCCAGGGTAGGTTTAGTCTGGATGTTAGGAATAAGTTCCTCCCAGAAAGAGAGATTGGCCATTAGAATGTGCTGCCCAGGAAGGTGGTGGAATCACCATCACTGGAAGTGTTTAGGAAGAGACTGGAAGAGGCACTCACTGTCATGGCTTAGTTGATTAGATGATGTTGGGTGATAGGTTGGACTCGATGATCTTGAAGGTCTTTTCAACCTGGTTAATTCTGTGTGTGACTCTGTGTGTACCAACCCGAAAAACCCTGACCACTGGGCATGGCACTTTTTCTTGTGCAACCCTGCTTAATGTTTTAGCAATGCATTCAAAATCAAACAATACTGACCCTTGAGAGTTCACTGGAAATTAGCAACGCCGCTAAGGACCATATATAAGATGAACATCCTTCATAGCAGGACTGAAGGAGGAGGAAGGAACCTTGTGAAATGCCAAGGAATTAAATTTACCTGTTGGCAAGACAGCGTCGATTTTTAGTTTAACTGTAGGGGTAAAAAAGGAGTGAGAGAACATAGCCAACCTGGTCCTCGACTTAAAGTGAGACCTAGCTAATGGCTGTCAGTTTCCCTCCCACACACTATTCGGCGGAAGCCATGGCCAGTTTAGACCTTGGGGGGCAAAAAAGAAGTTGCAGAATAATGCAGATAAATTCTTAGCTTCAGATATAATCAGACACTGGTGGATCCAGGGATTTGTAATTCTTGATGAGGAGCTATGAATACAGAAAACCTGTAGCTACATTTGTGCTGATGTAGCCATGGGGAACTTCTACAGAACTGGCTCTGCATTTTTCCAATCTAAAAGGAAAAGCAAAACAATAAACATTTCAATTGGAAATAATCTCTCTTCAATTAAATATCCACACTCTCTGACTGAAAGTAACGATCTGCCTTCTATTCACAAACAGCTGCAAACCTGCAAATGTTTGCATTTCCAGTATTCTAGACCTGACTTCTGGCATTACCAAAAGTAAGACAGCTTTCGACACAGGGAACCAGAGTGCTTCACTTCACCTTGTAACAATACAGTCAGGAATCAGGAAAGAACCATCCTGGTCTCAGAACTGCCACCCCATTGCAGGGAGATGGCTGTGCCTTCTTTCCTAAGTACACACTTAAACTCTGTACACTTCAAACAAACCGGCTGATGTAATTAGCAGACCACATGATATAAAGCAGGGGAAAGTTTCCTTAGCAAGTCTGTTTGCCTTTCCATTGGTGTCTAGAACCAAACCAGGTTTATTGCTTTCAAAATATCCTATATAGGTCATACTTTGAGTCAGTAGCTAGAAACTCTTCCCTTTCCAGGTACTTCAACAGCATTTTGGAATTGGTAAGAAAAAGAGTTCTGATGGTAGTTTCTTGTAGGAAAATGGATCGGAGTGAGGCAGTGTCACCGGCAGGTAGGCTCCTGCGCCTTCCTCCTACTTCTTTCCACCAATTTAGCACATCCACATTAGCAGATGGAAAGCTGACAAAGATTTATTTGCTCATAAACGCCTCTCAAGTCAGCAGCAGGCAGCTGCCCTCATCTCAGGAAGAAAACTCTATTCTGACAGGCAGATTGAATGCATTTGCCAGGATATATCTGGGCATATCACATCCCTCAGCAGTACCTCTTCCCCGCTTCCGTGTGACATGAAATCCAACCCCTCCCCAGGAGAACATGAAGAACACATACACTCACATACATAGACACATCTTTGATCCACCTAAGTTTAAAACACAGAAACTTCTCCATTATTCTTATTCTGACAACTGCAGAAGGGAGCTCAGCCACTTCAAAGCGAGATGAACCTCCAATGAGTCAACTACATTGGAGGAAAAAGAAAGATACACTTTAAAATATGCCAAACACCTTGATCAGAGACATGCCCAGACTCCTGAAATTTCAGAGGTGCAAAAGATCTGGGTTTGAATTTTGCAGTTTGGAGCTCACTCCAGGCCACCTCTTCCATCCTCTTTTCCACCAGCTGTAGCTTTCAATTGAGGCAGACTCCAGCTAACAAAGTCATCTGAGCCAGTAAAATCATCCAGATGGGAAAGATCCTTTCTCAAATGCCTTGTTATCTTAATTAGATAACAGAGTTTTAGAAGTTCTTCCATTCAGGCTGCTAGGAGGCAGACACACACACACATTAGTCAAAAGAAATGACTCTCTGGCCAAAGTTCAGCTATTTCCTTGCATCTGCACCTGATTTAGCATGAGTGTTTCCTGCTCCTTTGCTACTTGCCACATCAGTTCCTCGAGATTCTGCAGTTTCCCAAAGCTGGGCAAAACTGTGCCTTGCATGATCACTTAATGGAATTGGTCTTTGGAAAAGGCCTCCTTTTCCTTCTCTGAAACAAGCCTTCTCTTTTGGCCCCCACGCTATTCACGCCAAATAAAAGAGGCTACGCACGCTACCCAAGCCAAGAAAGGAAAAAAAGTCCAGATGGTCTAGTAGGGAGTTTGACACAATTACAGAAAGTTTCCAAAAGTTAGTAAATTTCTTGGAGTAAGCTGCATCCTGCATTAGCAAAATGATATGTTTTCCATGATCTCCTTTGGTCTTTCGAAATCTCCCAAAAGCAACACTTTTCAGATGGTAATTTGCTTTACATCTGGTAAATGTTGCTACATTCTTCACAGCAAATGCTCCTTTTTCCCTTCACAGCAGACACTACTGGAATCTCTTGCCCTTCCTTTTCTCAAAAGCTCCACTGCACAGGGCAAACACACGTGGATGCAACCAGGCTGGGCAAGAGGAATGGTACTCGCAATTGCCTCGAGATAAAACACGATTACAACCACAATAGCCACAACTTGCACAGGAAAATGATCTGATAAAAGACAAAGTTAAGTGAAGTTGTGAAACTTCATAAGGGATCCACTGCTGGAGTGAGACATTTAGGATGGGCCTCCTGACACCAAACCTCAGCCCCCTGAAAGCCAGGCACAGGCTCTCTGAGTCCAGAGAAAAGAATGTGTTCCCTCCAAAACCCAGTTTACTTCATCTGTCCAAGGACACAGAGAGACAGTGTAAATCATGTGGACACCAACCTGAAGAGGGCACAACCAGTCCCTGGAGCTGCTCTCTCTTTTCACTGCCTAAAACAGGAGCTTTGTTGCTCATCCTAGACAAGGTTTCCATGTTTCAGAACACTAATTCAGAACAATAGACTCCTCTTCAGCAGTGGGTGCTTCACACAGCTCAGAGATGTTATACACTTCCATGTACAGATCTCTGAGAAATTGCTGACAGCACACACCAGGGCACTCCACTCTTGTGACACACCAGTAGCACACAACCACCACTTGCTCAGGTCTGTCAGCCAGATGCAGCATCTTTAAGTCTACTTTATACACCCAAACAGGCAGATGGGAGCATGTCCTGTAATGTTCTGTACAGCTCACCACTGCCCTGTTTGACACATCTGAAAATGGAGACTGTAGAAGCAAAACAGGAGCTGAACTGTCGATGGAAGTGCAGCAGCAGGAAACAGGAACACCGAAAGCCCCTCTTCATGTGCAGAAAGATGACTCCCAAAGAAAATAATTCACTTTCTTCTTCACAGAACAAAAAATATGTGACATGAATGAGTAAAAAGGAGAGCAAATAACACATAAAAAACCTGACCCCAGCCTAAATCCTACTGTACGAGCTGTAGACTTTCAACCTGAGAGCACTGTCGTGAAGAACTGCCACTGAGCTAACTAAGCTCAACCATCCTGCTGTTTCCAGGCCACACAGTAACACCTCACAATAAATGGCTCTAAAGTAAGTGACTATGAAACAAGATTAGCTGCACACACCATACACACAAAATCCAACATGCAACATTGAGTCTGCCCTTCCACAAAGGAAAAGCAGTAAGATAGAGATTCTGAATTTACTCAGAACGTGATCATTCATTTTATTTATCAATCCAGTGCATGCAAATCTTAAGGCACTACGTGAGCAGCCTGTAACAACAATTTATGACCCACCATGATGCTTTAATACGTACTCAAAAGCTAAATATCCATGTCCTTCCAGGGGGAACTGGAATATACAAGGACCTTATGTAAATACTGAAGCAATGTTATTAATCTAGAGATCCAAGTACAACTACTGTAGGTACTCAGAAAAAAAAACAACACAGCCCTGGCATAAAACAGATCAAAATTGGAAGTTTAGTGAGATGAACAATCTCTGATTGTAATGAAACAGGGAAAAACAGAGATGGTTGTTTCGAAGCTGTTTTTAAGCTGTCTGGATCCAGACGACACTGGGTCCATTCTATGCTCCAAGATATCAAAAAATCATAGAATGCACTGGATTGGAAGGGACCTCCAGAGGCCATCTAGTCCAAAATCCCTGCAGTAAGCACAGACATCCTTAACTACATCAGGTTGCTCAGAGCCCCATCAAGCCTGACCAGGAATGTCTCCAGGGGTGGGACCTCCATCACCTTCCTGGGCAACCTGTTCTGGTGTTCCACCACCCTCATAGTAAAGAACATCTTCATAATGTCCAGTCTAAATCTACCTTCTCTAATTTAAAGCCATTGCCCCTTGCCCTAGTGCTACAAGCCCTTGGTACTGGAGGGCCACTATTAGATCCCCCCTGGAGCCTCCACTTCTCCAGGCTGAACAACTCCAACTCTCCCAGCCTATCCTCATAGGATAGGTGCTCCAGCCCTCTTGACCATTTTTGTGGCACTCCTCTGGACCCTGTCCATCAGGTCCATCTCATTCTGGGGTCTCACCAGATGAGAATGACAGGTTTGTGAACACAGGTGCCAACAGCTAGGACTTGAAATTTAGCTCAGTGACTTCTGAAGGTCTGTAGACAAAATTCACAGCACTGCCAGAGCAGCACAAGGAGCTGCAAGAAAAGGGACACTGCTGGCTATGACTGGATCATTGCTGCCTCAATGCAAGACTCAGTGCTGTTACCAGAACTGTTTTCATATCTCTTCTTTGAAGGGGACAGGAAGAAAGGTAAGAGTTGCTGCTTTCATTTAGATGGAGTAACAGCTGAGCACTGGAAAAAGGATAAACCAATATAAAGATGTTGATTTTGCAACACTCAAGGATGTCTGTTACTCTGAGTATCCTCACTACAAAGGAAAGAGCTCAAGGGACAGCTGGAAAAGAGAAGGCATCCCCTGAGGCTGCCCACCTTTGCCAGAGCCTTTCTGCACACCATCCTTAGGATTACTGTGGCTATTCAGAAGTGTACATGAAAGTGCAGTTACTGTAAAAGAGAGGTCAGGGAGAGCAGGGAAATCCCTCTTACCCAGAGCCAGGGGGTTCTGACAACTTTCATATTCAAATTTCCACAAGGTAAAAGACTTTGGCTTAAAAGCTCCCCTTCATGTCACCAGGGCGAATGAGCTTGTGCTGGCAGACACTGAAGTCAGAACTCAACTACGAAGCGAGACTAGAGAAACGCCATGCCCCAGGTACCCAGCCAACATCCTGTGGTTGCAGCCCATAAAAGCAACACTTCCCTTCAGAGCTGCATCCACCCCTGCCAGAGGCGCTATGTCTTGGTAGATGTGACCAGTCCTTCACATTACCCCACGCTCTGCCTTTGCTCCTCTAAATGGTTTCTTGTCCATGCAACCCAGGCAGGTGACAACTGCTTTGGGACACTTGCAGGTAAAAATGTTGTTAATGCTGTGGGCCAAACTACCACAAAATGGTGCATGGCTCTATCAGCTGTCTTACCAGAGACATTGGCTGGAAAGGAGGAAACATAGCAGGGAATTTAATAAGAAAATAAACACACAGGGACAAACTTAACTGCATCTGAAACCATTCACAGAACCACAGAATGTTAGGGGCTGGAAGGGCCCTTGAAAGATCATCTAGTCCTTACAGGTCTTAAGCTTAAAAATCCCTAATATACTAGAGAGATCAAGACATACAGAAAAGAGAAGAAAGAGCCAAACAAACACATAAACAGAGCAATTTTGGAAAGGGAATTAGCTCTCATAAAACATTGAGCATGCTCAGCTCCAGCATGTTGATTTTCTAATACAAATGCAAATTTTACTTAAAATTTAATTGATTTTCCTTGCACTTTTCCAACACACACACACACACATTACAAGCAAGCTTACTCAGCTATGAACACTACACTACTGCTTCTCAGTAAGATCAATCATGCACTAAATTGTTACTGAAAATACAGTCTCTCTTCTGGCTTTATTTCTCCACGTGGTTAAGCTGCTATTTTCTGCTGTACATTTTTTATGTAGGGAGAAGCTGCATTTTGAAGTCACCTGCAATTTAACCACTGGCTTTTAAACAAGGGTCAGTATGAAATATCTTTCTCTCTTCATACTCTAATGATAGCAAAAGCTGTGGCCAATATAAACACACAGGCTGTGGTCACATTTTGTTGGAGACTGCTGCTGGTGAATAGAATAGGATAGGATAGGATAGGATAGGATAGGATAGAATAGAATGGAATGGAATGGAATGGAGTGGAGTGGAGTGGAATGGAATGGAATGGAATGGAATGGAATGGAATGGAATGGAATGGAATGGAATGGAATGGAATGGAATGGAATGGAATGGATCAAGGAGTTAAGAGGCTTTTAAACAGAACTACATCCTTTTTTATCAGTTTTCACTGGCAGATGAATCCATAATATTTTCCCTCTTCTCTTCAGAACAGGCAGGTTTTTAACTACTCTCACTTAGAAACTAATTAGACAATGATTGCATGTAAAAACAAAGGTAATCCATCAGCAAAAAAAACCTATCAATGACCTAGCATCATCACTTGAAAACTATAATAGGAGACTCAAAAAGCCTCTGCTTGACTTTGCTTTACCAACAGTTACAGCTCCAGGAGGAACTTCAAATGAAGTAAATGTGAGGCTGTAGGGTCAGAGATAAGCCTGTGGCAGGGGCTTTTGATGCTACAAATAGTGGTGGACCAAACAACCACCTCAAAGGTACCTGGAAAGGAAGTTAGTTTTTCTAGAAATTTGGGTTATTGTTTGGTTGGTATTTTGCCCCTCAATAGACTGTGAAGAGAAAGGAGGAAGAGGAAGAGGAAGAGGAAGAGGAAGAGGAAGAGGAAGAGGAAGAGGAAGAGGAAGAGGAAGAGGAAGAGGAAGAGGAAGAGGAAGAGGAAGAGGAAGAGGAAGAGGAAGAGGAAGAGGAAGAGGAAGAGGAAGAGGAAAGAATTAACCAGGTTGGAAAAGATATTTGAGAACATCAAGTTCAAACCTATCATCCAACACTACCTAATCAAGTAAACCATGGCACAAAGCACCCCATCCAGTCTCTTCCTAAACACCTCCAGTGATGGAGACTCCACCACCTCCCTGGGCAGCACATTCCAATGGCCAGTTACTCTTTCTGTGAAGAACTTCTTCCTAACACCCAGTCTAAACCTCCCTTGGCACAACTTGAGACTGTGTCCTCTTGTTCTGGTGCTGGTTGCCTGGGAGAAGAGACCAACCCCCACCTGACTACAACCTCCCTTCAGGTAGTTATAGAGAGCAATAAGGTCTCCTCTGAGCCTCCTCTTCTCCAGGCTAAACAACCCCAGCTCCCTCAGCCTCTCCTCATAGGGCTGTGCTCCAAACCCCTCCCCAGCTTTGTTGCTCTTCTCTGGACATGTTCCAGCAACTCAACATCTTTCCTAAATTAAGGGCCCAGAACTGGACACAGGACTCAAGGTGTGGCCTAACCAGTGCTGAGCACAGGGCAGAATGACCTCCCTGCTCCTGCTGGCCACACTATTCCCAACACAGGCCAGGATGCCATTGGCCTTCTTGGCCACTGGGGCACACTGCTGGCTCATGTTCAGCCTACTGTCAACCAGTACCCCCAGGTCCCTTTCTGCCTGGCCACTCTCCAACCACTTCTGTGCCCCTTTAGGAGATTTAAAGACTGAGGGAGAGGGGGAGCAGCTCTGAGTTTCACAGTTAATTTTTTGCCTTAGCACTCTATGAAATCTGTTTTTCCCCTGTGGGAGGCTGAAATAAGAGTCTTAGAAACACATCCCTTTCAACTGAAGGCTTTGAGGTGTTCCATTTCTTTGGGCTCACTCCTTGTGAAAATTTATTAGATGCCGCATTTAAATTGGCTTTAGGAGAGCTTTGACGTTCTCATCCAGTTGTTTTCATCCTCCCACAGTTTACAATTGTGGTAACAAGTTCTGTCAACCAGCCTGGTTTCTGACACGTTCTGCACTGCATCTCCCAACTTTGCCATAGACTCCATGGACTTGCAGCTGTAGCACTGCCAGCATGGAAGGCTTCTGCCGTCGCTGCGCTGTAACACCATAGCTGTTCTGCAGCTCACAGAAAACACTGCGTACCAGACACAGAGCAAACAGTGACTGTGGCATCATACTGAACACTGAAAAACAAGCAAGTATTGCTGGTAATTACTCTGGGTTTGGCTCAGCACTGGGTGAGCAAGTCTAGGTTTTGTAACACCAAGCACACAGAGTCATTTAGTGTGGTCTTGAAGACACCTGATTCAGGATGCTTGGTTGCATGGTTTAGTTGATTAGGTGGTGTTGGATGATAGGTTGGACACGATGATCTTGAAGGTCTCTTCCAACCTGGTCTATTCTATTCTATTCTATTCTATTCTATTCTATTCTATTCTATTCTATTCTATTCTATTCTATTCTATTCTATTCTATTCTATTCTAAAGCCTAACTGTCTCTTCTAACTCTCTAATTCTTTGATAACCCCTGCTCTAACAGAGCCATATAGGTTGGGTTTGGTAGCACAAAATACATTAAGTATCATCCTCAGACAGGGGAAAGAAAACCAAAGAGATTTCTTTTGGGGCTGTAATCAGCTGTGCAGACAGCTGTGTAATCCTGAGCATGCCAGTCAGCCTCCCCATGATTCAGTCACCACCTGAAAAGCTGGGATAATGCTTAAGACACTCCAGAAGTCTGCTACAAGGCTTAATTAATCATCATCTGGGCTTTGGCTCAAAGGCACTGAAGTGACCACCACAGTCACTTGGTTTCTCTCAAGCTGGAGGTGAGAAAGGGAGGCATTTTACATTGTGTAGGGTCTGTGAGAGAGCCACTGATGTGGGACCTCAGTCAGGAGATAAAAGTGAGCAGGACACCCTGTCACACCTAACTGCAACCCTCAAATCTGAAAGTACCTGCACAGGTAGGTACTAGCAGTGTACCATACTAGGGGGCCACACAAGCACCTCATCTTTACTCTGAACGCTTCTCAGAGGACAAAACGTATTATCTTCTCTTTACAAAAAGAAATTACAAGGGCATAAAGTCTAAGTTTACAAAAATTCTCCAGCAGAGCAGGGACTTGAACCCACTTCCAGTCCAGGCCCTTATCTATCAGGCAAAGCTGCCCAAAAAGATAAGCTGTGTTTCCATGTCCTTGCTAAAAAAGGGCTTTCTATGTGTGCTTTTTTTCCACAATGACCTAACTCTCTCTCATTACTGTTTCCCTTGGAAACAAAAATGTATTTTGCACAGCTTCCTTTGGATTGCCTTTTAATTTATTTATTTTTTTTGGTGAGAATAATTGCTCACAAAATTGAGCATTTTTGTGTTTGTTTATTCAGTCCTATGTGGCTTTTTCTGATAAATACAGAATGAAAGGCAAATGGAGTTTAACCACCATGTTACCCAACAACCTGAAGAATCCCTGCACCACTCTGTGTAGACCTGACTCAAGCAGAGAAACCTTGGCAAGGTGGCTGATGGACAGGCAGCTCATTGGGATGGTTTCAGACTTTCCAAGCAACATGTTTCTGCTTTCCTTGTGCTGAGGAAATATTTCCTAAACATTGCAAGCAAAACAGACAGGGTGCTATCTCCTGGAGATTAGTCCCACGTCTGTGTCAGTGAAGAACACATCTTTGCATTTGCGCTTATATCCTTATTTGGAGGAGGAAATGATGATATATTGCATCAGAAAAGAAAATATCCAACATAAGTGTTCTGTCAACTGGCTTAAAGTCCCAAAGTCATCTATTCTGGCAACGTAAAGGCCTGGCCACGCTGCATGAAACCCAGAGTACAGCATACAATTTGAGAACAGCATCCTTATGCTTACTCACCAGGGCATCTTTTTCAGCAGGACAGGAGCTTCACAGCTCTTTAAAGGATCCTGAAACCTTATTAGTGCAAAGGTTCTCTGCTATCACTTCTCTCATCAGAACTGCTGTTGGCCCCTGCTGTATCTCCACTGTAAGGTCAAAAGTTATCAGAGGTGAACGTCGATCAAAACCAAGCTTCAAATATTTAAGAACCAGCTGTGCTACACAAGCATGCCCTCAGACCTTGATTACTGAATGCAGCAAGAGAGGGCAGCAGCAAAGCCAGCAATCATCTTTGCAAGACCATCAAGGGTACAAGGAGAAAATGGAAACCCAGTTGACTGAGCTCACAAACTACAGCTTTGGGTTTACAGAGCAGGTTAGGTGGTATGCAACCCCCACCAAGATTACCTGCTAAGTCACAGTAGAAAATACCAACATTCCTCACTGTTTCTTCCCTTCATAAGCAACTGCACAATATGGCCACAAGCAAATGAGAAACTAGGAATGGCCTACAATAAAGTTTTGTTCAGACTGCAGCATCAGTGGAACAATACATCTTGCAGTGCTGTCTATCTTCTGCCAAAAAGTCATAGAGCAGATCCTGTTAAGCCTCACTCGAGTTTACTTCTTTTGTGGAAGCACCACCAGTTACAAAATTCAGTGAGAAAGAGTCAATTATCTTTCTTTTAAAATACATTAAACCCCAGAATGCAACGAAAGTGTAATTTCACTGTGTCAAGAGTGCTACTCGAAATCAAGTGCTAAATTATTACTCACTTTCAATTCATCACTGCTTTGCAGAATTTGCCTACATTGAAATCTCAACAGAAACAGCTTCACAAGGGTTGTAGGCAAGGAGAGAAGCCAGACCAGGACAAGACTATATAATAAATGTGACTATCACAAGCCATGCTTCCACCTTTTCCAGATTGTAAATCTGTGTCCTAGCACCTCAAACCAAAACTGGAAGGTGGAGATGTAAATATGACAGATTTCTTCAGTTGAAGTCAACTGCAGGAGCAAATGTTTTCCACCCTGTAAGCCTTAAGTTCTTTTGTACTAGCTCCTAAATAGCTAGGAAGTCAAAATTTTTTCAGCATACGTTTCCCTGCTCTTCTTGGAGGTGAGGAAAAGAAAAGACACATTTAAACTCTCAAATAATCCTTTCAAAAGACATTTTGCCAGGGCATTCCCTTCAGTGTAACACAAAAGAATTCACACAAATAGACTATCCTTGCAAAGAGAATTGAAACATTCCCATTTTCTCTCTGGTGCTAAAACCTTTTAGCAGAACCACTATAAAATAGTTTAATTGAGGAACACAAGCACAATGCACCAGACTCTTTCTTTTTCCCTGCTTCAAAGATACTGAAGCCCTTATTGATCTAATCATCCTGCAAACATCACATGGATTTTTTTTTTCCTCCTGATTTAGTATTGAGGCCTAGAAAAAAGATGTCTCTAAAAGGCAAGTGACTGTCCAAGTGAAACAAAGACACAACACTGCTGCTCCTGTACTCCAGGCATCCCAGAGAGGAAATCCTCCTCAGTGCAGGGAGTCATCACAAAGCCAAGATGCTACTTTGATCCACCTATGAAGTATTTTGGCAGGTCTTTGGGATTTAAGTGACATCTAAGTCTCACATGACATGGGTGAAATCCAGCTTCACACACCTTTATGGGATATTTCTCTGCGTGGCCCAGAAACATTGCTCTACAAAATGAGAACTTCTCCCTGTCTAGGCAATACTCAGCTAATACTCAGCTACTTAAGGCTGGCAATATTATATCCACTAAATGGCACTTTTATTTGGCTGCCTTGTTTTAAATTATTATTTTTATTTACTTGGATATTTGCATGATGCAATCCCTGCTCTGAGTATTTTACAGCTGGCTCCCAAGCCATCATCCAGAGCAGTCAGCACCGTCTACATTCACCACCACTTTGAGAAGATTAAGCCATACACTACAGAAGCCAACAGTGAAAACCACAACTCTGTAATAAAACCATCAAAGGCAAGAGTTTCACCCAGTTTATCTGCTTTTACTTTTCTGCAGAAAACCAATCTTGCATGCTGGCCAGTCACTTACAAATCTTCTCCCACATTTCAGCTGCTATATCTGTTTGTAATATTTAAAGTATTAGAGAGGTGAAGTAAAAGGCTTTGATAAAAAAAGTCTAAGAAAGAATGGTCCAAATTCTGGTTTTGGAGTAAACTGGCATAAACAGTAAAGGGGAATAAACTCCACTTTTGAATTTAGTGTATTCTGGTTTTCCTGAAGCTGCAATCTGTTTACATGGCAGCTATGTGCAATATCTACACTGCCCACGACTCAGACATTGAAGGCCCACTGGAGAAAAATAATTAGAAGGTGATTGTTTGATACAGTGACAGCACTAACCATTTTTAGTTTAGTTCATTTCTGTTTGAAAGGTGAAACAGGAGGTTTGGGTTTCACAGAAGAAAAAAGGAGGTAGGAGGATGCTTCATTTCCGTCTTTCCCACTTGAGAGTACTGGCAGTTTATACTTTTGAACTCCTCAGGTGAAAAGCAGCTGAAGATTTCCAAACCAGAACCCTGCACACAGATGCAGAAGACTCTGAACAGCTGGGTCAGCCCCAGAAGTCCCCGTCCAAACCATGTCTGAATGAGGAGCACATAGACACCTATCCCATACCAGCTTCCAAAATCAGCTGTGTATGCAAAAGCACACAGCCACTGCCTTGCACAGAAGAGGGGCTTTTAATAAGTACTTTCAGCACTGAAGCAAGGAATTCCCTTTACCGTTATACTAACTAGCTCTGGTGTAGGCTTCTGTGTTACCTGAACCTAAGTACAACAGTGGAAGGTGAAATCCTTCTTCTTCCTGTGAAGATGGAAAAGGTAAGTGAGACCAAAGTGTCAGGCTCAGCAATCTGGATACTGGGGACAAAGGTGATTTAAAATAAGAATTGGCTTTTGAAAAGATATTCTATTCATATCTCCCATCATCATAACATAGATCTTTCCCAAGCCATCTGAATGTTACTCAAAAAAAGGCAGATTCATTTCACAAGCTGTAATTCTGTGGGTCCTGTACTGAATTCTTCCCCATGGCCACAAGCATCACTTGTTAGGGTAAGCAGTAAGCACTCACAGTAATCAGCAAGTTCTAGAGATCAGCTCTGCAAACCAGCATGCTCACAGGACTTGTAACTCACATCAGATTGATGGTTTCATTCTTATTCTTACAGATCACTTGCCAAAAAAACGTTTAGTAGCAAGGGCACCATGACAGCTCCAAGGGAGAGGGCAAGCAGGGGGTCCTACATGCCCATGGGCGTGCTTGCCTGTCCAAGGGTAGGAGAAAGGCAAAAGCACCAGGAGAAATTCCTGATGCCAAAAAAATAGAGAAAAGTACCTCTGAACTTTGCCCCAGCCCAGTAAAAAATCCAAAACAAGCAACAGGGAAAGCTGTTCATTTTCCAAGCAACTCAGCACAGGTAATGGAAAGAGAAATACTTGTTCTTCCACGGAAGCGACAGCTCTGCTTAGCCTGGTTTTAAGCACAAGCCCAAGTCTATATTCATCTCATACAGGTACAAGTCATATCCTAATCAAGTAGCTACAACCTGAACTAGTCACCTAGTCTCTCTCTGCAGAGCTTACGGTCAAGCTTTAGGGCTTGAGTCATCTGACCTATGTTTTTATTGTCATGTCACATCGCAAGAAGAATTGCACCCTGGAGTGTGCATTTCTTTCCAGCAACTATTACACAAATCCAGACAACTCACCTTGCACAGAAAAAAACCCTCCTGCATTCATTTCATTTCATGTGTCCAGCTCATTTAGTCTGCAGAACTGATACTCAAGACTGTACTTCTGAGCACACTAAGCCTTAACACTGGTCACAGTAAACATCTACCTGGAGTACGACTGGCAGGGACACAACTGGCATCATCCCCTGTTTGGCACTGCTCCTCAGACACACCAGTCCTGTGCCCTCTCTGGGGCTGGCAGGATGGCTGAGCTCAGATGGGCTGCAAACAGTGTGACTACACCACTCTCAATGCACAGGGCTACCTCAAGTCATGCACATAGAAAGAATTAGCAAGAACATCACACTTCTACACGTTTACTCAATGTGTAGTAGTGACACTGAGACAGGCTTGGCTGGGGCAGAAGATAAACCCCTTCCCTCTGTGTTCGCTGTGCTGGATTAGGTAGACTCACTGCACACCAGGTTCAGCTTGAATTCAAGAGAGAGATTTACCTTTTTTTCTCTTGTATATCCCTTGTTAGAGGAGACTGAGGAAGTAGGATGCCTGGGGATCACACCTAACGCATTCCATCACAGAATCAGTCTCAAACCCGAACCTTGCTGTCGCTGAAATGTTGTTAGATATCTCTGACACTCTTTCCAGTACCTGTCTTCCTGTTTTGGTGCTGTCAGAGTGATTTTCCTTAGTATGCAAATGCCCTGGGTGCCACTGTTACCGTGCTGCAAGAGTTCACGTGGCATTTCCAGTGCCTAGATCGTAACAGGGACTGTTACACCACATGCTCCTGGCCTGGGAACTTGCAGAGCTCAAAGACTAAAAAGTGAAATATTAAAAAGCAATAGGTAAGCTGCTACAGTAACTAGATCACACAGTCATCGTGAACATGAAAGGGTTTGGTTGCAGCTTGCATTCATTAAAAGAAGCACAACCAAACAGTTGTTTAAGAAAGATTTTTTTTAGCACACACATATGTTTTGCTATCGGCAACAGCACAAAAATTACCTCTGACTCCCAAGGACTTCTTAGCCCTAGATATTGATCCACAAACTAAATATATTTTTCTGGGCCAGGAATATCCATACTTATCCAGACTACTGCAGATTTTATAGGTCAGTCGCGGACTGTAGCACTGCTCTTTGAGTTCATCAGGTTCATGCCTCTGAACACATTATTACCCACCAGCCTCTCCCACTAAGTAGCAAACTGCTGGGATTTGATTCGCCCCTTTGTTTGAGGGTACTTATTTGGAGCGGGTGATGGGCTGCTAACATCAGGGTTTAACTCAAGTACACAAAAGCCAGGAAATCCACAGCTAGGGCTGAAAATGTGTGCTGACACAGCAGCATTATCTCCTGCCATTAAGCCTTTTCTGGATCTTTTGGCACAACTGCCTGAGTTAAAGCCTGCGTGTCAGCAGAGATTTTTCAGGCTTCACCACAAATTTCGTTGCTTAAATCAAGCTGCTACATCACTCGGATATATTATTCTTAATATTACACGAACACCTCATAAAGATGAAGCACAAGTGCACATCCTACCCCACGTCCCCCGTCTTTCCATATGCGGTTTCACCTTTGCTCTCCCCAAAGGCTGTGAATACAGCGTGAGCCAACTTGCAAAATCCCAGCCGCCGTCGTTCCAAAGTGGACACAAAGGGGGATTAAGCAGCACTGAATAGCGCTGACAAACTGACCTGGGTAACCGTAGCAATCGGTATTTTAGAGCACTGCCACATCCCAAGGGCTCAGCTTTGGCTCCCTGCTGAACCAGGGAAGGTGGGTGGGAGGAGGACCCTGGGGATTAGCCATAGCATAGCTCTTCTCAGGGGAGAGATGCCAAAAATACAGCCAGGGGGAACGGAGTCTTGGCTCTTTCAACCACCTCCACTGAATTCATTCAGTCACTTTTTAAAGAGGAGAGTGAGGACAGGCAGCTTTGGGAGAGTTTGCTGGGAAGCAACTTCCCAGGAAGGGGAAAATCTCCATCTTGATGGCAGTAGTGGGCTTGGGCTGGTTGTGAGCAGGCACAGCCACAGCTGCTGCCCTTCCTTCTCCCTTGCTGTCCCAGGCCCTCGAGGGTCGGTCTTCTCTCATCTAAGAATACAACAGGTCAAGGAGGGAAAAAAGCCAGAGCAGTAAGGATGCAAAGTCACTCGTTTCTGCTTGTGTGATTAGTGGCTGCACAAGGCAGGGGCCACTCAAATCCCATGAAACTGCCCCAGCAAGTGAGCAGGATGGCTCACTGGGAACAGCTGCTCGGGGCAGTGGAAGGAAATCGGGCTGCTCTCTCCCTAGTTGCTGCTGTCTCCCACCACACAGAGAGCAGGGGACTGGCAGTGGGGACTGCAGCCCCAATGGGTCCCTGAGGTCTGGAACACAAAATATCACATGCACAGAACACCAGCACCACACGTGCCTGACTTGGATCAGGACCTGCTGTCTTGGGAATACTAGAGCAGGTGAACTCTCAGTCATGCCATCGTGAAAGGGGACTCAGGTGAACGTGGGGAGCTGGAGGAAGCTGCCTGGGTTAAACAGGTGACAGCATGGCAGCCCCTAAACCTACAGCCCACACCCTAGTTTTCTCCCTCCTCTTTTAAAATCTGGACCAAAGCTGCTTGCAAACTTAAAAAATTCCTTAAGCAGCAGTGACTGACCCCAAGAGCCTATCTCATCAGGCACAAAGCTAGCAAACTTGGCTCTCGGAACAGGCACTTTAGAAATTACAAACTAATCTAATTACAGGCTTTATCTTGTCGGTTACAAGGCACTTGTTATAGATTTACCACTAAATTAAAAAACACAGGAGGTTACTTACACTGGCCTCCAATTTACCAGCTTTCCACGAAGGACTTGCCAGAATGACTCAACATCAAATAAAAGGGCAGGGTTGGATTTTACAGTTTGAGAGACGGCGTTAATACAATCTATAAATAACTGAAAATGTGTTTCTAAGTGAAAGGGCCATTGTTCATTTTTATCACGAGTATGAGGAGAAGTGCTATGGGGAAGGCAAGGGAGGGCTTTTCAAGGGAACATTGTGTTTTACAGAAAAAGCAACCCAACCAGACAGGAGGATACCTTTGGGATAGTAGCTTCAGGTGTGCTCCAGTGCAGAGGCAGAAGCTCTGGCAACGTGGATGCCAAAGGGATGAACATAATGTGGGTGCCAGGGACAGTGGCATTGAGTGCACCCTCAGCAAGTTTGCTGATGACACCAAGCTGTGTGGTGCAGCAGACATGCTGGAGGGAAGGGAGGCCATCCAGAGGGACCTTGACAGGCTGGAGAAGTGGGCACAGGCCAACCTCATGAAGTTCAACAAGAGCAAGTGCAGGGTCCTGCATCTGGGTCGAGGCAATCCCAGGCACAAATACAGGCTGGGCAGGGACTGGCTGGAAAGTAGCCCTGAGGAGAGAGACTTGGGGGTGCTGGTGGACAAGAAGCTCAACATGAGCTCTCAATGTGCACTTGCAGCCCGCAAAGCCAATCAGATCCTGGGCTGCATCAGGAGAAGTGTGGCTAGCAGGTCAAGGGAGGTGATCCTCCCCCTCTACTCAGCCCTGGTGAGACCC
The DNA here is from genome assembly GCF_026170545.1 of Melanerpes formicivorus. Lineage (NCBI taxonomy): Eukaryota > Metazoa > Chordata > Aves > Piciformes > Picidae > Melanerpes > Melanerpes formicivorus. The sequence continues at coordinate 2,240,712 of NW_027142423.1, read as the reverse complement.
CACATGGAGTACTGCCTCCAGTTCTGGAGCCCCTATTACAAGAGGGATGTGGAGGTGCTGGAACGTGTCCAGAGAAGGGCCACAAGGATGATCAGAGGGCTGGAGCACCTCTCCTATGAGGACAGACTGAAGGAGTTGGGCTGTTCAGTATGGAGAAGAGAAGGCTCCGAGGTGACCTAATTGTGGCCTTCCAGTATCTGAAGGGAGCCTACAGGAAGGCTGGGGAAGGACTTCTCAGGATCTCAGGCAGTGATAGGACTAGGGGGAATGGAATGAAGCTGGAGGTGGGCAGATTCAGGCTGGATGTGAGGAGGAAGTTCTTCACGATGAGAGTGGTGAAGCCCTGGAATGGGTTGTCCAGGGAGGTGGTTGAGGCCCCATCCCTGGAGGTGTTTAAGCCCAGGCTGGATGAGGCTCTGTCCAGCCTGATCTAGTGTGGGGTGTCCCTGCCCATGGCAGGGGGGTTGGAACTAGATGATCCTTGTGGTCTCTTCCAACCCTGACTGATACTATGATACTATGATAATCAGCACATATTGGAAAGAGAAAGGAGGCATTCACAACAGGTAAATCTGCTTTTGATTGGGACTTTAAAACTCCACAGCATCGAAGTTACTGTTAATATAAGTACTTAGGAGGATTTTTCCTGATGAATGTGAGCCCTCCTGGACAATGGGCATTAAGCAGTTTCACAATCACTCAAAGCCTAAAGTTACACCAGTTCTTAGCTGTAAACCAGATCAGTTCCCAGTTCCAGTTCACCGGACCACCACAGAAACATTCATCTTATCACAGGGAAGGCAAAGGTACAGTCAGAGGCAGATGTGCTCCTTTTGATATGACATCATTTTGAGAGTAAAACTACAGTAAAAATTTATCAATTTTTGGATAGCAACAAAATTCCCCTCCAAAAATGCCACTGCAATAGTAACAGCCATCCAGAGTAGGCCATGCCTTGGGCTGGAGAGTCTTAACAAACAAAGCTGCATCTTCACACATTAATCCAACTGGAGACCAATGGGTTCCATTCTGCTTCCCACGGGGTCCATGCAGAACCCACAGCACCATCAACTGTCAAGGAGAGCAGAGCTCCCTAGATTGAGAGGGCTGGCAGGAGAGCAGGCACCTGCCCAATTAGTCTGCCCTGCAAGGCGAGCCAGCTGATGGCAGCCCTGCAGGGAGACCAACCCTTGGCTCCAAACACACAAGGGATTAAAAAATCTCAGGTTGAGATCTCTAAGTCTTCCTTGCAATTAACTGAAACAAAAACACGAACACCAGGGTGGAGGAGGCAGCTTAAAAGCAGTAGCCTTAAAGCCATGTAGTAAACAGGAAAACAAGCAAAAAATAATACCCCAACCAATTCCACATCACCCTTCCCCCACACGTTTTACTCCACCAGCGACGGAGGACTCAGTCAGTCAAGAACTGCAAATTGGTAGGCAGTACATTCTGTGCTGTCTGTCAGTATTACACATCCTAAAGGGCTGAATAAATAATTGAAGAATAAATAATTGTGCCAGGGCTTTGTCTCATGGGCCATTTTTATAGATTGCTGTCTAATGATAGCACCATCTGCGACACTCTGCATTAATATGGGATAAAATTACATAGTGCTTTGTTTGCTCTGACACTGTGATGTTATGATGTCTCTTAATATTACCCTGAATAAAAAAGGCGAGAGCAATGATCGAAGTGTCCCAATTGCTTGTAAACTCTCAGTGAGGGAAAAACAAGTTTAAGCAATCAGAGACCTTTGTTTTTTTTTCCCCAGGACAGGATAGGGAAGAGTGGGGAAGGGAAGCCTGGCTGTTTCCAGTGTATGTCATACCAAGGTAATTAAAGAGAGAGGAGCTCGTTAGCTGCTTTTTATTATGCATGTCCAATTCAGAGATTGCACATTAAAAACCCTGTGCCCAGCTCCAGTCCCTTCCTCAGCACAGAGAGACAAGGAGGGGCAAAGAGATCACAATCACACTCCCTAAATCCCAAGGAAGTAAGATGACTTACATCAGTTTATCTGGCAGAGAAGCACACCATGGGTGACAGGGTTACCTGCAAGGAGACAAAGGCTTTTCCCATGGAAAAGAAAGCAAGCTTTAGTGTACAATGCAATCACAACTTGTCTTTCAGCAATACTTTACACTTCTGAACGATTCTCCACCTAAGAAACATTTTCTTCTTTACCTTTAGAAAGAAAAAACCTGAAGCCATGGTTAAAAATTCACCAATGGTAAGATGCTCACAGCTTACACTCCTCCTGTGCACTTCTCAGCGCCTGCAGGACACCAGTGGCATCTCCCTTCCCTCCCAAAAGGATGCCGCAGATGCTGTAGATGCTGTCTCTCCCTTCCTCCCCAGCAAAAGGCGCAGGGGGCCAGGCCAGGCAGAGCAGCACACCAGGAGCCCTATTCCCTCACCTGTGTGTGCACATCTGCAACTGCTGTGATGAGCAGCTGCTAGCCTGGTAGGTCTGCACAGACAGAAGATAATTTGGATCTCAGGGAGCCGGAACAAATGCATTTGCTGCCTCATAGCTATTACTTACCTGTGGAGCAAATTGTGACATTTTAAGAAGGTTTTGCAGAGTCCAGGCTCTCTGCCATCATGATCCTGCATCACCCCAGAGAGACTGCAACATGAAGAGTTTTGGCCTCTCAAGCCCAGTCCATCATTCCCAGCCACCACTTGGTATTTGTGTCCAGAATTGATCATTTCCCTTTTTAACATACTGGAAAAGCAGCCTGGAAAAGACATTAGGTAGATGAGGCCCCCACAGTTACACCACCTGTAATGTCATGATTGCAGTCACAGGCTTCAGGAACTGATTTGCAAAGCCATAGCTGTCAAACTCTCTATGGATCAGGTCGAGCTCTGCTTCAGAATTAGAGAGGCCAAAGGAGGAAGGTTTGCAGGTAGCTCTGGAGAACAAAGCATTGCAGCTGCTCCAGTCACAGGGATGATGCTGAAGAAAAAGTCTCTCACCTCCAAGCCTACCATCAGACAAATACTCTCCAATCACTCAATCCCACCCTAAGAGATGATATACAAACCAATCCACGATGTGTGGTTATAACTTGGCTGACCAGAGGCCAAGCTGCCCAAACAGAAAAAGAGATCTGCTGATGGCTTTTTGGCATACCTGGACACCACCACCACAAATCCCTGGTGCACAGCTCATTCTGCCACTGGCTGCAAGCCTCATTCAGAGGACAGGCAAGGCCTGGGAAAAGCACCCACGCTGGATGGCTGCCAAGGAGTCCCATGTCCCGTCCTGAGCTCTGACACAAAATGCTACACAGTCTGGACAAATACCATGGTCTGTCCTGCAATTTCACCTGGTCAGCAGGGAACACAAATCCCTGCCTGACAGCAAGGACAGAGCTGTTGTGCTGTAGTGATTAGGAAACATGCATGTGTTCAGCAGTTCAAACATTCAAAGAAGATACCACCTGCTATTTAGCAAAACTTATTCCCATGCCAAAACACCACCGGTTTTGCCCAGTGCTGCTGGGTATTCCAGCTATGCCTTTCTCTTTCTCCTGAAAGAAATCAGAACCTTCCTTGTGAGCAAAAGGTGGAGCACAAAGTGTGGCTGTGCACAAGTGGGGAACAGGAGACAACACAGATAACAAGAGATGACAAGGCAAAGAAATATTCAATTACTGACAAAGAGGACTTGGGCTACAAATCGTTAAAATGCATTTTCTTAGCAAAGAAATAAAACGCTCAGAAGGTGCCCCAGATGTGAGGGATCTGCAGGAACCCTCAGAAGTGGCTCTGCCTTGCAGGCCTTCCTCTGTTTCTGCTGGAGATAGAGAGGCCAGTGACCCATGAAGCATGGGAAATTCATCCTCCATCATCCAAGCAAGGCACAAGACAGCCACTGTGTTTGAGTGAAGTTCAACTGCAAAGCCCATATACGAAACAGCACTGCTCCCCAGGGGCCACAGAGGAGGGCCAGAGGGAGGAGGAGAAGTTTAGGCCCTTGCCAAACTGCAAATAAAAAGGGGGGGGGGGGGGGGGGGGAAATATTTGTTTAAAAAATTAAATCAAGGACATTACAGCATTAGGGTAAATTCTCTTACAGGTACAGACAAAAAAAGGGAAGGAGTGAAAAGGAAAGGTTGTGCAAATGGGGTGTGCAGGGCACTCTAGGCCCCCACCTGGCCTGAGAGTGATAGCCACTTCTGTTGAAGCAGAGCAACCAAAAAAAGAAAAATAAGCATCAAAAGTACTGCTCCTGACATTAAATATTGATGGCAACAGCTACAGTGTGGCTAATGGAAAGTGTCCATAAAGCCTTTAAGAAGTTTGTCAATGCATGGAGACCAGCAGAGGTCATGGCATGCTTGGTGCAGTTGGGAGCAATCGAGAAAAGACAGTTTGTCCCTTTTCAAACCAGCGGCAAAAAAGTGCCGCAATAAATGGCACCAAACCTGGTGAAGGCACTAGGAAGGGTCATAAAGATTCATTAACACTCTTCCTGGTAGCTGGCTGCTCAGCTGCACAGCCATTAAAACCTCCCCTTACGATGACAACACTACAGTTTGGTCACCAGCAGAAAGGAGGCTCCCAGACCCAAGGACAGTCTAAGAGGTAAAAGACAAAATCCATACACTCCAGTAATTTCCACCCTGTCGTGGGACTCAGATGTGGTTAGTGACCAAAATGTCTACAGAAACACCATGCAGACCACTTCTCTGTGCTGTCTCACTCTTGCAACAAAGCCACATGCAGATCTCAAGGACCCTGTGCTTTTAGGAGAGAGCAAACTATTTGAGACTCCCACAGCTGCAATTTGTCAGTGCACTCAGTTCTGTTCCTCACCCTCATCCTCAAAGAAATACCCCAATGAGCTACCCCAGATTGGTAGTCACAAACTGATTTTTGCAGTTTCCATCACTATTTTATTCATAACAGCAAAGGAGTTCAACTTTCCATTCCATCCTATTTCCAGTCCACCCTACCTCAGGCCATGGAGAGGAACACTTGGGTTTCTTAGACTGAGCAGGAGCTGCCGTAGTGCCAGCCGAGCTCCACCTTCTCCCATCGCACTCCCTGCCCTCCGCCAGCAGCAGGGAGAGAGGGAGTATTTCCTGACAACTGATCTTGGTGTTGTGGTTCACTCCCTGTTGACAATGCAGGAAAGCACCACTTAAAAACACCTCCAGCTACTTTTAAGAGAGGTCCTACAGGATAGCATCAGTCGGACTAAAAAGCACCAGTTTTGAACACTGCACGTTGACTCCTGCCTCTCTTTTTCAAGCAGAACCACAGATGCAGCCCAATGACAGCAGTTTTCTGTTAGCAGCCCCATCTTGTACCATCCATACATCCCAGTACAACAGCATTTCAGTCTTCAGCAGTAATGCCATACAAACACTAAGGATGATAAATCACAGAGCCCTGCCACCAATCCAGACACAAAAGCAATTAAAAGCCTCTAGCAGCATGTGATGAATACTAACTGCATGGGCAACTTTGAGGCTGCCAGGTAAGTCTTTCCTGCAGGAAGTCATCAGGCACAGAACAACCTGCAGCCCAAAGGTCACACAGACAAGGATGCCTAGGTGTTTTAAATGTATATTGGAAAACTTTAAAGTAATAAGTTGCCCAGAACTCTCTTGTCCCCAGTTGGATGATGAGCAGCTGCTGGCATGCTCCTGCCACATCAGCACCGTACTTCTAATACCACTTCTAACAGCAAAGATCAAGATGTCAGTTGCTTTGCTTTACTCTAGAAAGTATAGTGCCCATGCAAAATCATTTGCAATGAAAGAGTACATCAGATTGAGAAATCAACATTATTAGTCATATTACTCATTTTTTGACAAGGATTTTAAGACAGAGGAATCCATCCCCTCCCTTGCTTGGTTCAATCAATCTGTATGGGTTTCTCTATCTCTGATGGTTTGCTCGGCTTTCTGATCACTTGTATAAAAGTTTCCTTCCTCTTACTTTGCAGTACAAAACAGAGTTGAAAAAAATATAATGTGATTCACTCCCAGGAGACAGAATAGTCCATTTGTGATGGAAAAGCAGCCACTAGTACAGGCAAACATTTCCTAGAAAGCCAACAAGTGATAGTGGACCATTTCAGGTTAACAACCATGAAACGCCTTGGCTGTATTTTACATATTAGAGGTTGTCATCACCATTGCATTTTGCTTTTGAACTTTATGAAGCCTGCATATTCTGCAGGTCTGAACACCAAACTCACTGTGGCAGAGCTTTCCAAGTTGTCATGGTCTTTTGTGACTGTGACACAAAACTCTCATGAACTCTACTGTGGAGCATGAGCACTGGTTAAACCCTGCACAGCACAGAAAGGCAAACTGTGGACTCTTGGGTTGGGTGGTGCTGCTCTTCTTTCTGCTATGGCTAGGTCTGACAAATGGATTTATGAAATGGTCACAAATAAAGCCTGCAAAATCCACAGTGTTTCACATGCTGAGCCTACTGTTTGTAGAGGCTGCCCTCTGTAAGACCAACTCTTGAATCTGTGTGAGCTTCTTTGGTTTTCACAGCTAACATATAAGGTGCATATTATTTCAGCGAGTTTGCAATGGCCTAATTGTAAAGGTGATTAAATGCAGAGAAAGGTGGGGAAGTTGGTTGGATGGCAACCAGCAAAGCACATGAAAAACATGGTAAATGAAAAACATCAGATTTCAGCACACACACACACCCCCCCTCTCAAAGTACATCATCAACATACTCTAAGGACTCAGAGTATTCCCATTCCCACAGAGGACATGGCTTTGTAAATTCAGCTTGGTGCAAGAAACTTCAGTTTGGGAGAAAGCTTTTATTCTTAAGAGTGTTTATTTTTAAAAGCATTCATTTGGCTTCCTTAAGTGATACTCCACAGAAGGAGAGAGCAAGGCACACCAGAAGACTATGTAGCTTTACGCTCATATTACATCAAGACGTACTCCTCATCCATTCCACACTTGCTCCTGGTCATCATTTGGCCATTGACATCCTTCCTAGCTTCTTAGGTTTTCCATGTTCTCCCCACAAAGATCTCACATCCCAAACTACTAATGTACTTGCTGTACACAAACACTGTATAGATGCTAAACAGCAGAACCTTTCACACAGGAAGCCCAGAGTTTGGTTTTGAATCAGCAAAAAAAGCAGACAGACAGGGGTGAACTATTCAAAGCCACAAACACAGCACAGGAGAATTTGTCTTCAAGATCTTCCTGGACTGAAGTTCAGCATATCAGATCACTCCTTCCTGCAATAGTGTTCTTCTTTATCTAGACTTTGCCACAACAAAAGATCAAATCCATCCACTACCAGAAATCATTAGAGATGCCATTATCCAGAGCAGACTTACATCAGGGATGAAAGTAACGTGCAGTGGCTAGAGGACAGAAAGTAAAGTGCTGAAAATAAGATATTAAGAGCCAAATTATGTAGTGACATAAGCAGGTACAAGAACATTATGAGTGAAATGGAGTACCTTCTGACTGCAATGAATACAACTGCAAGCATTTAGCAGGTTCTTTCTCGAGTCTTTGTTTAAACAAATCTGAATTTATTAGTCTGCTGCTGAATAAATATGATAAATTCTTATTGAAATTATCCTCTGGTGAGCAGCAATAAATACTAGACAGTATTCTTTCAAGTGATCCATTATTATAATCGGGCTAAAAGCAGCTCCAGGTTTTCAGCATACAAAGACAAAAGTTATCTTCAATGCAGCATGTGAGTGTAAAATGGCATGATGCTGAGAGTTGTGGGAGGAACAAGGGAACAAGCCCAAATCAAGCCACTCAGGCACCCTATCTCCATGGAGTTCATATGGCTAACAATACAGAATATTTCCATACATAATTTACAAGCTACTGTGAAATGCTAGAGGTCAGAACTTCCAGGGCATAATTTAACAGGGAAAACGTGCACTGCATGTTGGATCAGCCTTTGTGATAGTACAGAAAGAAGTGGAGTAAAAACACAGACAGCATATGTGATTAGGAAGAAAAAAGTCCCTGTTTGTCAGACACAGCATCCAAACGTGCTTCAGAGTTTATTTCCACAACAAGCTTCCAGGCACACCACTCACTGGCCCCAGAAAGGAAAGGTGAGGGGAAAAAAACACCAAATAGTTTTACAAAGCTTCCTATTCATGGTCTGTTACCCAAACACATAAGCAAAGTCACCTCAGCACTTCCCTTTATTCTTCAGTTGCAGCATTTAACAAACCATGGTGTTGTGAAACACTTTCAGGCAGTGCATTTTAATACCATAGATGACATCCTTTGGGTATTTCAGTCTCCAGAAGCTGAGGTTCAGACTGGTGCCTGACCTGATCCCTTGCACTGAGACCAAAAGCAGGCCACATCTCATCTTTTACATCTTCCCTCTAAGATGTCATCTACAGCAAAGCTTCAACCACCCTTAAACTCTTGAGTGGCACACTGATGAGCTCCTCCAGATGGGCTACAAAAGAACCTACCAGCAGTGCTGCCCATCCTGGGTACCTGTCCCATGTTTGCTGCAGCTCTACCTCTGCTTCCCTGCCTGCATCTCCCATCCCATGTAGGACAGTGTCTCAAATACCACCACAGCATCTGCTTCCCAATGCAGCTATGCCTGATTCTTCACACACACACAAACAAACAAGCTCAAAAAACATGAAAGCATGTACCATAAAATTTTCATAACAGGAGGGAGATGGAAAATAAGACAATTCAACTTAAGTGACTACAGAGACGTGAACTCTCTGCCAAAGGGACACAAGACACACTCTCTATAAAATGCATCTCACACACCACTTCTACCACATTTAAAAACAGTAATTTGCTAGAAAACATGTTCTTTAAATGAGAGTAATTTGCTGAATTTCAAGGTCTCATCAGCCCTGTGCTCTCCCCAAGGCCCAGCTGCCATGCCCAGGGAGTCTGCAGTGAGAAAGGCATCTCCCCCAAGCTGCATCCCCTCTGCTTCCATCCTGGTTTCACTCCAGTTTCAGGTGAGGTGGCACCTGACCTCAGGACAGCTGGCTCAGCACAAACCCTGATAGGTCTACCACAAATCATCCCACTTGGGTGTTTAATTTTGGTTTCTAAGGAAATATGGATCAGTGGAGTGAGTCTGCACCAGGTCTGTGCTTTGAAACCATGTGTTTGTGGTGCATTGCCCGGCACTGGCAGCTCTCAGATTTGGTTTGGAATAGAGGTACCAGACACAAATGCCCTCACACCAGAAGCCCTGCAGGTCAACATGAATGTGTTTCAAGCCACTGTGGGCATCTCTGGTGCAGGTGTGTTTGTTTCAACGGCATGGCTGCCCAGATGGTTTACATTTTGTATCTCCCATTAAAAATGGAGAGTAAACTTCTCACCTCTTCACTACCCAAACCAAAATAGTGTAACCCTACTTCTATCAAATACAGGGAAAAACAGCTGAGAGGGAAGAAAAAGCTGTTGCACTGAAAGATGTAGTGCTGCTTTAAAAATGTTTCATTCTCCCCACCCCACCCCCTTTCAGCCCTGGGCTTTCAAACACGTTTGTCTCCTTGATATCTCCTTGAAGCTCACCCTGCTTCTCTTGATGCCCAGCAGATGTCCCACCCAGTACACATCCAGCCCTGGAGCTGAGCCACGCTGGCAGGACAGAGGCCATCTCGTACACCTTGGCACAGCCCAACCAGAGACTGTTTGTGTTGTGGGTTTTTTTTCACAGTAGGAGGCATAGGCTTTCATGTTCTCTCTTGTAAATATACCTTCTACTACAGGGCTGAATTTTACTGTGTAAAACAAAACATGTCCTTTTTTTCTAAGCCACTTCTGCTACCACTTTCTAACAGCAAATTGTTTTAAGGTCTTCTTTACTAAACTCTCATGCCTCTGAAAGTTACAAGATCCAGCAACAGACTAATTCCTAATGAAGACTGTTGATAATCATGAACAGCACCAGGTCAGACATCAGCTTTGTCTGTACTTAAGTGTCTGCAGCCTCCAGCTCTTTCTTCACTTTGGCTTTGCTTTGAAACCTTTGACTATTCATTTTTGTATCTCAAATGCCCCTACAGTTTACTGCTGTTTTTCTTGTGTAAACACTAGTAACAAGAGTATCTTCTGCCAAAGGACACCCATTGCCTTCAGTCACTTTGCAGGAAGATCTCCACCCGACAGAAGTAACTCCATCCTTTCTTTCACCTCTTTCCAATTCTCCAAACAAGCAGATGCACGTAACCAGCTGAATACGTTTCATCAGGAGCACATAGCTCTGAGAGCCAACTGCCAAGTTTCTACAAAACCTGTTGGGGGAAACCACTGCATTTCAGATGACTCTGGGAACAAAGGCTTCAATGAAAATCATTACATCTGTATCTGGTTCTTCAGTCTCCTTTCCTCCTCCCATGCTTCCACTGGCCATGTTTCCCCTGAGTATCTTCACCCAGCAGTTGTAAGGGAAAGCAGATACAAGAATACACCATTGTCATTAATGAATTGGCTCAGTCAAGCTGTTAACAGCCCTACTTAATTGTACAGTAGCATTGGCAGCTTCTCCCCCCATAATGTAATAACAACCCACTGCACTGTCCCGAGTTAATTCCCAGGGCTCAGTTTACCAAGTTGCTTTATTCTCCACACTAACTACCCGAAATGCTATCCACTTGACTCTTACTGCCCTGTATTTGTGCATACAGTCAAGATCAGCCAATGTCTATCTCAGCTTTCATGGCCAACCCACAGACATGAGGCAAATCTGCCATTAGTCATGAGGTCCAAGATGGTGGGTTTAGCTTTTTGTGGGGGAGCAGTGAAGTCAAGACCATATATACAGCTGGCCTATCAATAAGCCTTATTAAACACTCCCCCTTCATGTCTCACTAAGCTTGTCCTGCCCTTCACTGAATCCCTTGTTTTGAAATACCCAGTGTGCCTGGAATTGTAAAGCATGTCTAAAACCCTAAACTTTTGCCATTTCCTAAGTAACCACAGCGACTGCTTGTGAAAGGCTCTGGATGCAGCCTTGGAAAGACAAAACCTCATCTGACAAAAAGAAACTGGAAATACCCCATGCTATTTTTAACAGATGCAGGAGCATAGCTTCATGTACATGCAAAATATTAGGAAAACCTAACCCAAGCCCCCCATTTTGGAACAGAAGTAGCTTTATGTGATACTTTCTATCTGAGGATCATGAAGCACTAAAAATTCAGTAATCCCATCCTGCAGACAAAGAAGCTAATGTGCAGCAAAACTGCTCAACTGAAACAGAGCTGGAGAAAGCAAAACCCTCAGCTCTTCTTACTGCACTGCATAGCACAGCAGAATGGTTTTCCCTTTTTTTGTTGTTTTTGCTTTGGTGCTAGGTCTAAGACAGTAAAAAGTATTTTTACCTTTTTACAAGGTAGGCATTGTTTTAAACAAGTGCATTTTTGCAAGTATATCATCTATTTCTTACTTTAGGCTCCAAAGATGACTTATTCTGCTAACCCGACCCTGCCAGCTTCACGGCAAGCCACCAAACTGCACAGCTCCATGAGGAGCTGCCCACTGCCTCTGCTAGCAAGTCCTCTTTCCAGGTCTCTTGTCTTGGTCTTACAGAGAGTCCATAGTGGCAGTTATTCCTGATGGCTTCAGTAGGAAATGGAGAACCTCTTTCTAGCAGAGAAAGGTTATCCTATAGGGAAGGAGACCATCACCAGAAACTCTGTCACTGTTTGTATGCTCCTGTAGACAAGCAATACCTGTGATTTCCAGCTATTTCAGTGCAGTGAGGTCAGAGTCAATGAGAAAGGACTGGTACAATTGATCCCAGAATGAGATAACAGTAACACTTGAGAACAAATACAGATCTTTGTCTTTTTTAGCAGTGTAATGTGGCATGTTACAAAAATAGCATGACCTGATAAATATAGAAGACCTGTTGTCCTCCAGTGAGGAGCTGAGCGCGGAGTTCCTCTTTATGTATACATCACTAGCAACACCATGCACTGTGTCCAATTACAGTATGATTTTTGGTTTAATGAAGGCAATTCCTCCCCCCAGCTCTCACACAGAATCACACCACTCTGCATAGCAGAAAATAAAACTACAAACCAGTCTCTGGCTACAAGCATCATTGTCTTGCCATGTGACAGGAAGCTTTCTTTTACTGCCCAAAGCATTCAAACACCAAAGTCTAGTTTCTTCCTCCCCACTTCATTTGTCTGTGCCATTCCCAATTTTTTCCTTTAAGCATTCCTTAAGGAACAGCTATGCTCACTGTTCTGCTGTTGTAAGACACACAGGCTCAGTTATTGATAGAAACCAGAGGGGTGACACAAATATGGGGAAGGTGATCTGGCAACTGGAGTCTGAGAAGCCTAAGCTTCATTTTCTGTTCTGCATTGGCTTCCCAGGCAACTGCCTGAGGCCACCACCTCCCAAAACACAGTACTTGGGGTGACAATGGCATGCAGTGCATCCTGTCCCTAGTTTGGTCTCATCTGGGACAGCCCAACTGTGTGTGGGAAGATTCCAATGCAGTCATGAGTGTTTGGGCTGACACCTCAATGAGCAATGAAAGCCCAAGGGAATCGCCTTCCAGCAAATGTAAATCACAGACACCTAACACTTTATCTTCCCAAACCACAGTCCCAGTCTCTGGCACTGGTCCTCCAAACATCCCATCTTTCCAGAGGTGCCTGGGGAACACATCATACAGTGAAAAGCACCTGGCCAGGGTAAGAGGGCCAAAACAAGATTTGTGTATGCTGCATGTTGAGGGGGTGGGAGAGGGGTGGTGTTTTATTATGCTTTAATAAGAAAGCCATGGGCTAATTAGAGAAAATGCAGGGACTTGATGTTCTGAGCTACACAAACATCAATCATGGTCCTTCTAGATTACACAACCAAGGTGGGGTGCTTTGAGGCAGCAGGGAATACTTGGTCATACATTGAACTCTGCCATTAAAAGAGCACTCCAGTAACAGGCAGAGGCTTCTCTACCTAAAAACAATAGTGGGGAGGAAGCTTTTCTTTCCCTCTCCATGAAGCTAAATTAATTGCAACTGATTGATCATAAGATATGCAGGCCATCAACCCTGGCTGTGCTTGCAGGGTCAACACTAAGGATGTTTCCTAAAACTTCCCTCTACTGCTGGACACCAACGTCCATCTCTGCTACACCTGGATGGCAGATCAGCAACAGCCTGAGCTGGTCTCTGGAGATACCCAGATAATGCCCCCTGTCCTCCACAACTACCCCACCTAAGCATTCCCACCTTCTTCCTTGGACTTGTTAGTGTTCACCTAGACACACCAGCTGAGCTGGCAAACAATGCCAGTAGTGGGATCAGAGTAGTGTCAGCACCAGTGCAAGAGGCGCAGTAACCATTCACCTTGCACCATGGGCCAGGGACATGAGGCTTTCCTCATCCTTGAGGATGAAAACAAGACAAGCAAGCCCCACTGCTGTCAAAGGACAGCCAACTACACTGACCTACACTACTGACACACTCCTTAATACCAGCATGCACACTGCTGATCATCTGGCAGCTCCAGTTCAATTCACATTAAATACACATTGCTGCCAGACAAGCCACAGCATGTGGGATGGCATTTGCACTGGCATTGCCTCCTACCTGGAGCATGCCTGCTTGATCTAACAAAGCCATAACTGCTCTAAGAGAGGACATCCAGTTTGCCACAAAGTCTGGGGCCACATCACTCCCTCTGCAGCTTATTTGAGTGGCTTTGGCTTCAGAGATGAATTTCCAGCAGGGGATCACAGTGCTGCACTACTGAAGCTTGCTGCATCTGAACTGTGGATGGGTCACGGTCACAACTAACTCCAGAGACTGGCCCTAATATAAAGAATTTTCTGAGTAATCTTCGCTGCTTCTTTGGAGGGGCCGAAAGCAAAGTAACAGAGTAATGCTGGTTTCCTCTTCAAGTCTTTCAACTGTCCCATTCAGCTCTTGTTTTCTGGGAAACATGGCTGAACTCAAATCTATCTGAAAACATGTATCTCCCAGGGCTGCAGCTGCAGGTGTTTTGGAGCACTCATCCTTCTGAGCCTGGAGTGGAGGACCATACAAGGAAGTCTACTGCTTGGTGCTGGATTGTAAAAGCCCTGAAATACCCTCTTCCTGGCAGCTCTAAGCAGAGCCAGAGGATCCACTTACCTGTCTAAGCTCAAAGGAAAAACATGGAATAGTTTGAGGTAAAGGGTTTAAGTGTATGAGAGCAGAGATCTTCGGTGTATTGTACTTCCTACAAAGAGTCTCAAAGTGACTCAAGGTGTCCAAAATGAGTTCAAGCTTGCTCTTGCCTCCCTCCCATTTTTACCCTACTTCTCTTCACAGAATCACACTCATATTGATGGCAGAGTTTGAACTAGAAGTGTCATCTACATAAAGGTTGCCTGGATACTTCGAAGACAAGTGCCACAGAATGTGTGCAAATAACAGGATTTTGCTTTATGTCACATTTAAAAGAAAATGCACCCAAGTGCTACCACTCTGCACACAATGGGAAAGAGAACAAACACTGAGTCCACGACACACCGATAGCATGACTGCAGCTAATGGCCTGGGGAGGATTGTTTCCCCCACACACATTTACACTGATAAAGTGAAATCCATTTGTTCTGAAGAAATGAAGAGGCTGAATCAGGAGCTACCCAAACTTTTAAATACAATTCTGGTGTGAGCACAAAGCAACACAAAGCAAGGTCCCAGAATGTTTTGCAGGCATTCATTAGTTAAGGGCCAGTAGACTTTTCAGGGAGATATCACCCAACTCCAGACATGAGAGAAGCAATACCCTAGGAAAAAAAAAACCACAATCACCACCAAACAATGAAATATGCATTCCAGACCATGCATGAAAAACTAAGTGAACACCATATAGCATGTGGGAATGTCAAACATCTTGGACCATTTGACTTGTTGCTGGACTCTGCAACGTCTGACCTAAACGGCACGTTTAGCTCGTGTCATGCAGTACTTTTGATGCAAAAGGACACATCCACACATCAGTCTGCAATCTGGCACCCATCCTCTGTGTCTCTGGAGCATCCTCTGTGTCTCTGGAGGAGGGCAGGCTTCCACAACAATAGACAAAAGACTTCTGTCCATGGAAAATAATGTAAGCTCACATAAGGCAGCTGGGTGCCTACTGACACCTTACCTACTGCTGCTGGCCATTCACCGGATGAAGACCCAGCACAGCCCCAACAATGCTGTTAAACAACTAAAGGCAGCAACATTACACTAGTAGCTGTGGATAAGATGACAACAAAAGTGTATTTCAGGGTAAATGTATGCAGAGGAAATGACTCCAACACAGGGCAACAGCAGTTCTGCATGTGGCCGTGCACAGGCACCACTGCTGCCCAGGAAGTAGGACTTGCTGGAGGAGCAGCTCTAAGCCTCAACAGCAGGTCGCTGCACTTGGAGCTGCATGATCACAACCTCTTTGCAGAAGGAAAGATGTAACAAGTGAGACACTTTGAGAGAGGCAGGTTTCTCCCTCCAAGATGACATCATATAGCAATTTCTTGCACGGTCCCAACCCCATTGCTTCTGAGACTCGGGCAAGAACAAAAGCAACTGCTCATCACAGCTCAAAATCACAAGACCTGCCCTGCAGAGAGAAAGCAATACCTAAGTCACATCTGTAAAAGCTGAGCAAGGCTGTATTTCCTCTATAACTTCAATTAATTGGGCAAACAAGAACAAGGTGGAAACAACCATATTCCAAAGCACAGTGGAGTGCCTTGCAGACACAGAGCTGCTTTTTTTTTTTCCAGAAGGAAAATTAAAAAGTGGGCTTTGCTTATTTGATTTTAAAGAAAAATAAACACCAGGCTTAGACAGAGCTTTCTAAAAGGATTTGGTTTTCACATTCTCTTTAGAATAGCCATAAACCACTCACAAGTCTTACCTGAGCATCTAATTGGTTTGAATTACCTAGTTTTACTTTTTCCCAGAACAACCTGCTAGAATGTGATGGCGGGAAGTGCTTTTGTAGGGTTACAGCAGGCTGAAGGGAAGCAAAAAGGCATCCTGCCCTACACACAAATAATAAACAGAAAATCTAAGGTGAAGTGAATGCAGTCAGCTCTTCAAAACTTCTGGATTACCAGACTGGAGGCGGATGAAGCCAGCAATGCTCTGGAGAGATGAATATAAAGCAGCAGTTAAGGTCTGCCAGGAAAAAAACTAAGGGCCAAATCAATGAGTCCTCACACACCTCTGAGTGCGAACGTGGACATACTCTGCCATCCTTCACACTGCCAAGGATAAGCAGCATGCAAAAAGGGCTCAAACCCAACCTTAAGGCTCACAGCTCAGAAACACTGACCATGTTCTTGCCCTCCCTCTTACTTTGACAAAGCTTTCAAATAAAACCCCTTGTGCGTATCCAGCTATGGGGCCCCCAACACAAGAGAGACATAGACCTGCTGAAGCAGGTCCAGAGGGGAGCCACAAAGATGATCAGAGGGCTGAAGTGCCTCTCCTATGAAGACAGGCTGAAAGACCTGGGGCTGTACGGCTTGGAGATGGCTCTGGGAAGACTTTTTATCTACATTTCTGTATCTGAAAGGACTTACAGGATGGATGGGGAAGCACTGTTTAGAAAAGCATGAAGCGACAGGATGAGGGGCAATGGTTTTAAATGAGAGCAGGGTAGATTTAGGTGGACATATGAAGGAAGTTCTTTACAATGAGAGTGGTAAAATACTGAAATAAGTTGCCCTGGGATGTGGCTGAGGCCCCGTCTCTGAAGACATTTAAGATCAGATTTGATGTGGCCCTAGGGAGCCTGATTTAGTTGGAGGTGTCCCTGCTGACTGCAGAAGGACTGGAGCAGCTGACCTTTCAGGGTCCCTTCCAACCCAGTGCAATCTGTGCATCTGCCTGGAAGAGATTTTCCAAAGGGAACAGGAAAAAAACCCTCTTTTCCACCCCTAGAGATCCACCAGCACTCTCCTGTGCATGCACTCAGGCTACCTTACACCCTCATACAGACAGTCTAAAAGACTGCAGTAACTGATGCTTTACTGATTTGGAGAGTGACTAAACCCATACAAAGACATCCTTTATCTTACAAACAGACCAAAACAAGGCAGAAACGAGCTCATTCTTAGGCTTATAAAACAAGCCTTTACAGATAATTATGTTTTATTACTCTTCTTTTTATGAGGATTTTGTTATACAAAACAAATACCAGATGCCTGTTTGTTGCAATTCAGGGGGGGAAGAGGAGGAGTGCTCTGCAAGCACCGCTGTGAGCAACTCTGCTTTTAATTAAACACAGTAAATGAATAAAAATTAATATAGTTTCAAACCAGCAGGTAGGAAGCAAATGTATGAACTGTAGCTGCTGAAAGACCCTCTCCCCTCTGAGCTCCTGCTGCAAGAGCAGCCAGTTCTCAGGGCTGGTGCTCCCTGAGCAAGGCTCCTTATGTACATGTTTTCCTGAAAAATGAATATTAAACTCTGCAGATAACAAAAAGCCTGAAAAAAAGGAGGGTGGGGAAGAGGTGGTAGGATTTAATGTTACTTCTCTTAAAGAGGCATACACAGATCAGCCAGGAAGACCTGTAATTAAGAGTCAAGTAGTTTAAAGATGGAGGAGATAGGACAGAAGGCAAGGAGGTGTAAAGGGATTTCTGGCAATCTTAAAATAAAGCAACCATCCAAACCACGCCAGACCCTGCAACTGTTAGCTTGACAGACTCAGAGAACATGCTCCCAAGTGGCCTGACAGACTGTGCAGGACTGGACCCCACACCTGAGACAAGGCAGACGTGGGGACACAACCAGAGGAAGGCAAGCAAAGCACGCCAAATGCAGCAGCAAAACTGGGGCACAGTGCCTCAAGGACAGGAAAACGCAGCCAACTCTTCAGCAGCAGCCAGATGTCAGCCATCCACTTCCCCAAAGGCACCACTCAGAAATCTATTTCCCATTTTCAATAGTGGCTTCCTTTTTCATTTTAATTGCATTAAGATCCAATCACAGAGTGACAATAGATACTTATTACTTAAGGCCAATGCCAGCCCTACATTATATATCAGGTTTTCAGCAGCGTGCCCGATAAGGCTTTCATGTCCTGCAAACGAGACAGAAGTTGTGTACACAGGATCTGACTCTTTTGGGGGAGCCTTCCCAGAGATTTATTTGTTTTAAGAAAGATTTTAAAGACATGGTGCAGCAGTAAACATAAGGGAAGCAGCAGTGGGATGGTTTCTGCGCTTCACTGCTTATTTCCAGGTTTCCATCTGCTGAAATTGAGATTGAGGAAGAGTGTCCTCTGTGATCCTCCTCTAGTACCTATTCTCAATCTACTTCCTAATGAAGTTTGTTTACAAATATTCATTAGATTCCATGCTTTATTAGCCCAGTCAGTTCATTATGAGATCACAGTACCACAAAATGCCATTACAGTAATCAGTGCATTGACTATTGTGAAACACAGTTACCCTGAGACTAAAGTTAAAGTAAGAACTACTGCTATAACCCAATAACCACACCAACAAGGCAACCTGGGATCACATCCATCTCTCTAAATCCTTGGTTCCCCAGTTTTATAGCCAAACAACACAATCCCATTGTTCATTACTTTACCATGACCTGTGTCAAAAAGACTTTTCATTAAAAATGCCAGAAAAGTAAAACAAACAAACAAACAAACAAAAGGTTTATTGGCCACCAGAACCAGGTAAGAGAACCAAAGCTGGAAACTTGTTTTCTCTGCAGTTCACTAATGTTTCCATGCACAAAGCCAAGAGGTTGGTGCCCTAGTGGCTCCACTGGTTATTTTGGTCTTCAGCAGCAGTAACTGCAATGGACCCCAGCAAGCAGGGGGTCAGTGAATAAGAGTCCTGTGAAAGATGGCAGGTACAAACTGCAGTGATTTTTTGACACCTTCAGAGCAAATGGCTAAGGACAAGGATCCCCTTGTAGGAACACAGAGCAAGAGTCCACCCAGACCACGGGATGCTCAACCTCTGAGTTTAGCAGCAAAGGCAAAGCAGGGTTTAGACAGCTGAGGAAATAGCCAGCCCCATGGCTAACTCCAAGTCAAGATACATGCACAGAGAGTTTAGAGATGAGTGGAAATCTGGGGCTTCCCTGAGATGATGGCACCTGAATACAAAGCTTAAGGAGCAGCATCTGCATGTGGTCAGGCAAGAGGGAGGTGCCTCCCCAGGCCATGGGTGTTCCAGCCAAGCCAGGATACACTGGGTCTCTGTCCGTGCAAGAGCAAACCTTCCTTCTCTTCGACCTACCCACAGCAACCCAGAAATGGCATTTATGGGCTGACAGGACAATAATGTGCTGGGCTGTTCTTAGCTGAAAGTTTAACAACCACCTCCAGCTATCAACAACCTGGGTTCTTATCTCCTAACACACCATGTCTACAGAAGCCATCTTCCAAAGAACAAAGCTAAGACTTTATTATTGTTCTCTGCAATTAAATTTGGGGGAAGGTGTAGAAAGGCAATTGCTTTTGTGTACCTGTGAGTTCACAAATTAACCCCAGGAACTTTGTTTATGGCAGGGGGGTCATTTAGGAGGAGAGACAGGAGCAGCAAGTGTCCGTACCCACCACCTTTGATGTGCTGCCCACCTGCCTTCACACAGCTCCAGCTGCATGCACACTTTGATTGTTTGAGCTTCCCCCGCCACTGTCTCACTCAGTCCCTTTAATCTTGCCACAACAACAACACTGTGAAGAGAAAGGAGGAGAGGGAAGAGGGAAGAGTGCGAGAAAGAGAAATATAAAGAGAAAAGATATCTGAAGCTCAAGTCGATGAAGCAGTCTGGAAGATCCGATGTGCCGTCAGACAGAGATGAAAGCACCTGAAGCAAGGGACGGTGTCACGGAGTTGTTGAAATAGTGGCATAGGGAAAGCACAGCTTTTGACACCTGCTCGAAATCACTCCCATGAAAGAGCCATCCAGCAATCCAGGCCTGCTAAATTTGGGGGTACCTTTTCCCAAACACTCCTAAAAGCTCCTCAAAACACACGTCCAATCCCAAACTAAAACTGCTCAAACTGATCCACATGATGCCAGAACAACCATCAGGGCTGCGACGGCGTCAAGCAGGGAAGGGAAACCTAACACCAGCTTGAACTAAAACTTGCAGAACTGTAGTTAAATAACAAAAAAAACAATAGGCAGGGAAGGGGAGAGAGCAGTTAGGGAAATGCACAATCAGCTGAGATATTTCCCCACCTTCCAAAAACGCTGCCTTGAAATCCCTACCTGCTTTGTTCACCTTGCTGCTCCCGGATTTTTTTTATTACCCTCACTTTTGAGAGTTTCTCTGGCACTTAGTATGCAGGAGCAGTGCAGGGGAATAGATCCCGCTGCCACAGATAATGTGGTTCTAAGGGAAACCCATCAATTGTTAATGGCCATGCAAATTGTTGAAACTAGAGAGTTATTCACAGTTATCTCGCTGTGATTTTGTAAGTGTCCATGCCTGATGTGATCACTCGCTTGATATATTATTCCATTACAATTCAAGTAGTAGCCTTACCTTTTGGTTTTGGGGGGGGGGAAAGGCATGAGAGAGAGTGGGAGGGTGAAGGGATGTTATTTGTTTTAAATTATTTAAACCAGTCACACACACCTTCTCGTGCAGGGGTTTTACAAGTACAATAAATCCCGCCCTGAAACTACGGTCGTGCCTTACTGAAAGGCTTAAATCCCTCCCATCAGAAACCGAAGGAGCCTAGCATGCAATTTCAGCCCCTGATCCTGCAAAGCACTTTCTTGTATTTCAACTGTACACACGGTTCTCACATCCTTTCTTGGCACTGCACCTCCCAGCTTCAAGCTGCACCGTTTTACATATTTTTTGATTAGGGTTTCCCACGGCTAATGAAAAAAATTTGCTGACATCTTTTAAGCTATAGGTGTCTCCTCAAACCCATAATGCACTCACTCTCTTGCAACACCAATTTACTGATCATCAATTTGCAGCTTTGTTGCAGCTCCAACATATCAAATGCCTATTTTTTTTTTCCTCTCTTCATTTGCTTCTTGCCTGAGATTTATTACTTTCAGCAAAGTGTCCTCTGTTTTCTTTTTCTTTTTAATTTTGTTTGCTCATTTTTAAGCAGCCCCTCAGGGGGAAACGTTACTCTTCTTTATAAAACAATTTTGAAATCACAGTATTAAAACATAAATCCTGTAATTATGTTTCACATTAGGATTAGACGAATTATAGCTAATTAAAAGAAAAATCTGCTAGCACCCAGCACAACGGTTGGTGGCAAATCCAGAGGATGAAACATTTATGGGTTGATCTTCCCCAAGCAGCTGATCTGAGGCTGAGCAGACACACCCAAAGAAGCCTTCAGAGATACACATGCAGACATTACAAACAAAGACTTCTAGAATTAGAATTAACCAGGTTGGAAAGGACCTTTGAGATCATTGAGTCCAACCTGTCATCCAACACTATGTAATCAATTAAACCTTGGCACCAAGCATCCCAGCCAGTCTCTTCCTAAACACCTCCAGTCATGGTGACTCCACCACCTCCCTGGGCAGCTCATTCCAATGGCCAATCTCTGTGAAGAACTTCTTCCTAACATCCAGCCTAAACTTCCCCTGGCACAGCTTGAGACTGTGTCCTCTTGTTCTGTTGCTGGTTGCTTGGGAGAAGAGACCAACCCCTACCTGGCTACAACCTCCCTTCAGGTAGTTATAGACAGCAACAAGGTCTCTTCTGAGCCTCCTCTTCTCCAGGCTTGCCCTTCACTTCAGATAAAGGTTCTGGTTTTTAGAAGCAAACTCTGATTTCACTCCTGCAGGCTACAGCAATTACAATTTTGATGGACTTTCTAGCAGTTACACACTGAACTACCTGACTCTACCAAGAATTCCCACATTGTGGGAAAATGCCTGCAAATAGGTGATCCTGCTTCGGCAGGGGAATTGGACCCAATGATCTCTGGAGGTCCCTTCCAACCTCTAATGTACTGTGATACTGTGGTATTCACAGGGCAGAATACATTATCAAAAGTCAAGATCTTCTAGAGGAATGAAGAAAATCAGGATTCCTACCCAAACTCTGCCACGCTCGTCCCTCTCCTGCACTGCTGCTTGGCAGACGATGCTCTCCATCAGCCCAAAGGCTGTAGGGGTTATAACACATACTGCAGTTGTAGGAAATGATTTATGCCATGCTCCTTTTCACAGCCTCAGAGAACTAATCATTAACAGAAGAGAGTTTCCCCCCACACCCTTTGCAAATGTTACAGTCTGTACCCACACACATATGTATGTACATCATTTTCCATTTAGGAATTGCTGCCGATATCGCTCGGCGCAGCCCATCAGCATCGTGCTCTCCACTCTGTTTAGGAGCTAAAGAATGATTGATCTTATTGATTTGTGTCAATGGCCTGACAAGGCCTTATCGACCCGTGGTAATTTTGTGGGAGGAGCTGGGAGGGGAAGTGGAGATAGCATTTTCTGTAAGACATCATCCAGCCCGGAGAGACAATGTGGTTAGAGACGCTGGTACGGCCATCGACGGGGACCGCGCCAGGGCGTGAACCCGCACCAGTGAGCCACGAGCCGGCTCCCATGACCGTGTTTACAGCAAATCCACTGCTAAGCACCCAACTGTATAATTATAATCTATTACAATTATGCAAAGAAGAAGCATTTCAGAAAGGCCTTCTCATTTCCCATTCTTAGCGCTGAATACTTTTGTTTCGCAGCCAATCAACTAAATTAGCCCTAATTCTGTTTCATTCACAAACTTAAAGAGTACACCAGAGAGGGGAAAAAAGTGAATGAACAGGAAATCCACTTAGGAACCCAGGAATTATTTTGTTTCCACATATTTCTGGACTAGAAATCATCATGGGGAAAGTCAAGTTAAGGCAGAAGAGCTTTACTGAATTTGGTTACTGCACGGTGAAAGACCTTGGAGGAGTGATCAGAAGCTGCAGTTTCAGCACCTGGAAAAGTGGTGGCCCTGCTTCATTTGAGCAAAGCAAGGAAAGGTAAGAAAAGCTCACATACAAAATGTGACCACAGTTCCTGACCTGGGACAAGAGTCAAACTCCAAAAAAAGCTTCTGTGAGACTTTCCCCTGATACACACACACACAGAGAAGAGCTGCTACATGCTGCTTCTGACAACTACCACCTTTTATCAAAAGTCATGATTTATCTCTACACTCCCTGATGCTTCCTGACTGGGGATACAGAAGACTTTAATAAGCAGGTTTACATAGCACTTTCTCTAAAATATTATCAAGCACTAAAGGAACTCCTAAAAATGCTTCAGGAAAAAAAAAGCCATTCTTCCCCATTTTGAAGGCATACAGAAACATAACCATGCCAGCAGCAATCTTGGGAACCAGCCTGCAGTCCTGAGACCACATGAGCTACATGCAGGAGAAGGCAGGAGCACCTGCAACAGCCCTGCCCAGCACCACACTTCATTCAGGGACTGTAGGAGTACACATCTCTACTATTGAAATATGAAATGGGAACCTGATTCAGCCAACACAAACACCTCAACTCTACCACCTTTCAGGGAACACCCACTTCATACCCTGTGTCTGCATCCTTGTGGAGGAGACAGCACTACACCACCAAAAAAACCTGTGGTTGAATCTCACCAAGAGGCAGTGGGAGAGACAGAGAAAACACAAGGTATTAGAAGAAAATGGGACCTTCTTTCTCTTGTTGTTGAGGAGGCCTAACATACCTATAGCTTGCTTAAAGTTATGTTTTCTTATTCTAAGGAACAGAAAACATTTTTAGGAAGTCAGATTGCATTTGGAAAGCCACCAGCCTGGCAGCACTCACACCAGGTCTTCTTCCCCAGAAAAGCAGCTTGGCACATTTTGCTGAGACAGGGCCTTTATTTCTTAAAGCAGTACTTCCCTCTTCTCATGTGAAACAAATCTCCTCTCTTTTGTTCTCCTTTGGAATTCATTCTTTAGTTTAGCTTCCCTGCACCACTGCAGGGTGCTGATCTCCCATCTCTCTGCTTTCAAACCACCTCTCAGGCCCTGTGGCATCCACTCTGCAGTATCAGGACAGAGCCTGCTCTAAGTACGCCCCTCTGTTTCTTGCAGTGCACAGGTGACAACTGTTATCAATTATAATTTGCTCCACTAGTGGAAGAAACCAGGACTCCCACCATCCTTTAGCCTGGATCTTTAAGTGCCCCTGTCCATGCCTGGTGCCACAGGCCCCTCCTGCCCCAACTTCTTCCCTGCCTGCTTCAGACACGTGGGGATGAGTTGTACAGGCATTATGTAGCATTGGTGCTCCCTCCAGTTGACTGAGGTGCTTCCTCCTAAATTAAAGGCTCAGTGATGACAGGTACCATGTTTCCTTCTGAAATCTGTATTTAAAAAGAGCAACACTAAACCTTAGGTAAAAGCACAGCACAGCTGGACGACCAGAAGAAACAAATCTATTACTCAATGTAAACTATGAGGAGGTTTTGAAATCTGTATGTCCTGCAACACTTGGCAATATGGAAAGCTGCATAACCTTACATATAACCTGAAGTTATACTCACACATTCCCACATGCTGAACTAATCTCCATATGACATGGGAGAGAAATATATATCTATCATCATCTAGATATAGCAAGTCCTTGAGAAGTCAATCAACTCACCAGCAAGGAACATGGTATTTAACTCCCTTCCCAGGTCAGACATTATCTACCTACCTACTGATCATCTCTCTCTGGTTAGCATGAGTTTGTTTACCCATGACCACAAAACTCTGGATTTTCTGAATGAAATCCTGCAGAGAGAAAGGGAAAACAATCACAGATAATACTCCAGAAATCATCAGATTAGAGCACATTCTCTTGACTCCCATCTGTTGAGTAAGTAAGTGCTGTGTGCTGACCAGTTTCATTTACCTCCCTCTCCCGCAAGCGGCTGCTGGTTTACTTTCCAGTGGGCTGTTCTGGGCCTGTATGTGGGGCAAGAGGATTATTTCCAGCAGTCAAACCAGTAGCCTTTATCTCTTTGGTTTGTCTTGATCTCAAACTCCTCTCATTCAATCCCATCCTCCCATGCAGATACACCAGAGCTGCATGGATGCAAGGAGTTCAACAGCTGGGAACACTTTCTCCTGGGAGCAGCAGGCAACAACATGCAAGTCCCCAAAGTCAGCTATCACTCTCCCTTTGGAGCAGCTTCAGTGAAGCTGGGACCTTAGACTGGGACAAAAAGTCCTGCACAAGTCAGGGTTTGCCCTGTGAAATGCCTAGCCAGGGAGTGAGAGAAGGCAGGAGCACCACAGGATGCTCTGGAGCACCTTCTGGCTGAGAGTTCTTCACTGGGGGCACAGCAGGACTCCATCTTGCCCAAGCAGGTAACTGGAAATACTACTTCTGGCTCAGTTCTGATCTGGGTTCAACATGCCCTTCAAACCACCCATTTCAGGATTAATTCTGCTTAAAATGAAAATGATGACTCATAACTTTCTGATTTGAGTTCTATCACGAAGCATCTCTTCAGTGATAATTATCAGTAGATTATCCTAGAACAATTTTTCTAGGCAATGAAAATAAAAGCAGAGCCCATCAGGCCCAGAGAGCAGCACTCACCTACATTTCTGCATACAGAAAACACCTGCTCCAGACCAGACCTGTAATGCTTTGTCACCACAGAGCCTCCTATGAGATGCTTCACAGAAAGACACAGAAAAGCCTGGGGCAGCAATTATAATACTAACTTGCCCCACAAGAAAACTTAATTACTTGAGGTTAGGAGGGTGCCTGGTTTAAGGCCCAGGGGCAGGGTAGGCTCCTCTGCTGGTGCGTGACCCTATGCATGCACCTGGCCACACACACTGTGGTGCTCAGCACTGCTCGTGCACACCCATCCACCCTCTCCTGCTCCTTTCTGAGAGGGAAAAGTGTTGTAATATGCAAAATGTCCAGGCTGAAAACTTCACTGCTGGCTATGGGCTCAGGGATGCTCTTGTCACCCCTGCTCCCAGCTCCTGCATGGGCATCAGCCAAGAGCCTCCCAGGTGGAAGCCCCTACCCAGGCAGGGCACTACTTGTGTTAAATCAGCACCAAGAGGCACTTAAGGACACTTTGCAATACATACAGGGAGCAGGAGGAACACAACGGAGCAAATCTCATTACTTCTCAGACATACATTAAAGCTTTGCTATTTACCTGCTTGCTGCATTTCAGGATAAACACACTGTAAAGCAGGCCAATTTCCAGTTTCTTGAAAATTGATATTAAAATAGAAAAAGCAGTCTGGCGAGGATAGGTCTCAACAGGAGCCAGGACACTCTGGGAAAGTGCCCAAGTGCTCTCAGGAGTTCTCAAGTTTCACCCGAGCTCCCAAAGCAGCTTGGTGATACACAAGATGCACAGACTGGTTCCCATCTCGGTTCAGATGTCCCAAACAACAGCCAGCCTGAACCTGGGTCATTTCTCAGCCCTGTCCTAAAAAGCTGCAAAGCAGCTGACTTATAAGGGCTTTCAAGTAACTCCAAAAATAATTCACTAAGTGATCAAGTGTAGCATTCATCTTTCAGTACAATACACTGAAGCTCAGTATGCTGAAAATACAAGAATCCTGCCTTTGTTCCAAGCATGCACACACATGCATATGCAGCACCTAAATTATCATCACAAGTTGGATGGGCATGCCCAAGCCTTGCTTCATGTTTTCATGCCAGTCTTGTGAGCAGCAAACTCATCCCCAGTGTCTAAATCTACCACTTCTTATTTTGCATGTGTATTTTATTCCTGGTGGGAAGGAAGAGAAACCAAAAGTTGCTTTTCTTCCCATTCTGCGCTTCATGGCATGACTGTAATCTTAGCTGAGGATGACACACATTCCACTAGCAAAGTGCACACCAGGTAAACCTACTGGGGAACCAGAGATCAATGAAAACATTCAGCTGGGTATTTTCACCTGCAAAAGTACAGACATAACCCTGCAGAGATGTCTCGCAGGCATAAGCGCACACAGAGCACTGCTGATCTCTCCCTCTTCTGCCAGTGCACAGCAGCCCCAGGAAGGTTCCTTCTGTAGGCTCCTGCCCAACCACATGCCTCCAACCTCCACTTGCAGAACTAGTCCCACCTCGTGAGGTCCTGCGTGTTTTGCCTGCTTTTCTCAGCTCAGCGTCCATCGTGCAGGCTTTCTGAACACTAACTGGTTGAAAACCATACTAAGTGTATAAAGGACACCCTGCTACACTAGTTGTCCTACACTGTAAGTTCACATTTCTCTCAAAAAAAAAACAAATGCAACCCACATTTTGTGCTCACTTCCCCATCTCCATCCTGCTCTTTTCAACCCTGTTCACATATTTGGTTTCTCTCTTTGTTACACTGCAGCTATCCTGCACGGGTAGAAGGAAAAAGCCTCCTCAGATGAGCTTTGGATACAATAACTTTCTGCATCTTTTAAGGGCAGAGATGTGGCAGGTCGGGGGACACACCACAGACATGATTTGCTTTCCCAGGAAGATGCCTGTCTTGGTGGCAGTCTCTTCTCAGCATCTGGCTTTGCTAGAACATCGCATTCCGCCATTTCTTTTGGTATCCATAGTCCCTTATATTACCTTCCAAAAAGTAATTACTTGGAACCAGTTAAGCCTGTACATGAATTCTGCCTTTGTTTAAAACACATTGTACATATGTATATATTTAGACTGCCATTAAATATTTAAGAGGCTGTCTTCAAACTTCAGCAGTAGCACTGTTTATTTGTTTAACCCTTGGTGAAACAGAAAGCTTGATGCTGAAATTCTGCCACGAAGGACTTCAGAAAGCCCAGCTGACATATGCTGGGTGGCAAAAGCCAACTGGGACAGTCAAAGGCACCAAAAAGAAAGCAGTTTTTCTTTTTTTTTTCCTTTATATCCTCCTTGCTAGTAGTCTGATCACATAATGCAATTCATTTTAGTCTGCTACGGTTTTATCTGCTGAGATGTATAACTGGGATGCAAATTAATTGGCTATAACATACAGATGGATCTTTCAATAGAATTCAGGGAGAGAGTCAAATGTGCACATGCCCTGTCCTTCCTCCAAACAAAATAAGACACACTCTGCACTTCCCACAGGTCAAGATTCACCTTTCTTGCCTATTTTAATCTCCTAGAGAGGAAACAACACATTCTACAGATAAATGGACCTCTTTCAAACCTCACACCAAGTGCTGCACCATAGATGAACTTCAACAAGAGCATGAGTAAAGTCCTACACGTGGGGAGAAATAACCCCATGCATCAGTACAGGTTAAACTGTTGAAAAGCAGCTGTGTGGAGAAGTTGGTGGGAGTGTTGGTGGACAGCTTCACCATGAGCCAGCCATGTGCCTCATGGCCAAGAAGGCCAATGGTATTCTGGGGTGCACTAAGATGACCGTGGCCAGCAGGTCAAGAGAGGTTCTCCTTCCCCTCTACTATGCCCTGGTGAGGACACACCTGGAGTATGTGTACAGTTCTGGACTCTCCAGTTCAAGAAGGACAGGGAACTACTGGAGAGACTCCAATGTAAGGCCAGAAGGATGATTAGGGGAGTGGACCATCTCCTGAGGGACTTGGGACTGGTGCCTAAAACCAGAGAAGACAGAGAGGAAATCTTATAAATGCATTCATCTAAAGGCTGGAGGTCATCTGGAGCTGGGCTCTTTTCAGTGACGGCCAGTTCCAGGGCTAGGGGCAACAGGCATAAACTAAAACACAGAAAGTTTCACTTGAACTTAAGGAGAAACTGTTTTCACTTTAAGGGTGAGAGAACACAGAAGACTGCCCAGAGAGGTTATGGAGTTTCCTCCTCCGGAGATTTTCAAACCCGCTTGGACACGTTCCTGTGCAACCTGATCTAGGCATACTTGTGCTAGCAGAGGGTTGGACTAGATGATTTGCAAACATCCCTTCCAACCCCTACCACCCTGTGATTCTCTATGAAATCCCATCACCTCTACCTTGCAAGGGGTACTGGCATCAAGTATAACAACAACGTAGCACTACCACCTTAACAGGTTTTAAAATCACCTGATTTACCTGGCTTAGCAATGCCTCCACCTACAAACAATCTCTCATATTTTGCCCCAGCAAGGACTGCTATGTAGGGGCCAGCTCACCACAGCCAGGTCAGCTGTGATCCTGCCTTTCACACAAAGTGAAATAGCCCAAGTGTCACAGTAGATAGGAGACTTTCACAAAAAATGTGCTTATTTGAGAATGCATGTTTCTTCTTTTTGATTAAAGCCTTGTGGAGATATTGTTCAACCCAAGCCCAGAGAGGCACAAGAGAGCAGCTGTGCATGCATTTTTCAAGACTCATGTATTTAGAGACATTTCCTTCCCAAGCACTGCAGCCTTGTTCATGATCAGATGCTGCTTTAGGTGGGGTGAATAGGGGAGCCCCCTCCTACAGCTTTCACCTCTGGGTTACACATGAGCACTGATGCATTTCAACTGGCTGCCCACCATTACCCTCCCCTGGGGATGTGGCCATGTGGGATTGTATAAAAAGAAAGGAGTACCAGGCGTGGTCCATATTCCACTGGAGAGACAGAGAACACAGGCCACCGCAGGACGCAGTGCTGGGAGATCAGCAGATGGCATCCTTTGCTGTGAATCGGCACCAAAGCAGGAGTGTGAAGGGGCAGCAGTATGCTCTGGCAGGTGCACTTGCTCAGATAAAATGTCAGGCTAAAAGAGCTTCAACACTTGCAGGTGTTTGCCAGAGCAAGACTGCTCCGTGCAGTCGCCCGACCACAGTTTCAGCTTGCCTTGATTCTTGGAGTAATCTTATTTTCTTGTAACCATCTCTTTTTCACTTCCTGTCTTTTAACAGCAGCGTGGCAACAAATGGTGGAGTCCCCAAACACCACCCCAGACACGGCTGCACCTTAGCAGCAAGTACGTTGTTTGTAGGAGTAGCACGGCGTGCCGGTTGAGTTCATGCTTCCACATCCCCTGAGGGCTGTTATGCACACCCTTCGCTACAAAACAAGCAGCACAGACACTTCACAAGGGGCAGAACTTATGGGGAAAGGCCTATCTTTTATTAGGACAAATGGCATAGCTGTAACAAAAACCGAGTATGTCCCTATTCAAGTCAAACCATGGGTGGGTAGGCTTGGTTTTTATGACAACTCGACAGCACACACGCTGTAGAACACCACAAACAACCAGGACTTTTCCCCAGTGTATATCAGCTCCAGTTGCCAAGATCTGCAACAAAAATCAGCACAGTCCGCAAGGATTATTATTGTTAGGTCTCCCTTCTCCTTCCTCCCCGTTCCCCCCCCCACCCCCCCGAAATACTCCCTATAAAAGGGATCACAAGCCAAAGGGACTCCCAGGTTATGAAAAACATGAGCTTAGCTTAGCATCTCTACTCGGTACTGCCGCTGTTATCACTTCCACGTGTGCATAATTTCACCACTCATCCATCAGTTTTCTGAAAATGAAGGGGATTAAAAGTCCACCGAGTATTTGCACTGCTGCTTCCTCCCCCTCTGCGGCAGATTTACGGTAACCAGAGGGTGAGCAGAGTTCACCCAGGCACATACAGGCTTCCCGGCGCTGCATGGCTGACCTTCCCAGTCTCTCCCAACCCCCTGTGGCTAGTTTCGGTGGAGAGACAGGCAGCCAGTTGGAAATTTTGATCTGCATTAATGCCACCGTAGTTCCTTCCCGACTGCTCTCCAGGAGTATTTTTCCACCCACGTTCCTCTGTGCATCGCAAACCCCTCCAGCCGTTGGCAGCTCTCAGTGCAGCTCCACCATACGCTACTCGGCACTACACGGCTGGTCTGTTTGAATTCAGCGTCTAACTCCTGCTACACGGGAAACATTCTCATGCAAAAAAAAACTTCATATACGAAACCTACTGTGCAGCAAGCAAAGCGGTGGTCGGCATTTAAATGAACTACACAGCTGCAAACAGCTTAGTCAGCATTGTGGTCCTGGAGGTAATTCCCAGGAAGCGATTTTCGCAGCAGTTACATACAAACCTGAAAAGCAGACTGGAAGGCACGAGCAGCACCACAGCGACACAGAATTTGGCTACACTGTGACAGTCTCAACAAATAAAAATCGGGGAAAACCAAGGCACCAAGCATTCACAGAAAACACGCTGTGCTTACGCCACAGGTCTATCCTCTCACATGTGAAAATAAGACACTCAGAGACAGGAGGTGAAACACGGTCAGCATTTCTTTTTTTTTCCTCCTTTCTTTACTGATGCTGTGCCGGTTTGAACAGAGGAAAAAGACAGCAAGGCAAGTAACCACCTCGTCCGTGGCGATATCGACACACCGGCCAGGCGCTGGGCAGTGCTTTTTGGAGAGAGCATCCCAGCATCTAACCCACTGCCCTCGGCAGCGCTCGTGGGAGCCAGGCTCAAACCAACATTGCAGAGGGCTGAGGGAGGCTCGCACAAACTTTATTTCGGGGCAGGAATGGCAGCGGGCACCGACCAAAGTGGCAGCGGGGGTCGAAAAGCAGTGCTAGATGCCAGAGCATCATCCGGCAGCACCTTTACCACTGGCCGTGTTTGCGAAGCCAAAGGGTTGCGAATGCAGGTCACCGGCCCCCAGGCGAGCGACGCCCGGGCTGCGGGACACTGCACCGCCCTTCAGCGCCTCCCTGCCAGCTCCCCCTTGCCAGGGCAGTGCCAGGACTGCCGGCAGCCCCGCGGGCCACGGGACGACCGAGCGATCCGCTCGGAAGAGATGGCAACTTGCCTCTGGCCCGCAAGCAGCTGCCAGCACCTCGGCACACATCTGCTCACATCTGCCCGGCGGCCGGGCACGCCAGCATGCCCCCGGGGACACGGCCACGGGGAAGGGGTGCCGCTCACTTACTTTTCGTATTCGGCGTTGTCTCGATCGCAGCGCGAATCCTTGTGCTTTTGCCAGTCTTTGCCATGCTTGCAGGTGGTCAGGAGAACAACATCCTCTCCGTTATGGACGTGATATAAGGCATTCCTGGTGTCTGACCCTATCCCCGTCAGGTACCTTTTCCCCTTGAATACCAACATGTACTTCCTGAGAGGAGGGATGGTGTTAAACCTCAAAAATCCCTTCTCCCCTCCTGTCCTAGGGTGATCCTTAGAAAAGAGCGGGATAGAAACGTCAAAGTTGGGTCTGAAGTTTTCAGTACTGATGCTGGCTTTGGCCAGCATGGCCTGGCCGATGTCGAACCCCACATCCTCGGTGTAGTCAGGCCAGGTGCCAGAGTATAAATTAAAAATCAGGTGGTTTCTGCCGTTGTTCCACAGGTGGAGGCTCTGCACCTTGGAGCGGAGGTTGTGCACGTACTGGGGGGAAAGCTGGTCCCGGTCCAGAGTGTCCAGGCTAAGGACGAAGAGGCAGGCCTGCCCGGGGTCGGAGGTGTAGAAGCGGGAGCCCTCAATAGCGGCCAGGACGTTCTGGTAGCTCTCGGCAATCTTCTCCCCCTTCTGCTGCGGGTAAACGTAGACCTTGAAGCCGTTTTTCCGGCACTGGGCGAAGTCAAAGCAGGACTCCATGCGGCAGCGGCGCCCGCGGTAGAGGCCGGCGCTGGCGTCCCGCCGCTGTCGGGGGGAGACGCGCCCGCCGCCGCCCTCGGGGCCCGGCCGCTCGGCGGGCGCGAAGGACTGCAAGGCGTCGGGGAACCGGGGCCAGGGCCGTTCGGCGCCGGGGCGCAAGGACGGGCCATGCCGGCTACCGGGCGGCGAGTACCGGGCCGCCCGCAGCCGCACGCCTCCCAAGTAAAGCAGCAGGGCGAGACAGGTGCCAGCCGACAGCAGCGTCAGGTAGCGTTTTTTGGCCTGCATGTGTCCGGCGGGGGTCCGGGGGGCTGCGGAGGAAGGCGGGGGCAGCCCGAGCTCGCCGGGCGCCGCTCTCAGCTCCGCTCCGCCATCTTCCCGCCGGCGAGCGCTTCAAACTCTCTTCGCCCACCTCTGCTCGGCGCCGTTCCCCAAGCCGCCGGCCGGGGCCGCGCATGTGGGCGACCGCCGCAACTTTCTCCCCACCGGTTTCTCAGGGGCGGCGGGCGGCGGCGGCCCGGCGGCGGCCCGGCGGGGCGCCCCGCATGCACTCAGGGGCCGGCCCCCCAGCGCGGGGCGGGCACCGGGGCAGCCCCGCTCCCGCCTTCCCACCGCTGCCTGCCCCTCTCCTCCGCCACGCTCCCTCCCGCCCCTCCCCTCCCGAGCCGCCAGCCCAGCCCAGCCCGGCCCGGCTCGGCCCAGCCTAGCCCGGCCCCGCCGGCTCACAGCCCGCTGCCGCCGCGCCGCAGCCTGACGAAGCCCTGCATTGCCTGGCGTGTCCCCCCCGACCCGGCCCTGGCACCACTCGCTCCTCGCCGCGTTCCTGCTGAATGGCCCCCGGGACGGAGGAGCAACGGCGGCGGGCGAAGACCCTCCTCCCTCTCCTCCTCCTCCTCCTCCTCTCTCCTCTCCACCTCTTCCTCGCCCCTCCCCCGTTCCCCGCCTCCCCGGGGCCGCGGCAGCAGCGGGCGGCGAGCCGCAGAGCCCCGCTCACTACCCTACCCTGCCCTGCCCTGCCCGCCCGCGGGCTGCGACCCCCACCTCACCCGGCCCCCCCGCGCACCGCCCCCACCCCGGCCCCGCCGCGCTGACCTCATCCAGCCACGCAGCCCCGCGCCCCCATTGGCGGGGCGTCACGTCCGGGGGGGCGGGGCTTCCGCTGCACCCATTCATAACCCGGCGGGCGGGGGGCGCTGCTGTCGCCGCCGTCACCCCGCCCTCAGCTCGTCCTGGTGGTGGCCTCGCTGGGTCCTGACCGGCAACACCAGCGCTCCGCTGGGCCGAGATCTAGAGAGGCCTGGCCCACCTCCTGGGATCCTTTGCGGTTCTTGTCTAGCCTAGCCAGCTCCCGTCTGCTGTCCCTCTCCCGGTGCAGCCTGCAGCCCCCAGTCGGGGCGGCGGGGCCCGGCCCGGGCCGGCTTTCTGCCAGCGGTGTCTCCGCCGCCGCTGCTGCCCCCTACCGAGAGCGGCGCTGCCGACCTGGAACGGCCCCGGGGCACGGGGAGCATTACCGGGGTACCCTACGACCACAAACGGAGGGAAGCCACACACACCCGATTGCGAGGTGCCTGGGAGCAAGCTCCTTTTGCGGTGTGGCCGGACCGGGAACCGTGGCCGTGGCTTGTCCAGGCAGAAGAGAAGAAAGGACACGGCTTTGCTGCGAGCTCTGGGGCTGCTGTTAAATCCGGGGGTGCGATGTGGTTGGCACCCTTCCGAAGTGGGCCCTGCGTGCAGTGGAGGTGGATACTCGAGGCTGGCAGACACCAAAAAGATGCTGATCAAATGAGTAGTCTGGAGAGAGCTGCCTGAGCACCTAACCACCCCTGCAGCTATATTTCTGGGCTTACTCTTGTCCGTTCCTTAGTGTTGAATTCCATCACCAGCAGCCTGGCCGACTGGGGAGAGCCCTTGTGGCCGGAGCAGGCTGGTCTGCATGGCAAACCCAGGGCAGGGCCTGGCTGGAAGGGGTGGCAGGAGCACAGCTGGGATGTCCGGCTTGCTGCAGCACATGTGAAGGGGGAAGGGGTGATGGCACTGCCGATGTGTGTATGTGTTTCAGTCCTGCTAGCTCGGCAAATAACAGTGGGGAAATCGAGTGCGACAGGCTTCAAGTTGGTTGTGCAAGACCCTGGATGTCATTATGCCATCCCATACTACAGCTTGTACCAATATGCCTTCCCTGCTGCTCATGTCTGGTGTTAAAAGATTTGCCTTCCCCAGGCTGTGAACCCACCTCCCCCTTTCCCACTGACAGATCCAGAGGTGCCTCACTAGCTGAGGGACAGAAACTGTTTCTTGGACAAAAGCATTTCCATCCCCGTGCTCTACCAAGCCCATTCCACAAGTTAGATGGAGCTCCCGTTGTGTCCTTTTCTCCCTCCACTTCTGCAGAGAAGAGGAGAAACATAAAGATAACATGCATGAAGACAGAATGCCTCCTCAGCAAAAGAGGTGAGAGCCTACCATGGAAAGGTGCATTACTGACAGTAGATGAGATTTGATCTTGCAGCTGAAGCCCAAACAAAACAACTCCCATACAAAATAATATGCTTGCAGGAAGGACTGTTGAAGGAAGGAGGCCAGAGTTTGACAGAGAAGAAAGCTGGGAGCAATAATAAGGAAAAATCAGATTCTGAGGAGGTCAGATTTATGGGCAGTGTAGATTTGGGTCTAGAGGGCAGAAATTTTGGCCATCAAGACAATATTGAGGAAGAAGGATTAAATATTAATGTGTTAATTAACCCTATAATCCTCCTCTGAAACATTTGTCACACCCCACATGCCAAAACTGGGATGCTATTCAAGAAAAAAAGAGGTCAGCTCCTTGAAAGGTGAACCAAGGCTGCTCACAGAAGCACCTTCTGTCAGCCACAGGAAAATGGAATCCCATTACTGTCTGCAAATTAAGCCTCTGGGGACTGGTTTCAAACAGAAAAGGAAGGCTGTAAGCTTTGCTACCTGTGCCAAGGATGGTAGCTGTTGCAAGTTGGTTTTGAGGAAGGGGTGCAAGTGAGCCAGTGGCACAAAGGTGCTGCTCAGCACCACAAAGAAGTGTAGGGGGGGAAGTGAAAACTGTTGGGTTTCCAGCTGAATTACCCTGCACTCGAGGTACCCATGCTGCTTACCCCTTCACAGCAGCAGTGAATACTTGAGCTTTAAACTATTTGGATCTGGACAAAGGCAGTCAGGCTGTCATTTTAGAGCACAGAGAAGTAGACCTCTGTGGATCACTGCTACTAGGCTTTATCTATAGGATTCCTGAGTTGCAGTAGGATTGCTCCAGACAGATCTGGATCCTGCTGTGCCAGGCAAGACTTAGGGAGACATGCATGGCCCTAACTGGAGGGAGAGGGGCTATGGTGATTCATTGCCTTCTTGAAGACCACCTTTCTAAACCAGCTGTCGCCCACTGTTTGCAATTTTGCCACGTAATGGAATGAAATCAGCCTGTCTCCAGCCTACTTCATTGCTGCTGCTTGGGCCCTGTGTGCAGCACAGCAGCCAGGAGGAATCAGCCAGAGAGTTATCTGTGGCTTGGGCAGGTGCTAGGGGCAGAGCATTCCAGAAATGGAAGCCTACCTTTCTCTGAGGTAATAAATCTGCCTGAATCTGCTACTAAAGCAGGTGGATGGTGGAGTGCAGACCATAGAAATCCTGCCCAGAGAAAAGGAAGAATCGGTGGTGAAAGGGTATTTCAGTGTTTCCATGTGGCAAATATTAGAGTCATAACACCCAGGTTTGCTCTGACCACTGCTGCCTCCTAAGGGTCTGCAAGCTTGCAGGTGGCTTTTGACCCTGATTCATCACCCTTTGCACTCTCCCAAATAATTTATACCTTCATGTGGCTGACAGTTGTCTGGGAATCTGTCCAAGCCCTCAAATGAAAGGCCAGGAGAGGGAATCGGTTTTCTATTTCTGGCTTTGCAACTTAACACCTGCCCAATCTGTGGCGAGTCACTCGGGGCCGGGTTCTTAAAGAGATGGATTCGAGTGGACTCTGGGTGTCTAGCTGTAGCTTTAGACGTCTTTGAAATGTAAGTCCTCAGAGTGCCCTGCTCAGCCACCACCTAACTTTGGAGAAGTATGGCACCGTCCGCTTTCTCCAAGTGAAAAATTCCTTCCTGCTTACACACTTGGATGCACCCCGGTTTTGACGCTGTTGAGTAATGTCCTTGGCTGATGTTCCTTCATCTGCTTGGCCTACAGAGCTCAAGCCTGAATCTCAAGATATGCTTCTTGGATGGAAATCCATGCAAAACATAAGAGAAAATTATGTCACACAGTCACCTGTCCCTAACCCCTTTTGGGTTTAATTCTTAACTCTCTGCTTTAAGTGCTTGCCCAAGCAGAAGACCTAGAATCAACTTCATGCCTTCCAGGAGAGCATCTCGCCAGGATGAGTGGAGTGGGACTCCCCTCCTGAGAGTGTCTTGTTATAGGTAGTTACCTGGGGTAATCACTCTCTTAGATTACCTGCAGGCCCCAAATTTCCAGCTAGATTGGGTTGATAATGTTTTCCTGTCTAGGAGGACAGCATGGGAGCTTATTTATCACCACTGTCAAGTGTGTCATGATCCTAGGGAGAAAAGCAGCATTATAAACCAGCGCATCTAAGATGTTTGGAAGGGCTTGGTGACAGGCACCTGTACAGTTTAAAAAGTGACACTGTCCCTTAATTAGCTGAAACCACCATTCCTTGTGCTGTGCATGTGCTCTTTCATGGCTAAGTGCAGGAAGGATTTCCAAAGAATTAAGCCGAGCTGGCAGCCTGGAGCTGCAGGATGGGCTCTGTATTTGCAAGCCTATATGAAGGCAGGCTGGCTTCCCCAGATGCAGAGTGCCTGCAGACTCCATTTTAATTTGGGTGATTATATGCAGAGTGAAGAGCAAAGCTTTTAGGAGAAGTCCTCATCTGAAGACCACAGGAGAGGAACCAAATCCTCTGTGATGTTTACCCACCTTGTGGTGGGAACCATGAGGGTCCCTGGGAGGGAAACTCGGTGCTTTCCTTTCACTCAGTAGTCAACAGTGCCAGGTTAAACTTTGGAATGCATTTTTTGGAGTCCACTCCCTAGTCAGGTTTCAAGGATGGCTTAGAAACTGTCACTGCCTTCAAAGAGTCCTTGCCTAGGGTTGTGTTTCTTTATCAAAACCAAGAGTGAAAGAAGGAAAGGGAAGGACAGAACAGAGTTTCAATTAGTTGTTTGTGGAATGGTGATACTCTGATAAAATGATTCCTCAGCTTGGAGCAAATTAAAGTGATCTTTGCTCCACAAATTAATACTAACACTGTGGTTGTTTATCATGTCTTGGTAATATCACAGGGGAATAAAAATATCAACTCTTATCCGTTCAAATAGCAGAGATGTAATTGTTTGAGCTTCGGCATCACAACAGCTGTTTCTCGTGTCCTCAGAAATAATTGGTTGCTACAGAGGCTGTTTGAATGTGAGAAAATCACAGTGGTTTTATAATTAGTTTATTTTGAAGGAAAAACAGAACTGCCCTTTGCTAAGAAGGTGAGGGTTTCAGGTGGGATGGAGGGATAACACTGTCGGCACCTGATGTATTGTGGCATTAAACAGATAGTAAAATCAGAGGCTTATAAATATTAAGATCTTAATCTCACAGCAGAGCTCTGCTGGGGGAAAGCCAGAGACAAATAAGGCTTTGCCTGAAATTTGCTGTAGGGTCAGGGCCCCAGTGTGCTGTGATACAGAGCAGGATGACTGTGCTGAGAGGGTATAAATACAAGCAGCTGGCTCTGACAGTAGCATTGTATAAGATTCATTAGAGGACTTAGGCACTCTGCAGCTATTTTTAGTGCATAAATTCATAAAAGTCCCTCTTTGGGTGCAGCTTAATTCAGAAACACCTTACATCCACAAACATCTAATGTGGTAGGGCTGGGAAAGCTCCCTGCTTGCCTGAATGTCTGCTCTCAGGTGTGACCAGCGTAGCAGATGGCTTGGGAGCAACTAGTGGCACGGTCCCTAGCTCACATCTGGCTCCCCATGCACAGAGCTGATGGCCCAGTTCCCCACCTGGGTTTAGATTTTCTCTTGATAGTCTCCAGAAAGAGACTTGGCCACTGTCTGCTTTAGAGAAGACCCTCCACTGGCTTGCACCAAGCCTGTGTGTGCAGACAGGGAGTGTGATGCAGGACGTGGCTGTGTGGATGGCTGAGAGAGCAACCAGGCAGTGGGCAGCCTCCCACCAGAAGCCCTGCAGAGAGGCTGTGCCATGGGTTCAATCTCCAGCAGTGGTTTTGTGAAAGCACTGGCAAAAGATGCTCACTTTGTGAGGAGGGCATTTGTGGCCAGGAATCCCCAAGGAGGGGAAAGGGAGGCCTTTAGGAACTGCACATAGCACAAGCCTCTCCCTGGTATTTCATAAGGGTTTTTTTAATTAGTGCTCTGCATATTGCTTTGCCTGGAGTGTGCTTGGGTTCTGCTGTCCGTTCTCTCCCCTCCTGTGCTGAATGGGGAGCGTGTGGTAGCTTGTGCAGTCTGTGAGGCATCTGCTTGTAGCCAGCTGGGCCTTGGCCCATAGATTCAGTGGGACAAAGAGCTGGCTCAAAGGGCTCCTTTAGACACGAGCCACAGGGCTCTTTCCTGTACTGTGTGCTTTCTCTGTGGGCTGCCTGTAAAAACTGTGTCACAGCACAGGCAGGCTGGTGGAAGGAACTGTAGCTCTTAGGCGAGTGCTATCCCCAGCAGTCTCAGCAAAGCCTATTTATTGGTGCTTCTTCCTTCGAGGAGTAATAACTTCCAGATTTACTCCCTTTCTAACTGAGCATCTTTCAAAGTGGGTGTAGAACCATTTAAATAGCTTCTGTGGAGGTGGGATGAGAAATTGCTCTTATTCTGTAGTCTGCAATCAGCACCAAACAAGCACTTTTCTCCACTGCACACACAAACAGGCAAGCATCAGCCAGCAGCCTCAACACTTAGATCTGATATTCTGCTTGCTGGTGTAAGACATGAGGAATTCCACTAACATCCACAGAGTTTCAACAGTATAGTTTTAATTTGATTTCATTTTATTTTATTTCATTTTTAATCTGGTTGAATCTCTGGTTTTTGGGTTTTTTTTTATCCCAGGGACACCTCAGTGACTGTGCTCCAGGAGGAGACAAACTCCCTCCATGGTGTATGGGCAGTGCAAACCTACTGCAGCCCTTGCTGGCCAGCACAGCTGAGCCACAGTGTGGTTCTGCACAGCCCTTCGCCTGGGTTTTTGGAAGAATCAAGGAACAGCTTTGTGATTTGCTTCTTCCTGAACAGCCAAATACCTCACAGAAAGGAGCATGCAGCATCCCTGGAGGAGACAGAGACTGTGGGTGTCCTGGGGTGCCCTCCTAGGACATCTGGAAGTTGGGCTCTTTGCTTTGCCAATTCACCTGTGGAAAGAGCCTCAAAATCTGAGGGCTGATCACTTTGTCTGAATAGACAGAGTAAGGGGTACATGTAAAGAGTGCAAGGCCCTAGAGTCATCCCTGCTTTGATGAAGCAGAAACGCAGTGCAAAGACTACAGAGAAATCCCAGGCCTTCAGGAGTGATGGCATCAGAGGAGAATCAGCCTCTCCAGTGGCTTTCAGAGAGAGACCTGCCTGTACAATCTGGAAGTGTAGCCACAATCTGGAAGTGTAGGAACAGTGTGGCCAGCAGGAGCAGGGAGGTCATTCTGCCCCTGTACACTGCACTGGTTAGGCCGCACCTCCAGTACTGTGTCCAGTTCTGGGCCCCTCAGTTTAGGAAGGAGGTTGACTTGCTGGAACGAGTCCAGAGAAGAGCAACAAAGTTGGTGAGGGGTTTGGAACACAAGCCCTATGAGGAAAGACTGAGGGAGCTGGGGTTGCTCAGCCTGGAGAAGAGGAGACTCAGGGGTGACCTTATCACTCTCTACAACTACCTGAAGGGAGGTTGTAGACAGGCAGATGATGGTCTCTTCTCCCAGGCACCCAGTACCAGAACAAGAGGACACAGTCTCAGGCTGCGCCAGGGGAGGTTCAGGTTGGATGTTAGGAAGAAGTTCTATACAGAGAGAATGATTGCCCATTGGAATGGACTGCCCGGGGAGGTGGTGGAGTTGCCATCATTGGAGGTGTTCAGGAGGAGACTTGATGGGGTGCTTGGTGCCATGGGTTAGCTGTTTGG
This sequence comes from Melanerpes formicivorus, assembly GCF_026170545.1. Lineage (NCBI taxonomy): Eukaryota > Metazoa > Chordata > Aves > Piciformes > Picidae > Melanerpes > Melanerpes formicivorus. The sequence goes on along the minus strand of NW_027142423.1, from coordinate 2,200,053 downwards.
GTGGGTTGGATTGGTTGATGGGTTGGACACGATGATCTTGAAGGTCTCTTCCAACCTGGTTTGGTTTATTCTAATAAAGGTTTATTCACTCACCCTGGCAAGTCCCAAGAAAAGTTTGAGTCCTTGCTGAGTCAGTTCTGTGGCTGGCCATGGGTGGTATTTTCGTGCAGTGCTTTCTTTTGGTGCAAACATGGGTGGCAATCTGATTAGCTTGTGATTCATGATTTGGCTAATGTCCCCGCTTCCCCCGATCCCCACCTGTTCAAATAGCTACCACTGTAATGTAGGCTGGTGACTTGAAATAACTTTTCCAACCCCTTTTGTAAATGAGCTTTGGAAGCCGCTCTGAGTCTCATACATGGGCACAAGTTGTAATAATTTAACTTCAAAGCTTTTAAAACCAACTCAATCTGCTGCAAAACTCCACACGGGCATTTAGGAAGAAACAAGTTCACCTGGAGGTGTTCCTAATCAACTAACCCTGTGATCAGATATGCTGTTCTGGGATAGCCTAGTTTCCAGCCCCTGCTGCTCAGTGCTACTGCTTGCCAAAGGCCATCGCCTCCCCATCTCTGCTGTGCAGAAATACTGCCCCTCACCCAGTCCTGAAGTTCAAGGAGTTGCAGCTGATCTGGAACGTGGTGCCAGAGCAGGGTGAGGAGAGGCTGCTCTGTGCAATGTGACTGCCAGACCTCAGCAGAGCAGAGGGAAAGCCTGCATGAGCAGCCAGCAGCTTGAGGCTGGTGACTTCAGCCAGCTCAGCTACTGCCACATCATCGAGCCTGACACTGCGCCATTGATCTCCAGCCCCATGCCCACCACTCATCACTGCAGCTGAACCAACCTGAATAAGTTACACCAGTGAATCCATATACCCTTTGCACCAATTTGAACAGATTGATCAGGCTCAGGGCAAACTTCCTGAAAGACCTAAATTATGTAACCAATACAGTGCAATTGAATAAAAAGGTGCTGAACTCACCCGAGGATTGATTTATCCTGCTCCCCAGCTGGCCAGGGTATTGCAGCAGAATGGTTAGATACTGTTGAAGCACACATACATTTCATTTCAACCCCTGTGCTCATACTCCTGTGAAGACCATTAGGCAAGTCCTGATCTTGCTCAGCCCTCTTCCAACCACGCATTCCTCTACATTCACCTGCCTCATTCCCTGCACATCTCTCACCTGTTGGTGCATTGTAGTGTACTTAGCCCTCTCTCCCTGCACTGCAACAGATGTCTAATCCTTCTCCTGTAAATTTACCCTTCCCCAATGGCAGGTCAGCAAGTTGAGGCTTGTATGCAGCACCCTGCACGTCTTTGGACCTCCCAAAACAAGTGCAGAGGCAGCAGGGAGAGGAACAGTTTTGTGACCATGCTGCTTCAGTCAGGATCCACGGTTTTGCACCAAGGGAGGTAGATGCTATGCCTGTGGGTAAAAGCAGTAGGTTCACCAATGAAGTGCCTCTCCATAGGTGGTGTGCTAATTTCACCCTTGGCAAACAGCATTAATATAATACATCAAAGCTGGCTGCATTAATAGCAAACCAAGGGAAAGGATTTGCTATACATGCTAGCTACTTTTCAAATGCAAATGCCTGTCTTAAATCAGATTAAGACAGAAGGAAGCCTAGAGAATGCCAATAATTAATACACGATAAAGTAATAAACATCCAGGGCATCAAAAGGTAAAACACAATCACAAAGATGAAAGTAATCCATCTTCTCCAGCAGCCTGCTCTGCTGCACAGAGCCAGTGAGTATGAGTCCCCATTCCCACTTCCGTGGGTAGGTGGTGTGTGTAAACCCAAAGCAGCTGCTGAGGAGATAAGAAGAATCCTTAAGCTCAAATGGGGAAGTGGAGAATCCCAGGGCTGGGTTTGGCTCAGCTCTCCAGACACCCCAAATTTTGTGAGCCGTGGCACTGCAGAGAGGGAGCCTGTAGCAGCTGCTTGCATTAACTGGCAGGGTGTGCATGTCTAGTTGCTGTGGATGTCTAGTTGCTGTGGCTTTAAACCAGCAAGCAAGATGGGGTTTGGATCCTTACTGAGACAACCTACTCTAGTCATGAGGTCTATGGTGACAGGTTGGACTCGATGATCTTTGAGGTCTCTTCCAACCTTAGTGATACTGAATACTGAATCAGTGGATCTCAGGAGTATTTTGCCCTGGTTTCCCTGCCTCCTTTTCCACACATGAAAAGCAGACCAGCCTATCCCCTTCAGTGCCCCAAACCTGCATGTTGAGTTACAGTTGAGGTTACAGCAGAGTGTATCTCATCTACCTTGAACCTTAGAAGAAGAGAAATAGGAAACTGGAGGGCAAATGTGAACAGACTCCAGCCCCCTTTTGTATTTCTTACAATTCACACAGCGCTGGCATCAGACCCCCAGCAGTGCCCTGTGGTTTTACTTCCTTCTTCAGCTGACTCTGAAATAGCAGCACTTACTCCAGCTTTATTAAGCTTGCAGAAGGCACCAAGTGCAGCAGGCCTTGCACATCGATCGCATCGGGAGATAAGCAGGCCTGGCTGGCACACAGTCCACGCGTGCGGTAAAGGAGCTGCTCTGGAGGCAGATAAACATCACTGTTAATGTTTGAAAGCTGCTGCACCTCGCTGGTGAGCTCTGCCAGACAAGCCCTGTGGCTGTTGGTTCCACTGACTGGTCTGCATACCAGTCCCTGGATTTGGAGGGTACTTATCTCACCAAGCAGTTCTCTATTTTCAGCCCTAGGTATCAGAAAAGAAGCAAAAGTTTCTTCCCAGACCTCTTAGATGTGTTGCTGACTTAAAGGTTCAGAAAGCACCCTCAAATCGGAACAGAAGGCTTAAAAGTCATATCATAGAACAACAAAATGCCCTGGGTTACAGGGGACCTGCAAAAATCATGTACTCCCTGTCATGGGAACGTCTTGCACTAGATCAGGTTGCTCAAAAGCTCAACTTGCCCATCACCACTTAGAGGGATGGGGCATCCACAGCTTCTCTGGGCAACCTGTTTCAATGCCTCAGCACCCTTATGGTAAAACAATTCTTCCTTGTATCTAATCTAAATCTACCCTTTTCAGGTTTAAAACCATTGCCCCTTGTTCTGTCACTACAGACCCTGGTAAAAAGTCTTTGTCTTTCTTATAAGCCTCAATAAGGCCTCCCTGGAGCCCTCTCTTCTCCAGGCTGAACAACTTCAACTCTCTCAGCCTGTCCTCATAGGGCAGGTGTTCTGACTGTCCTTGTTCTCTTGCACTGGACCCACTCCAGCAGGTCCATGTCTTTCCTGTACTGGAGGCCACTGAGCTGGATGCAGTACTCCAGCTGGGGTCTCACGAGAGCAGAATAGAGGGGGAGAATCATCTCCTGCATCACCTGCTGGCCACAAATCTTATATAGCCCAAGATATGTTTGGCTCTGGTGCATTTTCCCAGGTTGTAGCCATGGTGAATTATTACAACCTGAACAGAAAGGATACTCTAGGGTCCTCTCTTCTGATTTATGAACATCTGCATAGGGACAAAGGCCTCTTGTTGGCCCTTGGAAGCCCAGGAACACACTCTTTTGAAAACAAACTGAAAAAAATCATACAGTTCCCACAAGCCTCTCTCACAGTTCTCTTTCATTCTGATCTTCACTCAACCCCCTTGCTGGGCTGAGGGGAGCTGCAGGCTCAGTTATGGTGTGGACAGATGGACAATGTGGGCAGCTGGTCCTTCCCACCCGACATGGCAGGATCAGGAGTTGTGGCCTTCATCACCCACTGGTAAATCTGTGCTCTCTCCTGGCAGAAGCAAAGGCATTTCCAGTCACTGTGGGAGAAAAGAACACTGCAGCCCAAAGTGGACATGCCATCACACAGGAATAGAATTATTGAGGTTGGAAAAGACCCTTAAGATCGTTGAGTCCAGCCATGATCCTAACACTACCAAGTCTGCCCCTAAACCATAATCTCTCCCCCTGAGCCTCCTTTTCTCTTAACCACACATTGTGACAAAAATCCAGCCAACCTTCCCTGGCTGATACTCTCCTATCCAAGCCAGTGGAATCAGTCTGAGGGATCCAACAACCACCAGCCAGTCCTTGTCCAGTCCTTCCTCACAGCAGAGGACCCTGGCAAGTGTGCAGATCCAGATGTGCTGATAGCATCTGTGCTGTCCAAACTGCATGTAGAGGAGATGCCAGCCCACCAGCAGCATTAATGTAACAGCATGCATGTTACTGCCTTCCTGCCAGCACCTATAGGCCTGCAGAGGCCATCACAGCAGCCAGCAATGCCTGCAGTCAGCAGCTACCCTTCAGAAGACAGTCTGGGCCAGCAGAGAAGACAGTCTTCTGGATCTTCTGAGTGAGGAGTATGTATGCCCTCAACCAGTGGTTATTTAGGCTGGACCATACCTGTGCTGGCAATATCAAAGCAGATTGCAGGCATCAGCATGGACTCTGATCTTTGGCTGCTGCCCAGAGAAAATTATTAATCACTCCAACAAGCACTACCCTGAGCAAGTTTAAACAAGTAGTGCTCCAGCGTTCAGGATTTCAGGTAAATTCAAAGTTATGAAAGGTCTGGATTTCTATCATGTCCTTGGGATCCCTATGGTTCCATTCCACTAATTAATGTAATTACCACTATGAAATATTGTGGAAGTCAAGGGGATGTCTGAGGTGGAAATTACCCTGGGGTGGTGTTGAAGCAAACACTACCTCTAAGACTTGCATATAGTTACTTTTCACGTGAACCAGAGTAATTTGTGTCCTCCAAAGATCTAAGTGATTACACATGCTAGACAGTTTTACAAACCTTTCCCTGTGTGTTTGCAGGAGAAAATTACCTTTGGAGATAACTTGCAGTTCTACCCTTTATTTCAACAGGGCTGAAATCCCACCTGGGCTTGCCATTGAAGCCCATTCGGTTTCACAAGACATGCTAGTCTTAAACCCCAGCAGTTACCAATTTTACTTCCATGAAGAAAGTAAGGCTTTCAGTGGGGAAAGAAACCAGCAGCTTACGGTGGAGTCAGGATTCAGCTTCACAAGCAGTTCACTTCTGCTCTGCTGTTCTGGAGGCCGAGTTGCACAATGTTTCAGCTCCTGGTTGGGCTTCCATGGCAGACAAAGGTAATATTTGCAGGTTGAAGTACAGCCTTTATTTACCTTAGTGGCACATCTCCCAGCAGCTTCAACTAGGAAAGAGCTCTGTCCATGCAGTCTTTCCCTAGTGAGTGCTTTGTTCCCACGGTCAAGTGATAACCTTCCTGTTCACCTCCGTCCTGCAGCCTGATGCCAGGCAGCATCTTTGCTCTTCTGCAGCTAAGACAGCAGCTTTGCTCCCTCTCATAAACAACCACTTGCTCTGGGTTGATTTCTGCCCTAAACAATATTTCTTCTTATAGCTTCATTTTTATTTATTGCCTAAAATTCTAGATTAAATGCCATCTCCTAGCAACTGGTGTATTTTTATCCCTAGTCTGCTAACTTCCAGTGCTTGAATGTTGCTCTGCGTTCACTTTGCTGCCTCAGACAGAGAACACCGGTTTCCAGATATCTCCTGCTATTTCCATGTGTTTGTTAAATTTCTAAACAGTTGAGTCAGTTAAACAGCTAACTTTATATCCATCTGTGTGTTGCCACTATAGATGTGCTCCAGACAAACAAAAATGCTCAGCATAATCATCCTGTTTGGTGCATCCTTAGAAGAGAGAGACAAAGGACAGGAGCTGCCTTGCTGGAGGCACTCCACCTGAGATGTTTTGGGATGGGGCTCTTCTTCCCACTGTGCAAACCTGTGGCATTTCTTGACATGTCAAAGAGACATGAAGAAATGTTCTTAGTACCTCTGTGGACTAAACCTCAAGCAAGTCATGGCAAAAGCCTCCTCGGTAGGGGGATGGTGCTGAGTGAGGCCCACAGCACAGTTGTGGGTGCTTGTCCTGTGAAACGGCTGCAGGAAAGACCTTGCACTCAGAACAAAAAGCCATTTCTTCTTGGCTGTTCAGCTCAGATTCTGCAACAGGGCTTTAAAACATGTGTGGGGAGAGGTATTTGCACCACAGGAGCTCAGCATACTGCAAACAAGGGCTCATGCATCATGCCGGATAGCTCAACATTATTAGTGATGCGTCCATGAGTTTGGCTTCAAAGGGAATTAGCAAGCAGGGTCATCTCACCTAAACTTAATAAACCACAGTCTTTATCTGAGCTGCTTATTGAGATTCCTTTGATGAGCAACAGAGGGAAAGAGCAGCTTCTGGGGCTTTTTGTCGTTGTAGCTGCCTAATTTAGACCGGGATGGAGAATCTCCAAGTAGAGCCCGTAAACAGGCATTGCAGATATTCACTGCTGGTCAGGTGGATTCCTAAAACAACACAGCAGAATGCAGCTTTACACTCACAATTTCTTCTTCTCAAAAGTTGTGCCACTTTTCTATCCATGAAAATGTGGCTTTAGCTATTTTTTTTCCCCCTGTTTGCAACGGTCATAAATTGAATTTGCATGTAATAAAAGATGCTGTCCATGAGCATCAAAGAACAATTGATGATGATTCATGACTTTTACTTCTGTAACTTCTCACTTCCAGAATATCTGTTTGACAATCTGTGAATCATATACATTGGCTTGGATGGATATACTCAGCTTTTGATTTGTACAGTGAGATGGAAATAATCAGTTAATTAAATGCAAATTTTCTCTGTGAATTACTGCCTTCCCTCTCTTCCCTTTCCCCTCCCTTCTGTGTTAACTCATCACCGTTCAAAGGCATGATCCTGTCACCTGGCAACTTGAAACCATGCCACACATCTATTCCAGCAGCAGCATTTCACTCAAGACCATTGGCAGATCTGAAGGCTTTAGAATAAAACCTTTATTTAGAATAAACCAAACCAGCTTGGAAGAGACCTTCAAGATCATCGTGTCCAACCCATCAACCAATCCAACCCACCCAAACAGCTAACCCATGGCACCAAGCACCCCATCAAGTCTCCTCCTGAACACCTTCAATGACGGCGACTCCACCACCTCCTTGGGCAGCCCATTCCAATGGGCAATCACTCTCTCTGTATAGAACTTCTTCCTAACATCCAACCTGAACCTCCCCTGGCGCATCCTGAGACTGTGTCCTCTTGTTCTGGTACTGGCTGCCTGGGAGAAGAGACCAACATCTGCCTGTCTACAACCTCCCTTCAGGTAGTTGTAGAGAGTGATAAGGTCACCCCTGAGTCTCCTCTTCTCCAGGCTGAGCAACCCCAGCTCCCTCAGTCTCTCCTCATAGGGCTTGTGTTCCAAACCCCTCACCAACTTTGTTGCCCTTCTCTGGACTCATTCCAGCAAGTCAACATCCTTCCTAAACTGAGGGGCCCAGAACTGGACACAGTACTCCAGGTGTGGCCTAACCAGTGCAGTGTACAGGGGCAGAATGACCTCCCTGCTCCTGCTGGCCACACTGTTCCTGATGCAGGCCAGGATGCCATTGGCCCTCTTGGCTGCCTGGGCACACTGCAGGCTCATGTTCAGCCTGCCATTGACCAGTACCCCCAGGTCCCTCTCTGCCTGGCTGCTCTCCAGCCACTCTGACCCCAGCCTGTAGCACTGCATGGGGTTGTTGTGGCCAATGTGCAGAACCTGGCACTTGGATGTGTTAAATCTCATGCCCTTGGACTCTGCCCATCTGTCCAGCCTGTCGAGGTCCCTCTGCAGAGCCTCTCTACCCTCCAGCAGATCAACCCCTGCCCCATGGGCTGAAGCTGCCCATGACCTCCTGCAACAACAATGTGGTACTGGGACTGGTTACAATCAATGGGGCATTTAATTTTACCTCTCTGCTAAGCAAAGGTACTTCCTGCCCCATGCCTCGACTGGGCTGGCTCAGAGAGAAGGACAATTGTGACATCATTTAGCATCAAGTTTGTTTCCCTGCACAGGCAAGGTACTGGCCAAAGCTCTGCTTGGACAGATGAGCTTGAAGGGCAGATTTGCCTCCTGCTACCTGTAACATTCACAAAAGAGCATTGTAAGGAAGGGTAAGTGTGAGTGATCCCCTGACAGCTGAGTGCAGCCACAGCTAGCTGTGATCACCCGATGAGAACACGGATTTTGTCTCATCCTGCTGAGCTGGTTGGGTCTTGCCTGCTACATGCTATGGTCTCATTAACATCTACTGACAGATGTTTTCCTCTCCATTTGGCCAGAGGTGCCTGCTTGCCAATAGGTAAGGCTGAGTGGAGATGTGTATCGGTTCTTGGCAATTTTATGCAGCTTGGCTTCAGAAGGATTAAACTCTGCTCGTAACACATAGTAACCATCATGAATTCAGGAGGAGACCAGTTGTGTGTAGCAGTATTAGGTTAAAAGATGCTGAGCACTGAGGCTGTGTAAAAGCAAGTGTTTGTGGTGGTTTTTTGTAGAGCAGAAGCAGTGAGGGCAGCAGATTGCTCTTGTGCATCCTCCCTCACTTCCCTCCTACCCCAGACGGGGCACTGCTTGCATGCAGAAAGCAAGGAGCTCTTTTCTCCTCAGGTCCTGCACCTGGGAAGGAATAACAGCAGGCACCAGTACAGGTTAGGGGTTGCCCTACTGGAGAGCTGCTCCACAGAGAAGGACCTTGGAGTCCTAGTGGACAGCAAGTGCTCCGTGGGACAGCAGTGTGCCCTTTTGGCCAAGAGAGCCAATGGTATCCTGAGGCGCATCAAGAAAAGTGTGTGCAGCAGGTCTAGGGAGGTTCTCTTCCCCTGCTGCTCTGCCCTGGTGAGACCACACCTGGAGAACTGTGTCCCATTTTGGGCTCCCCAATTCAACAGAGACAGAGGCCTGCTAGGGAGAGTCCAATAGAGAGCCAGAGGATGATTAGGGGACTTGAGCATCTCCCCTATGAAGACAGACTGAGAGCCCTGGGGCTGTTTAGTCTTGAGAAGACTGAGTGGAGATCTGATCAGTGTCTATAAATATCTGAGGGGTGGGTGTCAAGTGGAGGGGGCCAAGCTCTTTTGAGTGGTGCACAGTAGTAAGACAAGGACCAATGGATACAAAGTTGAGCATAGGAGGTTTCACCTCTTTATGGTGAGGGTGATGGAGCACTGGAACAGGCTGCCCAGGGGGAAGACTTCTCTGGAGACTTTCAAAACCCACCTGGATGCATTCCTGTGTGGACTACTCTGGTTGATCCTGCTTTGGCAGCAGGGTTAGACTCCAGGATCTCTGGAGGTCTCTTCCAACCTCTGGCATTCTGTGATTCTAGAAAGAAAAGGATAGGTTTTTCAATGGTCTGACCTCTCCTCCTGTGCAGCTCACTCTCCTGCTGTACGACCTCCTGCTCCTGCTGTGTGGTACCTGTCTCCTGCACTCAGGCTAATCAAGCTGGGTTCTTACAGAAAGATGAGGAGCCTTAAGATACAGGTGTTGTCTAGGTGCAAACTCTACCATGCTGTTGTATGTCTTGGAATGATTTACAGCATTTAACAATTCACATGAATGATTTCTCCCTGCACCAGAATCCAGGTCTTGGACTGACAGACCTTGGATGTGATCCTTTGATCCAGTCAAGGACTTGGTCTCAAACAGCTGAAGGCTGGAAGTGATGTCCCTGCAGTAAATTGGAGAGTCATGAATAAATGTCTCACATGTCTATGGCTCCATCACTTTTTAATGCTCCATCTCCCTAGGATTTACCTAGTCATAAATCCTGTGACAGTCTTGAAGACCAAACCAAGCTGCCAGCAAGACAAGATGTGCTGCCACCATCTCCCATCCAAACTCCTCTCTTTCCTCCCAAAAGGTGGATTTTTCTGGCCACATTTTTCCTGCTGTAAACCTTAAGCCATAAAGGCAGTGGTATGAAATGGTTACAGCTTAGAAGCACACATGGCTGAACCTAGTCTGATGGGTGCAGATGCTCCTAGCATCTTTTAATTTATCAGCATGGATGTGTTTTAGGGCCCCCAGGGCCTCCATCCTGGACTAGAGCTACACCACATGAGGATTGTTCAGAAAAGCAGAAAGGGATTAAAGAAAAGGTGAGCAAAGTGGCCCATGAGAAGCAGGAGTGAGCTGGTATCAAATGCAACAAATCACAGAGTGGTTTGGGTTGGAGGGGACCTTAAAGATCATCTAGTTCTGCCCAGCCCTGCCATGGGCAGGGACACCTTCCACTGGACCAAGCTGCTCAGAGCCCCAGCCAGCCTGGCCTTGAACACTTCCAGGGAAAGGGTATCCACAACTTCTCTGGGCAACCTATTCCAGGGCCTCACCACCCTCAGACAGGGCAGATTAGATAATCACAGTGGCCCCTTCTGAGTTCAGCATCTATCAATCTGTGGAACAGGAGCTTTAAAGCACAATGAAGGGCCGAGTCCTTGGAGCATCACACTGAAGGGCCTGAGTAGCCTGAGATGTTTGCCTTTAATATTGGGGTTTGGGGCTATAGGAAAGCTACCTCAGGAGCTGTTTATTATTCTTTTTTAAGGTTTATTTTGTCTACCTGCTTTCATATGCAGAGTCTAGGGAAAAAAAAAAAACTAGAAAAAAAAAGTAAAGCCCTTTAAATATCCCTAAAAGAGCCTTTTCATGCTATGTGCTGCCTAAACAGGCTAGGTGCTGCTGGGCTGTGACATACAGACATCATTGCTTTGGGAGGTTCTTAGATTTCATGGCCAGAAGGCATCAACATGGTGCTTTCCTCTGCCCTCACAGTATCACAGTATCACCAAGGTTGGAAGAGACCTCAAAGATCACCAAGTCCAACCTGTCACCACAGACCTCATGACTAGACCATGGCACCAAGTGCCACATCCAATCCCCTCTTGAACACCTCCAGGGACGGTGACTCCACCACCTCCCTGGGCAACACATTCCAATGGCTAACGACTCTCTCAGTGAAGAACTTTCTCCTCACCTCCAGCCTAAACTTCCCCTGGTGCAGCTTGAGATTGTGTCCTCTTGTTCTGGTGCTGGCTGCCTGGGAGAAGAGACCAACTCCCTCCTGGCTACAACCTCCCTTCAGGTAGTTGTAGAGAGCAATGAGGTCTCCCCTGAGCCTCCTCTTCAGCTTTACCCAGCAATTCCCACATTGATACATGGCTGCAGCATGCAGAAAGACACCCATGCTTTATTTAAAGATCTTTTGGGGTGATGGAGAACCTACCATATCCCATGTCAGTTCCTTCAGTGGTTAATTACAAGGTCATTAAAGAGAAAAATGTTCCTCATTTTCAATTTTACTCTTTTTTTTCAGCTCCAGCCTTCCTGGCTTATCTTGCCTTTGTCTGCTGGATTAAGTAATCCTCTATCACTGTGCTTCTCCTCCATGTATAGATACTTATAGATCTTGATCAATTAATCTTTTATGCTCCTCTTTGATAATATAAATGGATGGTGCTCCTCTGGGTCATTACAACACAGGCTTTCAATCAGTCTTGCAGTGCTTCTCCCAACCCTTCCTAGTTTTTCAACAAGGTTTTTCAGTATTGACAGCTGGACCGGACTATTTCTGTCTCATTAATGTCAGTTACAGAAGTAACACATTTCCCTCATCACTCAGTACTCCCATTTGTACATCCTAGGGTCATATCAGCTCCTTTAGTGAGTGCACCACGTGGGGAACTCCTATTCAATTGTTTATCCATCGTGACCTTTGAAGTAAACAGCCAAGAATAGCTTCCTGAATATTCCCCCTGTAAACACTCCCATGGGACCCCTCTTCATTTACAGCTCCTCTTGGGAGACCTGCCCTTTAACTGCCTTGTAATCCATTTGAGATGTGCCACACTGATATTTCACAGTGCTGCCATTCACAGCAAAATGAATGGCAGGATGCAACCCCCCCCGAATCACTCAGCTGCTTCCCAGGGACCTATTTCTGTGGAGGTGTGCACCCACATTTTGTGTTTCACCGGCCTGTAATCCAGGCAGCTCTGCACCTTGGCTGGGAGCAAAGGAATCACAGAATCATAGAATCAGTAAGGTTGGAAAAGACCTCAAAGAACATCAAGTCTAACCTGTCACCCAACACCTCATGACCACCAGACCATGGCACCAAGTGCCACGTCCAGTCCCCTCCTGAACACCTCCAGGGATGGTGACTCCACCACCTCCCTGGGCAGCACATCCCAATGGCTAACAACTCTCTCTGGGAAGAACTTTCTCCTCATCTCCATCCTAAACCTCCCCTGGCACAGCTTGAGACTGTGTCCCCTTGTTCTGGTGCTGGTTGCCTGGGAGAAGAGACCAACCCCTTCCTGGCTACAACCACCTTTCAGGTAGTTGTAGAGAAAAGGTGAAGTCACCCCAGCTCCTGGTTCTGGGGCAGATCTGCTGCTTCTTCAAGTCCATAATAGGAAAGAACAGAAGTTAGAGCAAGCTAACTCTTTCAGAGATGGTAGAGCTGTTATTTCTGTGCTTGGATACCAGTGCTTCTTGATGGCTTTCAGGGAATATTTTGAGACAATATCCTACACACAGGGGGTCCCAAACTGGCCTGTGGAGAAGTACCAGTCTGCAAATCCCATATAAAAGCCCTGCTGCTAGTGCTTGAAACCACACTGCTTTTAGAGTGGTTTTAATTTAACAGGGAAGGATGTGTGACTGGTGACCCAAGAGAAAAGCTGAATGCTGAGGGTGGTCCTTGTTCCAACGTGTTTGGACACTATTCCAGACAATTTTGGGTTTCCTGTTGGCTGCCCTGTCCTTCATGGGATTAGCAGAGCATTGTCCAAAAGCTCTGTATTCTGGCGTTAAGAGGCAGCCTGTTATGGGACTAATAACACAGAGAAAGAGGCAAAGCATGAAGAAAGCCTAATTCCTCTGCCTAATATTATACAACTCAGGGAAACAGAGGAGGGGAGAAGAGCTCCTTCTCTGGGGTAAAACCAGCAGTAGTTGCCACCAGGTGGAATTAGGCAGTGGGAGCCCCAGGCTCCCTCAATTCCTTACATTTCTGGCAGTGTTTTACCTTCCAAGAACTGCCCAAACCAGGCTGAGTCTGGGCCACAAGGGACAAGCACAAAACCAGTCAGCAGAACAGTATCCCTCGTGCTGAGAGTGAAAGCTTAAACAGAGGCAGAAGTAATAAGGGAGGTGGATTCTCCATCCCTGGAGTCATCCAAAGCCCACCTGGAAGCCATCCTGTGCAACCTGCTGCAGATGAACCTCCTCTGGCAGGGGGGTTGGACTGGATGATCTCCAGAAGTCCCTTCCCACCCCTATCAATCCGTGGTAAGCCTGCATTTCCCCCCCAGGTACCCCAGTTCCTTGCTGTAGCAAAGACAGGCAGAGGCTCTCCTGCATGTGGGAGCGTTTGCATCGCCCAAACGCTTGCAGCTGCGCTTTTCGTATGGGGCAACTTGTGCAGCTAAAATGAAATGGGTTGAAATGAGTTAATCAGTGTAGTACAATGGTCCACAATGTTTTCCATAAAACAATTTGCCTCCCATGCAGTCTGTGTCTCTGTCCCATTTCACAGCATGGAGGAGAGCCAAAGCACCCCCTGAGGCTGAGCATCCGGCTCTCCGCACCAACCACACTCTACCATCTCACCCTGGAAAGTGCCAGAGCAGTGTTCAAGCTGAGACAATGTGCCCTGAAGTGCTTCATTTCTCTGCAGTAAAACTTCCCAGTGAAGAAAAAGCATTTTTCCTGATCAAGCCCAGAGCTTTTGGTGGCAGTGAGAGATGACCACGCACTGCCTCTCTGCCTGCCTCCTGCAATGGATGGCTGAAGCTCTCGAGGTTTTTGCCAGCTGACCACGGTGTTTTGCCTCTCTTCAGCTTAAGTGACTCAAAACCATTTTGTACACTATTTGTAATTTTAATCTGCTCATTCCAAGGCTCTTCTCCACCTAGCCCTAATGCCCTGACAGTGCCCAGCAAAAGCCTGGATGTTGGAGGTGGGCTGAGGTGTGATCCTCATCCTGACCCTAAAGGGTGCCACCCTTTTTGTGCTCTTGCTCACCAACAGTTGCTGCTAGTTGCTGCTGTGTGGCACAGGAATTGGACTGGTGATTTTGGATGTGGTGATTTTGGGTGGCAAGGTGGGCCCAGACCCTGCTTTCACCCAGGATCTGCCTCTGCAGCCATGGCAGTGGAACTCTGTTTCTCACTGAGCCAGGACTAAGTCATTGCTACATAGAAGCAGGCTTTCACCTTCAACAAGTAGAAAAAGAGGAGCAAAGCACTGATAATTTTAGAAGTTAACTCTTTGTGCCCCATCCAAGTCTTACCTACAGAAAACTTGGACTGAACTCTACATTTTGGTAGATAACTTTGTCCATTCTCCTGCACTACAGCAAGGCCAGGATTGCTGATGGATGTTTGTCAAAGCTGTTCTCCCATTTCTTTCAGCAGCTGCTAATGCTTCACCAACCCTTTCCTAGAAAGCCTTTCTAAGTGTCCCTGTGCATCCGTTGTGCTGCCATTTCAGTCTGCTGCTGCAACACAGGCATGAAGAAGAGGTTAACCCACATGTTGCCCTACAACAAACCTGTAGCAATTTATCCTCTGGTTTACCTCCTCCTAAGGCCAACACCTTGTGCTGTTTAGTTAAAGCAAAATGGCTTCCCTTGGAAGTGTGTTTCTCACATGCAGAAATACAGTTTATTTCCCACATGATGTTAATGAAAGTAGAAGGTAAGAAATCTCCTCAGGAGAAGGCAATGACAAGGCAGTGACACAGAAGAGAACTAAACCTCAGACAAACTGAGTCCAGGCTGATGCAACACCTGACCAACAGAAGTGTCACATCCTGCACCGAGCCTGAAAGATCAGTGCCTGGGTGCAGTGAGAGCAGACTGCCAGGTAAGTGTGAGCTGCACCACAATCTTGATGGAAGATTTACAGTTTCTCCCCTGAGTTTCAAGGTTTTAACAGTGACAGGTAAATGTAGCTCCCATTTTATAGCTAAAGAGATGAGACAATGAAGAGACAATGTGAGGGAACTTTTCTTTCACATCCAGCAGGTCAGAAGTGAGATTTCTAGGGTTGGACTTCAGTGGAGTTCATTGTGGACTAAGGACATTTGTTCACATCACAAGGCTTTGCTCAAATGAGCACAGATCTGGATAAGGACTCAGCTCAGGAAACCAATGTCTGGACATGGCATTGGAATCCAAGGATCCAAGCAGCATGTCCTGGGCCTGTAACCTAACCTAAGGATAAGTTCTGGTGGACCTACGGGCTGTACCTGGATGATCATGCAAGTTGCGTCACGGACCAGTTGTCAGTGGAATGAAAATAAGCAGAGAGCCAAATGGCACAAGAAGTTAGTCCACTAATGGCTTCTGAGTTACAAACTGTAAATGAGGAAACAACAACTCCATTGGTGAGACTTCTAATGCAAACCCCATCCGGGCACACACAGAAACACCTCCTTCACAACACCAGTAACTATATTGTCTATTTCCAGGGAGGAGCATCTCATTATCATGGCAGCTGCTGGTTTGTTTTAAGCAGACCTGATTTCACACAATCAGCCAGGTTGTAAAAGACCTCAGAGATTGTCAAGTCCAACCTAATACCTAACACCTCATGACTAACTAAACCATGGCTTCAAGTGCCATGTCCAATCCTTTTTTGAACACCTCCAGGGATGGTGACTCCACCACCTCCCTGGGCAGCACATTCCAATGGGCAATCTCTCTTTCTGTGATGAACTTTCTCCTCATCTCTAGCCTAAACCTCCCCTGGTGCAGCTTGAGACTGTGTCCTCTTGTTCCGGTGCTGCTTGCCTGGGAGAAGAGACAACCCCCACCTGGCTACAACCTCCTTTCAGGTAGCATTTAGGTGGCATCCAGTGTGCAGCACACAGAGTAGTAACAACCTGGTGCCACTGTAACCCCTATGTAGACCCTGGTGGTGAAAAAGGTGTGTGGCACAGAAAGTGCTTGCTTCAGTTGTATGATCTCGTTCCATCAGCCCCAGATGTCATGGGTACAGATCTGCACAAAACCAGAGCTTTCCCTGCTAACACATCCATCTCACTGGCAAAGTCTATGCACCAGAGAGCTTTTCAAAGATATAAACAGAACTGAGTAAATTGCAGCCCCATCACGAGATGTTACAATACAACCCCCCGCCCCGTGATTTATGATTTTCTTAGGTGACAATTTGTATTGACTTGTCAGTTACACTGCACACTGTATAATTTTGTTCTATTATTTTGTATTAGGCCCAGCATTTTGTGTTTGACCAAAACATGTCATCTAGTCTCTACCTTGCATTCAGAATTATGGCTGAAAGGAAAAAAAAGGCACATATATATAGGAGGGAGCATTAATATGATGCTGGAATTTCAGCATTGGGTTTGCTGAAAACTACCTTCTCCACTGACTTTTAAATTACTCCTATGCCATAAACGTTGAGACTATTAATTTATATGGGGAGTGGGATGGGAGTGCAATACCATGCACCATAAACATCTAGTACCTGCTCCTTTGGTGGTTTGGTCTCCTTAGAAGATGCTTCGCTGCTTACAAGGGCATCCCCCAAGTCTTGAGAAGTAAAGGCAATGAAAGTGGAGTTCTTCCTTGGGGTGTGCATTCTGCTTGCAGCTGCACTGCACTAAATCTGAGGCAAATCAAGCCAAGGCAATGCAGTCTGTCTGGATTTACACCCAACTCTGCCCAGCAGAACTGAGCCCTTTGCTGGGGTCACACCTTCTGTTACATCTGTCATGGGCTGAGCCGAACGTGCTGCTGATACTCAACACCATGCTGCTGTCATGCCAGCTTCAAAATGAAAGCACTGGCTGGGGCAAAGTATCCTGGGGCTTGAAGTTCCGATTGCAACCTGAGAGGCTTCCTGATCCAGTTGCTGCTTCTGGTTTCCAGTTGTGGAGTGCTGGTCTTTTCCGCTGGGTGGGCTGCAGGGCAGGGGGCAGGGGGAGGTGGCTGGCTGCTGCTGCTGCCTCTGCATTTGGATGCTCTCATCTGCAGGTGGGCTGAGGGAATTGTGCATTGGATCATTTCCAGGAAAACCTTTTATCTCAACTCTTTATCTCAACCCAGAGGGGTTTTTTTTGTATTACTTTCCCTCTCATCTGTGTGGTGAGAGAGGCTGTGCTAACCCAGGACATCTATGGAGGCACAGTGTTTACACAGCACCTGTACCTCACACAGCAAACCACTGCTCAGCGCTGCAGCTGGGCAAGGAGACTTGTGGGTGGCTGAAAAAGCTTTGCCCCACCTTCAGGTGCTGGAAACCCTCTGAATGAGACTAGTCAGTGTCAAGGCTTTTTTTTTCCCACCCCCCTACCCCCTCTTCCTCTTCATGCATTGGGTCAAGTGCTGCCCTTGTTTAAATCAAACGAAATACTTTTGGTGTCTAATAAAAATTCCATGTTTTAATACATCGCCATGCACAAATGAAGTCCAACAATGCAGAGTACAAAATTGTCAAATATACAAAATGAGAAAGCAGATACCCAAAGCTTCCAGAGATCATGCCCAAAGGTACCAAAAGATTTGATATTTTGATTGTAATGTTGTCATTTAAAAGAATTTCTCCCTCCCACCCGGGTTTTCCTTGTTTTGTTGCTGTTGTTGTTATTGATTTTTTGATAAGAGAAGGAATTAAAGAGGAAATACAAAAACTGTAGGGTGGAATTAACAGTGATGGCCACTTTGAAGGCTGAAAATTAGACTGCATGATAATTAGGGTTTGGGGGGGGGACAAAAAACAACCCAAAAAAAGCACTGCTGGACAGATGAAGACCTTGGATGCCTGGGGACAAGCAGTGTAGATCAAACAAAAAAGCACACTTTTGTCTTATGCCACCTTGTCCGGCTCCCTCCTTGAAGAGTTCAGCCATAGACTGACTGGGAGTAACAGTCGCTGTTTAACTAGGGGAGTGCTGGCATCTGCCTAGATTGGCAACCAAGTTAACATTAAAAGGAGATCACTGGCTTAGCTGAAGCAATTCCTTAGTGAATGTAGAGCAGAACTGATTCCTAAGGCAGCTGGACCAGACACCACCCGCCAGCTTCAGGAGACTCTTTTGACCACAGAGCGTGGCCATGAGCTTGCACTCAGCATTTCTGCATCCAGCTCTTCTGTATCAGGCCACCAGATTTTGCAAGACCTTGATCCCAGCCTCTCTCTTGCTCCCTGCAGCCTAGGACCATCATCAGCTGCCAATGCTGATGTGCAAGCACAGCCTGGCATCCAGTTCTGTCCATGGGCTAAGATTTGTGGGCAACCTTTGGAAACAGCTCAGGTGTAAGCATAATTCTAGCTGCCAGTTATCTGCTCTCCTCAAGGTCAGGTTCAATCAACATTGCATTCAATGCCTGAAAATAGAGGAGCCTAAATTTAGAGCCCCCTTTGCTGGTTTATGCTGCATGGAGCCAGGCAGGCATTAATCCCAGTTTATGCCCACTTGGGAAAAGAAGGAATGGTGAGGCAGGTCCAGATAACTGCAATACCTACAAGAAACTGAAAGCTGGACTTAGCATGTCCCAAAGCATGTCCCAAAGCATGGCCTGCCACTTCCAGATTCCAAAATAATTGTGAGAAGGTTAAGTGTGCCTCTTGGGCTCACCAAATATCCCAGCAAAGCAAGGGAGACTTCTCCTCAGAGCACACAGCCTCTTTGGGGAAATGCTGATCACTCCCAGGGCCAGAGCTCATCTGTATTTTAGGTGAAGCCCAGCAGACAGCAGCAGCCCCAGCTGGTGCCCTGGACTGCGGGGGCTGATTCTGCAAGGCAATGTGTCTCCTGCAACAGCTTTGAGAGAGAGCACTCAGCATGGCACAGGACTTGGCTTTGCGTGTGCCCCATTCCTCCCCTCGGTCAGTGGTGCTGGACTCAGGAAGAAGGCTGGGATCTGGGTCTGGTGCTGAGATGCTTTGCATAGGCTGGAAGCTCATGTTCCTCTGTGCTTTCTCTGTTGCCACAGCCTAAAGCAGCAAAGGAGCTTCCTGCATACAAGAGATGCAGATGAAGTGGGAGGCAACTCCAAACATTTCTTTATCTGGGATTGCTCTCGAGACCAGAGCCTCTGTCTAGATGTAAAACTACCATCTCAACAAACCAACCAAACCAAACGAGTCCCCCAAGCATCTGATGGGGCACATTGTGTGGTTTCCTTTGCTTTTTCCCCTCTGCACAGCTTCTTATTGCTTACATGCAGTTTTGCTGCAATATTGATCTCCCTGCTTAAAAAAAACACACCAAAACACCACCCCCCTGTGTATCACTAATTAATTTGGTGATTTATGATATTAAACAGATGAAATCAAGGCAAGTGCTTAACAGAAGTAATGTGATTACAGATGTAACAACAACTACAGAGCTGCCTTTATTTTTTTTTCTAAGTACTTAGATATATTTGGAATTAAAATCAGAAAGGAGCTTTTCATCTCATTCTCAAGAATGTTAGAATAATGCTGACAATCCTGCTCTGCTGGCAGAAGCAGACGTTAAACACTCATCTGCAGGAGCAGCTGCTTCTCCATCCAGCCTGGCCCCAGAGCTGCCTCTTACGGACGGCTCCCCACAAGGGAGGGGAGCCGCAAGGTGTCTCAGCAGGGCGAGGACACCCCTAAGCCATCACCCACCAGAGCCAGTGACTCCACAGAATTTATTTGGCAGGCAGCAAGCATGTACCAGTGTTCTTTAAACAATAAATCTAGACCAAACTCATTTTCTTAGGATTTCACACTGGATTAGAGCAAGAATCCTCAAAGATCTTTATCTCCTTAGCTGTGGCGTAGCTTGCTCCCTTCTTATTTCAGCTTCTTGATGTCGATTCAATACCAATTTGCAGGCAGTATTGCTTTTATAGTTTCTCTTGTTTGCATGAACTGTTTGCACCATACATCCTAGTTCATGCTGCTCCCCACTGCCTGATGAAGCCCAGCAGAAGGTGGCTCTGACAGTTCACACCTGCCTTGAACCCTTTGACAGAGGTGTTGTGAAACCTGAATCAGACACCCAGGGCTCTGTTGCTTATTTCTACAGCACAACATTCCAACCAGCCAACGGCAACGGGGCCCAGCCTTGCAAAAACCCACTGCAGGGAGCACCTGTCACTACTCTTGGTCGTCCCACTGAAGTCATTTCACTTCCAGGGCTTTATTCACCAGTTCTGATGGGGCTCATAGTGATAGCAGGAACGGTGTGCTGTCTTTGAAGCAAGGAGCCCCTCTACAGTGTTCAGCTGCACAAGGACACAATATAACTCTCAATCTGCAGCTTTGGTGGTTGAAGGCAGCAAATCTCTTTCTTGCCAGCAAGATGCTACCTCCTTACTTAAAAGGCAAACTCACAGCTGTTATCCCTTGCTCAGGATACACATCCACTTGGCCCATCATTTACATGCAGCATTTTGTCCCAGGCTGTTACTGATGTAAGTCACATCCAAGGATTTTTGTTGTGCTTTCTTGTCCGGTTCTCACCCTTTAAACACAGAAGAATCTCACAACTGCAAGCAGACCTACCGACACTCACACCAAATGCTAGCAAGCACAGCTCTGTCCATATAAACTGTTTAAATGAAGACCATTTGGTGTGGAAAAAAAATGGATATAGGTTGCTCTACCTTCCTGTAATACTGGAAACATTAAGATCTTTTTAATTCAGAAGTCTACATCTGACAATCTAATCTAACCCTTGCATAATACACACCTAATAACCTCATCCAGTAATTGCTGCACTGAGCCTGCCTGGATTTCAGTTTGAGGTAGAGCTCATTGACTTAGAAAAATACTCTGCATACATTTAAAGACTTTGTATGACGGAGAACATGCCAGGTAACTAAATAAGTTGCCTCCACAGGTAATTATCCTCCCTGTTGAGCATTTGCACTTAATTTCTAGTCTGAAATCAGTTTCTAGCCAGTAGAGCACATCATTCCCTTTTCTTCTAAATAAAAGAGCTACCTGCCTTCAGATAGCACTTCCCTGCCCAGGTAGAAGATTGTGATTGCACGTAGAGATCAAGTCACCTCTTCCAATTGCCTCTGATAAATTAATAGCTTGAGCTTCATTAGTCTGACACTATAATAAGACCTGTTTTCCTGCCCTTGAATGACACTGGGAACTATTGAAAATAATCTTTCCAAGCTGTCAATACTCTTTTAAAAGCACAGGCAGGAACCAAACAAACTGGAACGGCATCGCTACTGCCAGGTCCTACAGCCCAGCTGGCAAAAGCATGTCTGGGGCTGACACTGCATGGATTATTTATCACACCTTCACAGCCACTACATTATTCCAGACATATTTCCCATGCCTTTAAGTCAGACTTGCTGCCATCTCTCCTGGCTTTCTGACACTGCTGTCCTCCAGGTTACTGACACGGACTTGCTTCATATCATATTTACCATGCCCCTGTGTTAGTCAGCTCTGGCTGTTGCCAACAGTAATTTTCTCTTCCCCTGGAAGGAATATTGAAAATAGAGCATACCTTGGGAGAAGCTCCTTAGAAACAGTCTTGCTGATGACAATCTCATCCTTACAGCCATTTGCTGTGATCTGGGCTGGTGATGTTTTAACCTACTCAACATGGGTGATACTGATTTTGTGTTGTGCCATTTTTCATTCTTTACCAGAATCAAATGATCTCTAGGAGGCCAAGTGCAGTGTGCCAGCAGAGTTTATCAACAAGCCTTGACAGCATCATGCATCTGGCATGATTCATTTCTATACAATTCTTTTGGAGGATTTAACCCATTTTTAATTGCTTTAGGGACTAGGCCATAGCAACCTTGCCATGCTTTTGCCTAACACTGATAGGAAGCTAACGACCTCTGGGTTTCTGTGTCAAATCACTCGTTCCTCTGAACTGTTGGGGGGTTTGGTGTCATTTGGAGCTTCCCTTTATGTTTTCTGATTCTGAGGAGTTGTAGGCAAGTTTTGTTTCACTTCTGGATTCAGTTAATGGCTCCACAAATTCAAACATACGTTTGGACACGTCGAGTCGAACGTGCTGCTGCAATTCAACACCATGCTGCTGTCATGCCAGCTTCAGAATGAAAGCACAGGCTGAAGCAAAGTATCCTGGGGCTTGAAGTTCACATTGTAACATGACAGGCTCCCTGTTCTGGTTGCTGCTTTGGGTTTCAGGTTTTTGGGGTGTTGGTCTTTTTCTGCTGGGCTGGCTTCTGCATGCTTGGGTGGGGGGAACTGTTTTTACTGCTGGCTTCTGCTGCTGCTTCTGCATTTTGCTGCACATCTTCTGCAGTCAGGCTAAGGCAATGGTGCATTTATTATCTCAGCAAATTCATTATCTCAGTCCAGTTTTTTTGGTGTGTGTTACTGTGGGGCTTGTGAGAGCAGGCTGTGTTGTTAACCCAGGACAGATAGTTGCTGCTTGATATTACCCCTAATTAAAGATGGAGTAGGAGAAATTACATTTCAGTGTGCAGGCTGACTCCCTCCCTCTATTGCTCTCAAATACAAACCAAGAATATTTGTTGGGTTTTTTCACCTGCTGTGAATAATCACTGTGTTGGGGCTGTCATCAGACTCAGCTTTGCTATGACAGCATTTATTAGGATGTATGTAAAGCCCTACCAGCCCTAACCTATTGGCCACTGACTCCCATATGTCTTTTTTTTGGCTTCCCTCATCAAACAGCTACTTTCCTTACCGGCTGATTTATCCTCGTGAACCTGCCTAATCACCCATACATTATGTTGGTGTTTTTTTCTTCTCCACTCCAGATAACTCCTGAATTTTACTCTAGGAGGTTGCAGGTAATGCTGGTAGCACTTTCCCCTCTCACCCATCAATTTTAATTATACCAGAGGACCTTTTCTTTTTAAATTAAAATCCTATTGACCACAGTCTATATATACCAGGGTCAATTGCAGCACAGTCCTGCAGCGGGGCTGTTCAAGGAGACGCTGATGACAGAGATGTTAATTGCTAAAAGGGGACTGATGTGAAAGATGCAGGATTTTACTTTGACTGCCTGAGACAATTTTGAATAATCAAGATCTTGTGGCTTTGTGGCAAATGGAAGGAATGATAAGAAACCCCCACCCCCAGGCCTGGCTCTGCGGCTGGCATTAACCAACACATCTCCAGAGACTCTGATGGAGTAGTGCCGTTTTAAGTGTGCCAGGGGTCTGGCCTGGGGTCTTCTGAAAATTCAGGGCAAAACAAAACCAGAATGTTGTAATTCATAATGGTTTTGATTTCCTCAGAGATGCTGCAGCTGCTGTTGAGTGGCAACACTTACGCTAAGGAATAGACAGGGAGAGAGATAAACCAACCGAGTGGTAGCACATCACCGTGCAGCAGGGTGTGCAAAATCAAAGAATTCACCAAGCTTTTTCAAACCCTACTCCTGGAAGGCTGCACTTCCCTCAACAGAATAAATGGCGGCTGTTTGGCAACAGAAAGCCATGCAGATGAAAACAAAACCAAGGAACGAAACAGCACAAAGGATGCTCTCAGCTGCAGTGCAATTCTTTCAGGTTTCTAGTGCAGGACTTCCCACAGTTTGAAGCACTTGGGATGGCTAAGTCTCTGTCAGTGTTTCTGAGTGGAGTCTGGTGCTGCAACCTGTCTTGACCTAAAGAACCCAGGCAAGTGCAGCAGCAGGGAGAGGCACCAGGCACGGCAAGAAGGCTGCACGCAGGGGACAGCGATGCCAGTACTGGTTTGTTTCCGAGATAATAACTAGTGACCAGTGTAACAGCAGCACCGGCCTCTGCAAATTCAGCTCTCTCCGCAGGACTGATAATTGCTGATTTATGAAAACAGCATTACTCTCCCACTCTTTTGCACTGAACTAATGGCTCTGAGCATATTTGAATTCACTTCCTTCGCAGGAATAACTTATTCACTCCCTTTCATGTTGACTTGGTCTTTGGCACTCTCGACATCAATGATTTATTGACTAGAGATAAAGCATTCTTTCCCCTGAACTGCTCCTGCGACCCAGGCAGGAGCGGATGTGCCTGCTATTAATAAGGTGTTCAGCATAAAAAATGCAACAGCCTTGATTGTCTGCACTCCACAGCCTTTCCGAGAACACAGCACCTGCCCCCATTCACAACAACAAAAACCTCTCCCACAGCTTTATTTATATTAAAAAGTTTTTCAGAGGAACACTCTGGGATCCAGATAGTTGTTCAGGAGATGTAGGACAATTTCATAAATATCCCTGAGGAAGCATGGCCTACTTTGGGAGAAGAACAGTGATTAAAAAAGTCCAAACACGATGAATAGTTAAATACAAGCCAAAAAGTACAGTTATTTCCTTATGGCTCCGGCAGACAGCTACACACGTGAGAAGTGTTACAGGGCTCGGGGGAACTATACTTGCAGTTATCCACATGCACAGGCTGGCTGCAGGATGGAGACCTACACTAGCTTCAAAGGAGATCTGTCCAATAGGCACCTACAGCAGACCTCTCAGCGAGTCTGGCTACACAAGGGTCTGGACTTCATTTTCACATTTCTCAGGGCCTATTAACACTGCTTTTCTAGGTCACCATAGCTAAAATCCTGGGAAGCTTTTAAAACAAACTGTTTTAACAGGAGAAGTGCACACATCTAAATTCATGCCCATATACTGGAAGATGGTCAAAACTAACATTGATACAAAAACTGCTTCTAATGGCTCTCTGCCTAACTCAACTTCTTCTGTACGCCCTTTTGAGACAACTCTCTCCGATAATCTCTTCCTTTATCCTTCCAATTGCTTCAAATTTATTCACTGGCTAGTAAAAGAAGAGAAATCTCACTGCAGAAGGATAGCATTCTCCTTCTTTTTCAAATAACTTACACCAGTGGCTTTCTTTTCAAACTGCTGTACCAACATGAAATTGATGTCAATTGCCAGAGCAGATTTTGAAAACCTGCAGCACAAAGAGCTGCAAAATTTGCTGGAGCTTACAGTGGACCTGTGCCATGTGCACAGTCGGGTCTCTTGGTATCAGATTCCAACCTGCAGCCCTATGAACAGCTCTAAAAAGTGCAAGTGTTGCCATTGGCAAAGATTCTTGTATCTTTAGGAGAGAATTTTTACACCAATTAATTTAAGATTAGGGAAAAGGACTTTCAGAAAGAGAATGTAGAAACTTACTGCTTTGCAATTCTTGGGAGCTCTGTCTGAGAACCTATGGAAAGACCCAGACCATTAGAAGTCTCTACTGACTGCTGAAAATCTTGGTCATCAGTAGAAGTAATTTGATTTTGGACTGAATACTACAGAAGTATCCAACATGCTGAATCTGAGATAGATGAAGAGCTGAAACCTAAGCCCATACCCACCTGAAAAAGATCAAGCCCTAAAGACATTTAGGTTTGTTGTATGGGCATCTTCGGTGGCTGACCTTCCCTTCTCTGGCAATGAACTGTGCAATAGTTTGTAAGGATTATAACACAGGAGATTCCTCTAAAGAGGTCCCTTTGACTTGATGTAGCTGCACGTTCTCTCCATCACTGCATCTTTGCACCAGTATGGCACCTCACCCACAGCTCGGCATATGTGCTAACAGCGTCTCTAGTACCTGTTTATCAGGCTGGAGAGAGTGATGGACTCTTTATAAATGCACAAAAAAGCTACCTTTGATTTTAAAGAAAGAAGGAACAGGTAGTTAAGTCCCCTCAGTAGGTTGATGGCATCAGTTCATCATAAGGAGCGTGTCAGGAAGGTGGAGGGATAGATGCTAATTCCACTGAGTCCCCATGGAAGAAGCGGTACCACAGCCAGCTGTGATACAACCAGTGATGAGGCCAGCCATTCAGAGACTGAACAAAAAACAACGTTCAGATTGAATGCAACAGTCTTGAGCCTGCTACAGTATATTGAAAGGCTTATTTGAACCATTTGCTTATTCCCAGCTCCTACCAAAAAACTGTTTTGGATAGAAAGTGGAAAAAGGTAATGAAGAAGTCTACTTCCCTCTCCAAAGGCAGTGTCTTGCTCCTTAGAAGTATAGTCTTACATTTTACCTTGTTCAGAGAGTTTGGTTTGGACTACAGTTCTCCATCCCTGCCCAAAATAAAGAACCTGAATTCTTCCAGTTTATTCTGGAACCACCACATCTGGTTTTATCACAGACCAAACCCAGGGTCATACACATCTCTGAGGAAGGCTCTGTCCTTCACTCCTCCTTCGCCGAGGAAGAAAACACATTGGCATGCTAGAAACAAGAACCTTTGATATTTGGTCGATAAGAGGGAGAGCAGACACAGCGTCCAACAGCTCATTCAACCCATTCTGCTCTTGGCTACCTCTGTGACAGCTGTTCTCTACCTTTCAATAAAAGGAGTCACACCTCTTCCACCTGCAAATCTACCTACACAACCTACCGTGGATCGGGGAAGGTATGCTAGCAGCGGACGTCAGTCTGGATGCCGTCTCAGCACAAACACCGAAACATATCCTTAGCATTTGAACAAAAGACCATTCTACATCTATGGGCTGTGCTAGTCCTGTGCAGAAAGCACGTATGGAGTGCTGACATCAACAGAATACCATTAGACTGCAAAACGAACACATACAAGACGCTTACATTCCTACCAGGGTTTTAATATCGTGAACATATCCACTGAGATTGGAGAACTGCTCTTAAGGGGTTGGGTTTTTTTCCTAAAACATCATGCCTTCTGCATACATAATAAAAGAATCCAGTAGTTGCCATGCTAAAACAGGACTTCTAGTGAAGGGCATAGACAGTCCCCCTAAAGGGAACTCAAAAAATTATGCACAGTGATGAAAACTGGAAGAAATTCTCCAGCTAAAGGTCCACCAATGACCATTTTCAACAACTTAGCACTAGCTATTGTGCACCACGTTGGTGCTCTACAGCAAACCAGGTCTTCCCAGAGTGCCTCGTCTTGGGTGGGCCGACGGTACTTCAAGTTTGTCTTCAATCCTCCATGGTCACCTGGCAGTGCCATTGAATGTTCTTTTCGTGAAGGAAAGTTCACTTTCATAACAAGTGGCAGGACAGCAGCTTTGGAGGCTGGAAATGTTTATGGAGAGCTCTCTGCTGAGGCTGCAAGAGACGACACAGAGAAGCAAAACCAGACAGTGAGCACAGAACAGAGCAAAGGAATTACCAAGTATTTCAACTAGCACAGGAATTACCAAGTATTTCAACTAAAATGAAATTAAAAAGTCAAGCTTGAGCAGAGCAAATGTAGTTCTGCTCTAAAGACAAACTGCTCCTAGAATATATAGTGTGACCCTGGTACTTTCTAAATCAGCTTTACTCATCAACCCAAAACCTCAGTGCTTTATCTATTCCATAGATAAATATAAAGCACAGACCAGCAATCATTGGCATGACTTAACAAATCCTACTTGAGTTTCATTGCCTCATGGGAAAGCACTTCTTACTCTTCCTCTAGTCTGAGTCCAGAGAGAAAACTCTTCTGTTTGATTGGGCTTGCATTAACTACTGAAGTCTTGACAGCCAAATGCTGGAACATCTGCCAAATGCCAAAAGAGGAGTTGATGTTCCCACACCATTTCTGCTGGCCAGGGTGGTGAGAGTTGTCCATTGGCCATTGCTCTGTAGGAGATGTGAAAACAGCTCATGCACTTCCTTCCCTGCTTCAGACCCCACAGGACAATGAAGGGGTTGCAGGGAGTTTCCTTTCCCCTATTAAAAGCAGCAAAACACACTCCATTTTGGTGGCTGCTATTCCCTGCCTGAAAGCCCTTCCAAAGCTGTAAGGTGAAGGCACTAAAAAGAGGAATGTGTGGAGGATACTTGTAACTTCTCCTCCCCTCCACCCAAACTATTCTTTGAGATGCACAGCAAAAGTACATGAGGTAATGGATACAAGATGCAACAAGAGAGATTCCAGTTAGATACTATCAAGGATGAAAAAATACTCCTAGTCAGGGCAGTCGCATTTGGAACAAGTTACGTGACTAGGCTGAGGGATCTCCATTAACAGAGAAATCCACAACTCAACCAGACGAGCCCCTGAACAAACTAACTTGGCCCTGCTTTAAGATGAATGATCTTCAGAGGTCTCTCTGAACCTAACTTATACATTTTCTGATGGAGGCTCGCACTCCCTGTTCTGCCTCTCTGAACAGGAGATGAGTGCCCATGCAGGACTGCTCACACTGAAGGGAATTCAGCTGTTTGTTCAGTATGTAGTCATGAAAATGCTTGCAAAGTAAACCCACCACAGGCTTACAGCAGCCGTGCAGAGGCAGGTTCTCTGTGTCATTTCAACATGTTGGGACAGTGCTGTGTTTATCACAGAGCCCTCACTCACCACCAGTTTTACCAATTAGGTCTCAGACCAGGGCAGTGCAGGTACAGGACTCATCAGGGTGGGCTCTGCACCCTCTCCAGCTGATGTCTGCCTTTCTTGCATGAATGTACCTGTGTGTATGTGTGGGTAAAGCTGGACTGTTGGGGTTTTGGAGCTAGATTCCAAATAGTGAAGCTGCCAAAGCAGCATTCATGTCAGATGAAACTCAGGCTGGCAGTGGACTTCTGCTTCTCACTCCTTCAAAATCAAGCCCAGATAGCTCTTCTCTGCAGGATGCAGCCTGACTGGCTTTGCCAAGCTGTCAGTTTGCCCATATTTGCCTCCCCCAAACCAGAACTATTGTAGCAATGGAGATGAAGGTCTGATTGAGCAGGGAAAGGATGGGATGTTAAATCAATAGCTGCTGAAAGGAGACTGAATAAGATTCAAAAAAAACCCCTTGTCACAAGCACTTTAACACTCCATGTATGTCATATGAAAGAGAGGAACAATAAGAAGTCTCCTTAGCTATTTTCTTCTTTGTGTGGACATATTCACCTGATCACAATGCTGCTTTTGATTTCTGTTTTTACAGCTGCCTTGCTTTTATTCTCAAGGTTCTCTAATGCAACGATTTCATCACCACCTACTGTCACCTACTACATGAGATACCCACATCAGTAGCAGGCTGAGATAAATGCACATTTGGGACCAACAACCGTTTTATTCCACAGAAGAATGGATGGGAAGGTTTTGAGCCTTCAGCTGGTGTAGACAAATAACCAAACACGTTCTTCAGGACAGAAAAGAAAGCAATGGTGAGGTTGCACATTGGAAGATACAGGAGACACCTTGAGGAGAGATTTTACACTTGAAGAGAGGCAAACTGGTACTTCACTTCAAAAGTGTCTGATTCCAGCTGCACCAAAGGGTGTCTGCCATCTGTGTGGTACCAACAGAGGTGGGCCTGTCTCACAAAGGAGAAGCAGGAGAGTTTTGCTGAGGTTGCACTTTGTCAGGGTTTGCATCTGCTGCAAAGAAGGGAAAATTCAGAAAGCTTTCCTCATCAATGAAAAATACCTTGCCTACCCCTAGAGCTGAAGGACTAAAATAAAATGAGTAAACTGGCTAATGTTATCTGGTCAGGCTTCAGGATTACCCTTGGGCTGAAATTCCCCAGTCATCCCCATTGGCTCAGCCACTGGCTTGTACTTATGCTTAACTTTGAAACAAGCCCGTTGGCCCTGAAGACAGAAATCTGTGAACAAGGAGAAATGAGGACTGTTTCCAACCTGAGCTCCATCCACACCATTTTGCCATGCAGAACACCCAGCAGAGCCAGTCTGGGTAAAACCAACAACACTGACCAAGGCAATAGTTGTCATTCTGTTAAGCTCTGCATTTAGAGCAAGCAAACTCAGACTTTCATGGTCATGTAGCCCCTTTCTTCTCACTTAGACTTTTGAGGACAGGGGTTTAGAAGCACTTACTCTTCCTCAATACCTATATAATTTTTGAAGCCTAGCTGGAGAATCTTAGAGGACCCTGGTTTTTTAACTCTGCTTTCTGAAAGCAACATCTTTTTCAAAGGTATCACAAAGGAGCAGCAGTTGTCTCTGAAAACCTTGCATAAGGCTGTGCGCTCTTGCAGTGAAGAGTGCCCTTTGCAGGGGGTCTGTACCACACAATGGCACACAGATCTAATCTCGCATGACATTTGCAAGAAGCTGCTGTGGAAAGAAACAATAATTTCAAAGCCAGAGATGTCTTTCAGTTTGTGAGTGCCTGCACTGTGTGGTTGTTTTTTCCCTAACCTGGAAAGGGAGACATTTGTCATTAATTTTAAACATGTTAGTTCATCTCGACCTGGTGATAGTAGCTATCTGTCATGTTTTCATAATTGAGGGTTTCTGATGGAGAAAAGAAGCATCTGTTACCTCTGATAGGTTTCTTCTCCTGGAACTAATCCTATGCCACATTTCTAAGGTGAGGACATTTCAAACATGGGATTACTGTGAAAAAAAGCCTGTTTCTACCATCCATGTACCAACAGTTTCTTGGATTCTGGTGAAAACCTGCATCCAGCTACATTTAATAGCAATTTTCCTGTGTCTGAAAGGCCACAGGTCTCTGACTTCACGCTACTTGTGCCACCTGAGATATTACAGTGTTCTGTACATTACTGCAGACTTGTTGCATCTTGCTACTTACTGATTAGAGATATTCCTAATTTGCAGAGTTTTATACAGTGACAAAAGGAAATGGCTGGCAGCCCATTTGTAGATTTCCCCCTCTCTTTATTGTGCATTGAATTCTTACCACTGAGGGCTGACAAGATGAAGTGTCTCTGTGAGGCTCATGGAAGTTAATGTAAAACCAAAACATCTACATGGGGAGCTGCCTGTCCTGGTCAGTTGTCTTGATGGAAGGAGGATTAGCAGGGGCTGGGAAATGCTGCTGAGAGGCATCCTTGGCAGGGACAGGAACCATTTTCCCCAAGTCAGAGAAGACCAAAGTTGTACCAGAGTTTGGGTTCTCTCTATCACAAAAACATCCCATTACTGTTCTGGGTGGAGAACACCCAGCTGCATTAACCTCTAGTTAAATGCAGCTATTGCTGCACATCCTTATTACCTAACAGGTCTCTGATAAGCAGAGTCAACAGTGTCAGAGATCCAAGGTTGCCTCAAATGTTTGCACACTGGGAGCCAGCTGGAGCCAGCATGGAGGTGGTGGCAATGCAATGCTCACTAGCCTGCTCCAGCCACCTCCCAGCCACCTTCCTCACTGGAGCTGCCCCGGCTGCTATAGGTAGTAAGTAAAGCCTCAGAACTGCACCAAGACAGCAAGCTGCACTGCTGCAAGTGCCACAGCCTAGCAGCCTGTGCTGAGCAGTAACACCTTAATCAAGGGACTGAATGCAACACCCAGCTGCCAAACCTAGAGAGAAAACAGAGACATGGATGCTTTTTGATAAAGATTGGCAGTTTGGGTTTGATTCTCCACCAGTCACGACTTGGTCTGGCTTGCCTCATTTTCCCCTCATTACCAGTAGCTGATAGAGTCTGGAAGGTTATTTAATGTAGTTCAACAAACACATTGTCAATATGATAGAAAAATACCAAGGGGAAAGGAAGGAACTCTTCTCTTCCTTTTGATTTTTGAATTTACTTGCTAAGCAGGGAACCAAGATTTTAGTTTTGGAGTAGCTAGGTGGAGAAAGTGGATCTATGAGCACAACACTAAAGCACCAAACCCAGTAATCCCAGTCCCCAGCATTCAGCAGTCATTAATGAGACCATGCAAAATAATTATAAAAGCTGAAGACACATGGAATAAAAAAATAAATGTTATGATTCCCTCAGCTCTACTTTTATTGACATGAGCTGTGTGAAACTCACATGAAATAAGACATTGTTTTGCTCAAATGATCAGGAGCAAGATCACAGGAGTCCAGGAACAGAGGCTGTAAAACAAACAGCAGCTGACATGTGAATTGCTGTTTCTGCAAGGATGAACTCAGCCTTTCTTTCTGGGAAGACACTTCTTCTCCTGGACAACTTGCTCCCATCACCAGGTACTCTTAATCCTCCTGGATACAGGTTTAATATCTGTTGATATCATCACCATAAATACGCTACTGAATAAATACTCCCAGATGAGATCTATGAAAGAGGATGACTTCACAGGCCATAAACTCTTTGGTGTTATTTATGCATTGCTACACTGCTCACTCTGAGTGGTCCCAGGTCCACACAAGAGCTTTGAGGTGGCAGCTGGCATACAGCTTGTGCACAGCCTGCTTGGGCACGGCACTGGGAGTGACGCTGCCTGACGCAGTGTGAAAGCCCTAATAAACTATCACAAGTACCCCGGTGTGCAGGATCCTGGCCTCCTCACAGGCTTGCCCACATCAACAGCAAATCTTATCTCAAGGAAGGCTTCAGGGTGGCCCTCAAAAGGCAGTTTAGACAGGATTCTCAGCACTTCAAGACAGATGCTGTACATTCAACAAGCTTGGGCAAATCCTTTCCTCTGTATTCTGACTCAAGAGAGATCTCAATTCTTGCCTGTGGTGCTGGGCTCTAAAGCCTGCATCAGGCAATTCTGAGATGAAACACTTCTAGGAGAATGGATGTCATGGCAGATGCTCTCAGCAGGTAACCTTCTGAAAAGCCAATTAGTCAGAGGTTATCGCAGCTGCTCTGTGGAACACAGTTGGTTCACACAGAATGGGTTGAAAATGTGGTTGTCCAAAATGTTTTCCACTAAGCTGTTCAATGCCCTCAAATAGTCACATCAACCAACAGCCTCTTCATGAGTCACACACAACTCCAGCTTCCCTACCAAAGCAAATCTTGTAGCAACTTCACTAGGTTAACAAAAAAATAAGCACACACATTGATCTTGTGTACAGATGATTTATGCAGGACTTTTGGCTCCTTGCCCCTTCCTTCAAAAGTCAGAGTTCATGGTGGACAGCTCTCCAAAGGGCTTGAGCTCATGCTCCAGCCTTGTTCTGAAAAATACCTGAAAAACCTTTTAGCACCTTCTGGGCTTGATTTTACAATGCTAAACTGGGAACCTCTGAACAGAAGTTTGTCCCAAGAAATTATGTCCTTTCTGTCTGAGCCTAACCAGCATGTGAACATTTCCTGAGCTTGAAAGTTTGTTTCAAAAGTCAGGCAAAATCCTGGGAGATACTCTTTCGTCTTTCAAAGTGGATTCACCTCTGCTTCAGATGCTTCATACATCCCACCTCTACCTTCTGCTGCAAACACAGAAAGAAAAAAGCTTTTTCATTCAGATCACAATGGTTTCCTTGAACTAACAAGCAGTTAAAGTATTTTTGAAGAAGTGCATGCAGCCACTTCCTCAGTGTGTAGAGCTTCTGTCAAAGAATCCTCCTGATCTACTGCACACCTACCCATCACTGTGAACAGTGAACTGGCTGACCACCAGCATCCTTCTCTAGAGACTCAAATCACAGCAAACAGACCAAAAGGAATGTGATGAGGCTCAAGTCTGATAGACTCAGCTGGTGCCCTCTGAAACGGAAAGTGTTATGGGAGGTTGCTGACTTCATGCCTTATCATGCAAATCTCCCACTGCCTGCCTGTAACCGGTTCTTGATCTCACAAGTCCTTGTGGAGTGCTCTGCAGGAAGTGAAAGAGGTTGTCACAGATGAATAGTCCTCCACACTCCGTGGCTCTAAATAGCCATTTGCACTACACCCTGAGCTTTTGCATATCTATTGCTTTTGTCTCCAGAGACTGTGTTTTCATATGAAGCACCAGGACCTGTGCAAACTGTGTGAACTTAAAAAGGACATGGCCTTAAGTGGCACATTCAGCATGCACATAAGGCGCTTAACCAGACAGTTACCAGTGCCCTGCAGTGGCTTGCTGGCTGCTCTGATCATCACCTGGAACTCATCCTTGTGTTTCTTCTGCAGGTTATACAGGATGCTTTCAAGCCTACCCTGTGCAAAAGGTGCAGCAGCATTTGGCAATTAATTCTGTCCATTTTATCATCCTGTACTTGCTTTAGGATCCTCAGTGAAATATGCATTAAGAAAAATAATCTGATGAAACCAAAGACTTCACAAGAAAAAAATCAAAGTATTATAGCAAAAGGGTTTGGAAACTCCAGAGCTGCAAGTCCCTCACTGCTCATGCAAAGCTTATGCAGGATTAATAGGTGGAACAAACTGTCCACCTTTAGGGAGATACTCTCTGTGAGCTGTGAGGTTCCCTGAAATGAAAGTTTCCATTCTGTGAAGTGATTAACCAAGCAAAAAGGGAAATTATACCTACTGAACCCACCTCAAAGACTGCACATATGCACACACACACACATTTACCAAAAAAACCCACCCCAAACCAAACTACATCACAAAGCCTACAAAACCAGCACACCCCCCTTTAATTACTTAACAAGCAACTTGATTTAGCCTTTTGGAGGAAAGATTCAGTGTGCACCCTTTACCTATACTATCACCATTTTCCCCCAGGACCCTTGCATTGCTCTGAGTTCCAACCAGAATGCAGAGAAAGAGCATTTCAGTACCATTTTGTACTGGCTTTATCTGGGCAGTTTAGCATGTGGCCCACCACCTCATTCAATGCACAGTGTCCAATCTCCCTATGGAAAACAGCTACTGCTGTCCTCATGAACACAGTGTTCAACCATTTCATACACACACAAAAGCCTTAATATCAAAGTATGTCAGTGAGAAGGCATCATCTTATTCTCCTAATTAGGCACAGAGAGTCACAAAGGCTGCACTGGTGCTGGCTGTTCAGCTCCTGGCTGCAGGACCAAGAGCTTCAGAGCCATGTGAGGCTCCTGAGTTAGATGAAAACCCCTATATAGGATAGGAGGTCTGAGGAGGCCTCTGGAATACACACTCCCTGTGTGTAAGCTTCAGCTTCAAGGAGGGGTACGAGCAGGAACATAAAGATGGCAAAGTCTGGGCTTGACCATCTATGCAGACTTCTCAATATGCTTTTAGATTATATCTTCTAATCTGCCTCAAAGTTTGATTTGATCTGGAAAGTGTCCTGTACTGATTGCCATCTGAAAGGGAACTCGCTGGCCTCTCAGTGTTACAATCCAGCATGACCTTCCACAGCTACTGGACTATCTAAGAAAAACACAGTTACCATTTTATCCTCATCAATCTGGTTGTGACCAGGATGATGATTTCTTCCTAGGCATCCTCAAAAAGGCCTAGAGAAAAAAATCAGCACAGTGCATATACCACTACTGTTTGAAAAAAAAGTAATAAAAGCCTGATCTAAATCTCACAGCTGCAGGCCCGAGCTCAAGGAGCGCTGCAGCAAGGGAAGGTCCTGTCTGAGACAGGTCCTCTTCCACCCTACAACTGATGCTTTGACAAGACAGGCAGCAGAGATTGCTCACCACTGCAAATCAAGCTGTATGTCTCTGCCTGGCTAGAGCTGGAAAAAGTTAAGCACAGAAATCAAAATCAGTTCCCACATTTGAAGAGTTGTACACCTGCCATCACTGGAGGTGTTCAGGAGGAGACTTGACAGGGTGCTTGGTTGCATGGGTTAGTTGATTAGGTGGTGATGGATGATAGGTTGGACACGATGATCTTGAAGGTCTCTTCCAACCTGGTCTGGTCTGGTCTGGTCTGGTCTGGTCTATTCTATTCTATTCTATTCTATTCTATTCTATTCTATTCTATTCTATTCTATTCTATTCTATTCTATTCTATTCTATCAGCAACCCCAGATACCAGCAGCGCTGTGCCTGCGGAAGGGCTGATTGGATTGAGGAGCCTCTTAAGTAAGTCATGCATGAAGTCCAGGGCCCAAAATTAGGTGGGCTCCATTGAGCACAGAACCAAGGGAAGAAGTCATTCACGAAAACATGACAAGTATGAAACAAAGAATATCTAGCCAGTGTTCAGAAGGCATGAGAATGAGATGTTCAGTCATTCAAGTTTCTTGGAAGTAGTAATTATCTCATCACAGGAGCTCCCTGACCGGTAGCAAATTCTGCTTGACTCTGATTTGCCCTATTCCTGCATATTTTTTCTGACTCTTTCTGTGTCATGCACATGCTACTAAAAATGTGATTGCACAGGAGTGTATAGAAATGCCTTCAGACCACAGTGGAGATGATGCTCTATAGTTGGTTGCTGCCATCCCAAGCAAAATGTATAATGTCCCCCTTCGCCCAAATCAAATGATATAAACAGTGTCAGCATTGTGATGCAGGTGGGTCCTGTGGAACAGATTATATGACCTGCTGGAGTATTACACATCAGCTGGGATGACTGCAGAACTGGTTTTCTTTCCAAGGGAAGCCCATGCCTGGGAAGATGGGACACTCCCCATCCTCACTCACACACAGACTCACCACCAGCCATGCTCAGAACTGGGACATGCTCTCAGGTGCTGCAGTGGAGGCATACCCAGTGTAAATCAAGGACGAGACCACTGTACTTAGTGGCAGAGAGTAATTCAATACCAAGTAGAAATTGACCTTTAAAATTCAGGATGGCACTGCCACACTTTAAAACAGTGGGGTTTGGGGGCAAAATGTCATATCAGGAGAAAGACTTTAATTCATCATTTGGATTCCTTGCTTGCAGATCATACCAGTATGGACTGATGGATGCAGGAAAGTGAACTACGCAGCAGAGCTGCACCCCAGTGGTTAAGGTGAAGGCCTTCTCTGCTGTACCATAGACCACTAGGCTGCCCTTTAGTGTCTATTTAAAGAAATAATAATTATTCTGCACAAAGTAGAACAGCATCAAGAAAAGATAGACAGCCTATCTCCTTCCTATGCAGAAGCTTGTCATTAAGGTTAGATATGCAAATAAGTAAGCTTTCATGGACTTCTGAGGTGATTCAGTTCAATTCTATGTAACTTGATTAAAGCTACCTGAGCATTTCCATGCCCTAACTGCAGTTTGTAACCCCAGATAAATGCAGATCACAGAAAAAAGTGGGATAGGAATATCCATCCCTGCCTGTGCTGAGCTATGAGAAGTAACTCCTGCAGCGCACCAGCTCACTCGGCTTTGATGTTTGTGTGGTGGTTGCACAGACAAACTCATTTCACCCATCCTAGACAAGCAACCAGTCTATGCTCCTTCAACAAGCAGTGGAGAAAGACAGGACCCTTAGAACAGTGACCCAGCTACTTACTTGTCATATTGGATCAAGGAGTCTTTGCCAGCTCCTCTCTTGACTGATTATCAAGAAAGCCAAATGATGAGCTCGGAGTAGATACCCAGCAATTAAATGGCAAACAAGAGGTGACAGGAATTGCAACTTTATGCCTAATTTGATTGTTACACATTCCAATTAGCATGTGAAGTGTAGGTACCACAATGTCCAAGAAAAGCATGCTCATGGCATACATTTCAATTGACATCAGGAATTATATAGATTCTAGTGAGGGACAAGAGCATGCAATTCCTTTGAGGCCTTGGGTATTGGAATTTGACAAGGAAATTACACACTAAACAATCCTTTTAGAAACTCACACACACACAACCAAGATAAAGAGATACTTCCTGCAAACAATCCACAGAGAACTAAAGTTTTCAGAGGAATTATTTACTCAGCACTACTGGTAGCATTTTGTAGCTGGTTAATCCATTGTGTCCATGCTGCCAAATTGTTTCCACTTGCCACTGATTTGCTTTTCCTTTCCCAGTGCACTATGTGAACAAATGGACATCCCAGTCAAGGAGTTCACATAGGTAAGTAAAACAAGTAAACAAAACCAATGTTTTGTTCATTATTAAACACCTTTCACATTTTAGCTCCAGTAGGCACTCAGGCTGGTAGGAATTTGTAACTGGAGAAGTTCTGCCATTTTATCTCGAGCCAAACAGCTTATTGCAGTTCATGCACAGACAAATTTCTGTGCTTAAAAAGTCAAGAGGAAAACATCTAATGGGATGTGGTATTTCTCTTCCAGTGCCAGAAAAGCATGGAACCCAATTAAATTTTTGCTTCAAGGAAGGAAAGGAGGAAGGATTTCTGCCACTGTGGTATGAAACAGATTTTGGCTAGAAAGAAGATAGACAAGATGTTCAGCAAACCCCAAGTGATTTGCATGCTAAAATGCCATTAGAAGTCAGCAAGACATTGATTTCCAAGTTACCTGTGAACATTTTCACTAATGATCCCTACAAGTCTTTTAATATTTATCCTAAACAAGTGCTGACATAATTCAAAAGCACATCTGGGGCTGCAACAAGTTCTGGTAACCCCTCAGGACATTTTTTAAAGCCTCACCCACAGGAGGTTTGTAACTTATGGCATGTCCATATGCCTGAAATCTTTACTCTGCATCATGCATTTGTCTATTTAGCATAATTAAGGGCATGCTTCCCCGAACATGCTCCACGAGGTAACCAGGCCTGGATTTACTGCAGAACAGATGCTCTGCTGTAACTGTCCGTGGGTATGCCCTTACTGCAAGGCAGTTCAGTGCCTATCACTGAAGAAGAGCAGAGAACACATGTTCAGTATTCACACCTGATCTTCCAGTTGCCTCACTGTAACTTGCTCAGGTAGCTACACCATCAGATTTGTTTTACAGGCCCTGCCGCTACCACGGCCCAAGAACAAACACAGCTAGAACATCTTCCACTAAGCCAGTTTTAGCTTGCTCACTGTCACCTCCAACCCACCCTTCAAAGATTTTTTATTTGGTGCTCATCCCTGCTTAGGCTGCATCAGGCTGGGTGAATTATGAAGGAATGGATGCTGGTGCTGGTTAGCCAGGAGGATTCATGCCCTGTGTTCCTGGGGAGTCTGTATATAAACACTGTACTGATAAAATGTCTAGATGGAAAAAACAAAGCCCTTCTAAATCCACTGCTATAAATCCACCCTGACCATCAGCCAGAAGGTAAGGAAATCCATTCCTTCTGGATTTTCAATTTAGAGATATTACTGGCTTTATGTAGAAAGAAAAAAGGAAGAAAAAACCCCCTCAAACAAAACCAAAACCCACACCACCACCACACACACACACACCAACCCCCACATGTGTTTGCTTCTGAATGAAAGTCTCAAGAACATAACCAGCAAATAACCCATGATATCTCTGGGATTAAAAACCATGATCCAGTAGTTCTGCCTTTCTCTCCTAGAAAACAACTTTCCCTTTGTGTTCTCGCTTCTTAGGCTGAAGTATATGGTTTAAGCAACACGGGGATTGCAAACAGCCTTATCTATACAAATTCCACATGGCATTTGGGGAAAATCTAACTACTTTTGGAGTATGTACATTCTGTACCCCTTCAGAACACCTAATTGGAGTCAGATGGTGGAGTCACCATCACTGGAGGTGTTTAAGAGGGAACTGGATGAGGCACTTGGTGCCATGGTTTAATTGATTAGATGGTGTTGGGTGTTGATAACCTTGAAGGTCTTTTCCAACCTGGTTAATTCTATTCTATTCTATTCTGTTTTGTTCTATTCACTGGTCACCACCAAGCTAGCTTTCTCTTTGCCCCCTTCTGCCCATGTGCTGAAGACCATGACTCCCATGACTCTGATTCCTGTGTGCACACAATACTGGGAGCACAATTCCATGTGATGAATCATAGAACAATGGAGGTGATCCTCCAGTCCTTCCTTCCCTTCCTCCCTGCCAAAGAGTAAAAACCGACCTGTGAATAAGCCCACGAGAAAAGCTAGACTTAAGCTTCAGACCAAACCACTTCTCAGATCTGCTTGAGAGCTTCTGCACAGCTAGAGCAGTCCTGGCAGGGACTGAGGAGCAATGGCTGTGGGCAGGCCTCTGCAGCCAGCTTCACAACTGAAGTATTCATAATGTGGAGTCCTACCCTGTGTCTCCCCAAATGCTGACTGCGGTCTCCCAAAGAACACTGATGTTTAACTTGATTAGAAAGGTAATAAAGAATGAAGCCAGCAGCCTGTGAATGGATGGGCTGTGCTGCAGATACCAGGCAGGGCTAACTCTGGTTTTAAATAACAATAGGGAGAGCAGAGCCACTGGCAACAGCCAGAGCATTTCTTCGAATTATGCATTCTCCGACTTTGCTTTTGCTACTGGAGGGCCCAATGCAAACTATTTTTAGCAGCATTACTTTGTCAGTGCCCTGCCATGAATCAGGGTCCCACTGTGCTATTCAAACACTTAACTAAAGGCTGGTTTCTGCCCAAAGACTTTGAAATCCAACTTAGAAAACTCCCATAGGTTTAGATGGCAGAAAGAGCTACATTAGCCATACTTTCTTTTATTGTCTTTTATTACTTCTTCTCCTAAGTATTATTTACTTCATTTGTGGCAATAGGAGAAGAATAATGGAAAAAAATGTTTCCAAGCAAAAGACTGCAACTACTCTGCAGTACTGCTGGTGAAATAACAAACCATTTCAGTGAGAGAAACTATAAGCATTGAACAGCTCAAAATGGCTTCTGCAGAGCCGCAGCAGTATTGTATGCAAATATATAATTTAGTTGGTTTTATGTAACCTGGCTATTTTGTAATCACAGAAGTAGGGATTAGACAAATGGGGAACAAACCATTTGTAAAGAAACTACATGGGGAAAACAGGCACTGCAGTTACAGTCCTGATACTGACATTTTGATACTCAACAAACACCTTGTCAGCTAGCAGCAAATTACTCAGTGTCATTAATGATGCTGATTGGGAGTTAAAATAGGAGATGCAGAAATGAAAGCCTATACATGCACATGATCTTTTAATGCACATTTTAATGACTGGTGATTATGTTGCTTTTATCAAGTGCTGCTCATCCAAGTGTGCTTCACAAACCAACTGCACAATCGCATAACCATTTGCCCATGAACAAAGGAGTTCACCGTGTCTATCACCAGGCAGCAATCGTCTCCAGTGTGATCACATGAGGTGCCTGGAAGCATGCACAACACTTTAAAAACACTTTTTGTACAACAACTGCATAATACATTCAGGTTCTGTCTAGAACCCAGGCAGGCTTTGTGTCCACAATAGCCAAAATGTCATGAGAAACATACCTGTGTCTCACAAAACCCATCAGTCATGACTATATACATAAAACACAAAGAAGTGATTCTGACTAATTACCTATATTCTGCAGATCAACTAAATCACCCCGTACCACCATGCTGAGGCATCACTTGCAACTACCTTCAAAGCAAATGACCTCTATTCCCAGAGAGCAGCCTGCCTGAAGGACAAGTGTTCAGTATACAAGCCTGTGATTGAGTGGCTGGTATCTCATACAACTCCAGGTCACCTGATCTAACACCAGGAATAATTGTGAGACCACTTTTGTTTTGCCCTGTGCTTCAAGATTCTGTTTCCAAAACCTCTGCAGCAACCTTTAAGAGATTTTTGGAAAGCCTGACAACCCTCTCCATTAAAGCCAAGGTGGAGACATAGCTATCTATGCCCCTGACAGCCAAAGCTTAATTTGATCTCTCCAAAATGGTCTTTAAAATCTGCGGTAGGGATCTGGATCATACTGAGCTGTCTCCCAAATACAAGGACAAAGGTAGTACTGAAGGTGACAGCAGCTAATTGTTTAAAAGATCCATTCCCCATCACACAACACTAACTACTTAGATTATATAACACATTCAATCCTAAGTCTACTTACCACACTTGGTATTTTTGGGCTGCTGTACCAGGAAAGGTCTTGGAAATGAAAGTGTGGCCCAGATTCATCCAACTATTTTTAGACACCTACTGCTGTTACCTATATTATGTCTGCAGACTGCACATGGTCAGTGCAGAGACAGTCATCTGACTCCTGTTCCCAATCCCAAACCTCATCATTCCCAGGAGAATCTTACTGCTGGCTACTGTGGAAACACAGAGAAACCTGGGAGGTACCTGCAGGTAGATGGGACCTCAAAATTTCATTTAGTAATGCATCAGAGTAAGGCTTTCATTAACAGTGCAGTTGGAGAGAACCTACAATGATCATCTAGTCCATCTGCCTGATGTCTCCAGATGTTAAGCTGACAGGCAAGAAACTGAACCATGAGCTGTCCTGCATCACCAAAGGGAGGAAAATACAAACAAACTATTGTAGGAAAGTGAGGGTGAGTGGATGGAGCTGAGCAGACACACTAAGGCAGTGCCATTTTCATGTAATGAGGAGCCACAAGACATTCTAAAAATGTTTTCTAGGATTTGATTGTGAGGGGCAGAATGAGTCTGGAAACTTTGCCTTTTGAACACTATGGGAACCACTAGAAAGGTGAGAAACAATATCCCTGGGTCATTTCTAGGGAAGTTTCTGACAGCAGCTTGGCTGGTGCTTACTCCTCTGTACGGCAGAAGAATTACTGACTGCTGAGAACAGCCAAGGCTTCTTGCTTAAATCACTGTTACTTCTAGTGCCTGCTACAAATGGCATTAAAATATTTATTTAAGATTTTAAGGACCATACAAAGGATTTGTAGGACTGGAATGGAAGCTGTGCCCTGTTGACCAGTTTCCTGTTAATTTCATACAGGTTCCTTGATTCTTGGACCTCTTCCTAAATAAAAATCTGCAAAGGTCTGACACCAGCTATCTTTCAGCTGTTAAATGTCCTCCTGTAACTGCACAGCAAATCACTTGTCTGTCCTGACTGGCACTAATGGAGCTCTTGTGACCCAGAAGCACATTCATCCTAAATGGATAGGAGCTCCCAACCACTGGAGTCTTTGGGAGTTTGTGGTCTTGCCTCTCCACCTCACAGCAGTTGGTTAGTGTAAGAGAGGGCCAAAACTTATGCACAGAGATGTGTGTGCATATTCATAGACTATGAATGAGGAATTAGCAACTTCTCCAGCACCTCTTGGGGACCTAAAAGCATCACCTGTGATCCTGCTGCATCAGGGGTTAGTCAGTAGCTTGTTTCCAGTGTCATCAACACTCCTTTCCCTTGTTATATTCTTCAGAGAATCATGGAATCATTTAGGCTGGAAAAAACTTTAAGATCATCCAATCCAACCACTAGCCTTGCACTGCCAAGCCTGCTGCTAAGCCGTGGCACAAAGCACCATGTCCACATGTCTTTTAAATACTTCCAGGGATGATGATTCCAGCCCTTCCCTGGGCAGCCTGTTGCAGGGCTTTAAAACACTTGTAGTGAAGATTTTTTTTCCCAAATATTCAACATAAACCTTCCCTGCCTCAACTTGAGGCTGTTTCTTCTCATCCTGTCACTTGGGAGAACAGACCCACCTTGTTACAATCTTCTTGCAGGTAGCTGTAGAGAGCGAGGTCACCCCTCAGCCGCCCTCTCTCCAGGCTAAGCACCCTCAGTTCCCCCTCACAGGACTTGGTCTCTAGATGTTTCACCAGCTTTGCTGCATTTCTCTGGACTCACTCCAGCACCTCAATGTCTTTCCTTTAGTGAGGGCCCAAAACTGAACGCAGCATTTGAGGTGTGGCCTCACCAGTGCTGAGTACGTGGGAATAATCGCTTCCCTGTTCCTGCTGTTACATGGTGCCTGATACAGGCTGGGATGCTGTTGGCCTTCTTGGCCACTTGGGCACACTGATGGCTCATACTCAGGCAGATGTCAACCAACCCCTCCAAGTCCTTTTCCACCAAGCAGCTTTCCAGCTACTCTGCCTCAAGCCCATAGTACTGCATGAGGTTGTTGTGACCCAAGTGCAGAACTCTGCACTTAGGTTTGCTGAGTCTCATACAATTGGCCTCAGCCCACTGACCCAGCCTGCCTAGATGCCCCCATAGAGCCTTTGTACCCTTAAGCAGATCAATACTCCTGCCCAGCTTTGTGTCATCTGCAAACTTACTGAGGGTGCACTCAATCCCCTCATCCAGACCATTGATATTAACCAGAACTGGCCTCAGTACTGAGCCCTGGGGAACACCACTTGTAGCTGTGACTGTCTGGTACAGTTTGTGACTGTGACTTGTGACTCTCTGGAGCAGCTGGAAATTTTTCAGCCTTTCAGTATCAAATGTGAACTAAAATGATGCAAACAGCTAATCTCTCCAATAGAGACACTGAAGTAATTTTCAAGGTAGGATGTCTAGATTCCTACCTTTAAATGAAAGGCTTATTTTTGAGGTTTACTTCCAGAAACAAAAGCCTTCTTAATGATGATGATTTGCCCCAATTTGAGTCACTGACAGCCAAGATGAAAGGGCCAAAACTAAGAGAAAAACATCCAAACTTTTCTGATGAAGACATCTGGGCCTATGGAATGAACACTGTCACGTTATAGACAGTCAAATCTGTCCCATGGGGATGAATCAGGAAAACATCCCCTATCAACATCTGTCTATCTGGGTATCAGATTCTTGTCCTGTCTCTCTGGTTTGGCACGGATTCCTGCATACACCCCCTGTCAGCAGCTCTACACAAAAACATTGTTCACCATTCCAGTTCATTCTTTGTGTGTCACGATGCATGCCAGACTCACCCCTAAAAGTCTGCATTTAAGCATTTCTGTTCTGACTCTCCTTATTCTGAGTAACACTTAGGGGAAATTGGCTCTTTGCTTTCAAGGTAAGACCAAAATGGCTGCAGAGCAATACTTAACTAGGGATGATTTATTTCAAAACATATTGTCATCTCCATAACTAGCCCACACAAGCCAAGCAGTCTTCAAAAATACTTTGGTTATTACTAGTGCACCTGGAGCCTACTGCCAGCTTTTTTTGTGGGTTTTCTGCCCCATTTTTTTTCCTCTTTAAACAATCTTGGCTCAAAACAACAAAAAAACATCACAGGCAGCCATAGAGTGGTTG
This sequence comes from Melanerpes formicivorus, assembly GCF_026170545.1. NCBI lineage: Eukaryota > Metazoa > Chordata > Aves > Piciformes > Picidae > Melanerpes > Melanerpes formicivorus. The sequence continues at coordinate 2,155,649 of NW_027142423.1, read as the reverse complement.
GAAAAAATTACTCCACTCCTCATAGATAGTGTCGGGTGATAGGTTGGACTCGATGATCTCGAAGGTCTTTTCCAACCTGGTTAATTCCAATTGCAATTCTAATTCCAATTCCAATTCCAATTCCAATTCTAACTCTAACTCTAATTCTACCTCTAATTCTAATTCATGCTCAACTGTGGCAGCTCCAGGAGAAAGGAAGTGAAAAAACCACTCCTGGGTAATTATAAAGGAGAACACACACAGATAAGACCAACAACAACGAGTTGTATCACAGAAGTTATAACTTAAACACAAGCAAGCAGACAAATTAAGCAAATGTATGCTCTGTGTATACATTAATGTTCATATTAGACCTCTAAAAAATAACTTCTCATTATGCAGTCCTTAAGCAAGCATGAATTTGGTTGGCAACTTCATGCCAATGGAAGGACTGAGGCAGCCAGTGATACGAAGTGTTGCTAAAGTCTATTTAAAACAATTATATCTTTATGCTGGCCAAAATTCTTTACTGTCCATAATCAGCTTTCAGCTTTAAAATCCAAGTCACCAGGATATATACATAACTTACATTACCCTGTGAGACTGTGGCTGTAGAAGAATATTAAGGAGGAACTCCTGCTAAAATAATACTAAATAATTCCTTTCTAGTTAAGATTAAAATTATGGCTAAGAGAGTAGAGGCTTGCTAATTCACTTTAATGATTGGGAGAGCCACTGCAAATTACTGAATTGTGCAACTAAGTGAGAAACACATTAGAAAAGAAAGTGTAATTTATCACAAAATGCACTTTGCTCATTTATTTTGACAACAGTTGTTTAAATTATTTATGCCCCTTCATCGTGTACCAGTAAATGTACTGTAGTCTGCTTTGTAAAAATAGTCATCAGTGAGATTAGAGTAACATAACATCTGCTATTACCCTTTGCTGGGAGGTGAAGAGAAATCAGCATTTTGTGCCTTGCCAATGCAAAACAAGGTTTTAACAAAGGGCTGTGTTGGTAGCTCTTGGGTTTTGTTTTTCTGTTTAAACAAGAGTACTGAACCTACAGTATCTCCAAACCCCTATATTGAAACCCGAGTGAAAGAAGCCAAGTGTTGTTACCTTGAAGGTGGCACCACTGATTTAACGTGCCTTATTTAAAGGTGGAAAAACGTGGTGTAGGATTTTGCCCCCAGAAATCTGCATCAGTGCCCATGAATAAGGTTCTGAACCTGAACTCAAAGTCAGTAGGAGCTTTGTTTGAACAGGCTAATGAACATTCTTGAGTACCTACTGCTTTGAATTGATGCATCTTTTTAAGGGAAGAGAAGTTTTGCCTTCTCCCTGTTGCTATTTCAGATTTACCTGGAGGAACAAAGGAGGAAGCCACACATTCCTCTGTTGAGCTGCGGTTTGGCTTTACGAGCTCGGATCATGGGCACAAAATCGAGGTGAATAAGTGCAAATGAGGAAGGAGAAAAGTTAAACCAGATTTGTTGTTCTGGCAATCAAGTTATGTCAAGACTATGAAACACTCAGGGTGTTGGCTAGAGTTGCATCACAGTCAACCTACGCTGATGAACACCATGTACTCAGGAAACAAGGCAGCTGGGCATCCCATGAGGGTTATTAGCACAGCAGGCTTGCCAGTGCATGTGCCTCTACCCGTTCTATCAAGCACTGCAACTCTGAAGAAGTTAAAAACCCCCAAACCACCAAACCCCATCTCTCCACCTCCCCACTAAAATATTAGCTATTGTGAAAGATGCCAGACTGACAGCCTGAATTAGGCCTATGAGGGGGTTTGGCTCCCATAGCTAAGCAAGGCACATTATGGAAGATCTTTGGAAGGGAGCTTTAAGGCTTCTTGAGACCTTTTCCTCCATTACACAGAGAAACTGGATCAACCAGAGTCTGACCTTACAACTACAGTCACCCCGGCTAAATTATACCTTAATTACTGATGATGATTAATTACCCTTAATTACTTCAGATCCCTGAATTAATGATGGTGCTTCTCCATTAAAAGTGTGGTTGTCCTCAGTATTGTATTCTGTGCCTCAGCAGATGCTACAAATCCAGGCCCTGCAGTATTACTTTCGCACCTCTGTACTCATGTCCAAAGGTGCTGAATATCCTTTCTTGGCATAGCTGAAAAAAAAGGGCCTTGAAAATACTTAGTGTGAAATCCAAGTTACTCTCTCTTGAACCAAATAACTAGCAAGTAAAAGCTTTAAAACATGCTTGGGGCTTTCAAATCCCCCAGCCCCTGGGTGCACAGCTCTGTGCCTTGGAAGCTGCAGGGGAAGAGACCCAATCTCTCTGCGGGACAGAGGGAAGTTTTGGTCTCCAGGACAGCAGTAAGTTTTATACAATTAAGCATAAGTATGAAGTACCAAAAAACCACAGGGTGTTTATTTAAAAGCAGCGTCATTCAAGTGTAATTTAGGGGAAGAGGGGGGAAAAAAGATTTACTGATAATCTCACCAGTCATGTGCATTAGCTTCCTCTATGCTGACTCACCCTTAGCTGTTTAAACATGTTTCCTTCAACTTTTTCCTTGTTCTTTTTGGGTTTTTTTCCAAGTGGCATAAACTTTGCTTTACTTAATATGGTGAGAGGCAGGCAAATATACTCAGGCCTTCAAATTGCTCATTTTTTCCTCCCATTTTCTTCTGTCTCTTTGGATCTATGGAAACAATCAGAGTTTCCTCTCGGATGCAGACTGTCTGAAGGGCACCAGCAGGCAGACGAGGCCAGTCTGTAGCACGTCCTGCAAGTGTTACAGCTTGTCCAGCACCACCTTTTTGTCTGGAAAGATACTTTCAGATGAACCAGTTTCCAAGCAGGAAAGTCAGATTTAATGGCACTGCGTTCTCATAGCCAGAGGATGGCTGCAGGAAAGTCCATAGTACAAACCAGATGGACTTCCATGTCAAACTGAGAGCAGCTTCATGAATATGCTGTTCAGATTCACATTTCTCTGCCACTTAAAGCAACCCCCCCCCAACGGTTAATCCTTGCCGTACCTCTTCCACCCCTCTCTTCAGCTGTGCAAATGAATGCAACTTAGTGATTGCTTTTTAGATGACTTGTAATTTTTTTGGTCTGGGTGAGACAGCCATGGATGTCTTGGAGCAGTTTTGGTCCCTAGATGGGACTCCTCTTGTAAGAGCAGGAGAACCTACACAGAGGCTGAGTCTTCTCAAAACAGGGCTGAAGGCAGTGGAAATCTTTGGATTACACTATTGGATGAGTTTTGGGCTGTGGACTGATGTTTTCCTCTAGATTGAGCAAGAAACTCTGAAACATGAGCAGCTTTTCAACCTGTGGTAGTTTGTAGGCCTCTCAGAAACATCCAGTCTCTGGAGGTGTGGGTCCTGGAAGCCTGCTGACCACAGCTGGTCTTGTCTTAGTTATCTCTCACTAGCCCCTTTCAACAATCCCTGGCTCCCAGAGGCCGCAGCCACTTCCCAAATTCAAACTTTGAACCAGAAAACAACCACATGGACATTTTAGGGGCATGTGTGTATGTGGAGGGTGGCCATTGCTCTTTTAACTCCTGGCTTTATCTCATTAAGATCAGGGTAAGATCACAGTAGAGCAGCATCTCTAAAACAGCCCAGGAGGAAAAGAAAACCAGAAGCCAAGAGTGCCATCATCCACCATTAGCTAAACACAGATTGTAGTAGTAGTTTTGAGCATGTAACACAGCTGATTATTAAACACAGTTCAACTATAAATAATAATAAACTCAAAGAAGCAAATCTTCTTAAGGTCTGCAAAACTCAATCTTAAAATTTTAGGTGCAGTTGTCTAGTTAAATTACAAAGCACTAAACCTAAAATTAACTTGCTCTGGGCAATCTTAAAATAGTAGATTGTTGGATCTAAGCTTATGAGTGTTCTCAGTTAACTGCTTCTGAAGAAATGTAAAAGTGGTTTATTACATCTATAATTACAGCAAAACTTTGCCCTGTACTTTCCTCTCCTGGCTGGAGGAGATGAGTTTGGATGTATTATGTGAGATTCAGGCCTGAATATTAAAAAAGAACAGGAATTCAAACTGCATTTGAGCTATCAAAGCTCTTCCAGATAAATCTGATATAGCTCTAGGCAGGACTGTGCAGGTCTCTCCTGTAAGACCGTGGGTATGTGCAAACACACACACACGCATGTATACATGCACACAATTACATAGAGAGAAAATATCTCTTCTGTATGACCATGGGTATATGCATACACACACACACATGCATGTATACAGGCACACAATTACATAGATAGAGAGAAAACATCTCTTCTGTATGACCATGGGTATATGCATACACACACACACACATGCATGTATACATGCACACAATTACCTACAATCTCTCTTCTGTGAGACCATGGGTATGTGCATACACACACACACACATGCATGTATACATGCACACAATTACATAGATAGAGAGAAAACATCTCTTCTGTAAGACCATGGGTATGTGCATACACACACACACACGCATGTATACAGGCACACAATTACATAGAGAGAAAATCTCTCTTCTGTATGACCATGGGTATGTGCATACACACACACACATGCATGTATACATGCACACAATTACATAGATAGAGAGAAAATATCTCTTCTGTACGACCATGGGTATGTGCAAACACACACACACACATGCATGTATACATGCACACAATTACACAGATAGAAAAAGTCCTGTAGGAAAGGAGCTTTCAAGGCACATTTAAACACAGACGCTCTTGCACACACACACACAGGCACAACACACACATGCACACACACACACAGTTAGTTCTCAAAGTTTTCTCCTTTTTTCCATATTTCTACCTTCACTTTGTCTATCAATAGTTTTATTTTTGTATAAAATTGGACACCCTGATCAAATCCTGCCAGAGATCACAGACTATTGACAAAATTGTCAGTCTCAGCAGAAAACGAGAGCCAGACACAACCCTAAGGCTGGCTGAAAAGTCAATAGGAGAGATTGATCTGCTTTCTGATTTTTTCAGTTGTTAGCATCCTATTTCCAGGCTCTTCTCTGCAGACCACGAAGGGTCAGAAACTTCTTTTTTACTGCTCAGTGAAAGCTGAAAACTCCTAATTTTGCATGACTTCAGAAGCAGCAGCTCGTGGAGCAATACCAAACGTTCTCACAGTCATGATAAACCACACGATTTGCCATGGTTTTTACACTTTGAGGGTTGAAATGCTACCCTTGGCAACAAGTCATGCAGACAGACTTCTAAGCAAGGCACAAGTTGTAAAAATATCTGGAAAATATTTTTTTGCAGAAGAGGAAAGACAGAATATTGCTATTCTATAAAGAGCTCCAACACAGAGTGGATATTTGGTAAACTCTTCTGTGGGGATGGCAGCAATCACAATTTGTTTTGAAATTCATCTGCTTTAAACCAGTCCAGTACCTGGAAAAAATAGTTTCAGGAATATTAGAACAGAACAGAATAGAATAGAACAGAACATGTTGGAAAAGACCTTCAAGATCATCTAGTCCAACCTATCACCCAACACCATCTAATCAACTAAACCATGGCACTAAGTGCCTCATCCAGTCTCCTCTTAAACACCTCCAGTGATGGTGATTCCACCACCTCCCTGGACAGCCCATTCCAATGGCCACCTTGCATACCTTGAGTACGGTGTCCAGTTCTGGGCCCCTCAATTTAAGAAGGATATTGAGACACTTGAACATGTCCAGAGAAGGGCAACCAGGCTGGGGAGAGGCCTAGAGCACAGCCCTGTGAGGAGAGGCTGAGGGAGCTGGGATTGTTTAGCCAGAAGAGGAAGCTCAGGGGGGACCTCATTGCTCTCTACAACTACCTGAAGGGAGGTTGTAGCCAGGTGGGGGTTGGTCTCTTCTCCCAGGCAACCAGCACCAGAACAAGAGGACACAGTCTCAAGCTGTGCCAGGGGAAGTTTAGGCTTGAGATGAGGAGAAAGTTCTTCCCAGAGAGAGTAATTTGCCATTGGAATGTGCTGCTCAGGGAGGTGGTAGAGTCACCATCCCTGGAGGTGTTCAAGAGGGGATTGAACGTGGCACTTCAAGACATGGTTTAGTTAGCCATGAGGTCTTGGGTGACAGGTTGGACTTGAAGATCTCTGAGGTCTTTTCCAACCTTATTGATTCTATGGTATCCAGTGCTCCTCTGCTGAATCAGATGTAGTTTCTGGTTCTTGATTGCATTTGCTAGTGTATTGCAACATTTTATGATTAAGTCAGTAAACTTAACAATATTTAAACTGCTGTTCTGATTAGAGAGCTTAAAATATGTGTAGTGGCGTTCCTTTCAAAAGCACTTGGCTTAATTTTTCTTCCACTGTATTAAAAGAAAATGACTGATTGAGAGAATATCTCAGCAGTGCTGGGTATTTAGAGCTAAAAAAACCCTAAAATTCAAACCCTCCTACAATTCTATTTGCCCTCTAGTGCTTTTTCCACTGTTTTCCATCCTACTGCTTTGCTTGAACTTTCTCAAATTTCACAGTATCACAGTATTGCCAAGGTTAGAAGAGACCTCCAGGATCATCGAGTCCAACCTGTCACCACAGACCTCATGACTAGACCATGGCACCAAGTGCCACGTCCAATCTCCTCTTGAACACCTCCAGGGATGGTGACTCCACCACCTCCCTGGGCAGCCCATTCCAACGACTAATGACTCTCTTGGTGAAGAACTTTCTCCTCACCTCGAGCCTAAACCTCCCCTGGCGCAGCTTGAGACTGTGTCCCCTTGTTCTGGTGCTGGTTGCCTGGGAGAAGAGACCAACCCCTTCCTGGCTACAACCACCTTTCAGGTAGTTGTAGAGGGCAATGAGGTCACCCTTAAGCCTCCTCTTCTCCAGGCTAAACAACACCAGCTTGTCCAAGGGTCTGGCACTGTGAGATTGGAAAAAGCCATCCCCAAAATCATGCAAGATAAAATTTACTAGAAGTGTCAATACTTTTCAAAGATCAGCAGACAATTGTGTTAACACAAGGTAGCTTTTCTGGTCAATACTGACATCTGGCCAGCTCTGGAAAAGTACCATGCTTCTCTTACAGACAACCTTCATAGAGAAGGCAAATCTTGAAATATTATGAAAGGAAGGAAAACGTTAACAAGTCAGACATGTGAAGATTCCCCTTCCAAACTCTAACCCAGAGAATGAGTCATATATTCATTTACAGCTGAAAGCAGGAAAATAAAACCAGAACTACTGTCCAGAGATGAACCTTCCATGTCAGGGGAAAACCAAAAGGATTTGACTGTATCCCCCCAGTGTTGGCTCTGGTAAGCAAACCAAACTATGGAAAGAAAAGAATAAAAGTTTAGAAAAAGCACTAAACTCATTATTAAAACTTCTTTGCTAAAATGTATTTTATGATGATGCAAAGACCATCTGTTCCCTGAAAGGCACCAGCTGCTTGCCATTATTTTATGTGCAAAAAATTGCATTCATTCACCTGTTCTAAAAAATGCAATTTCAGGGAAAGCAAAAGACTGAAAAGCATCCAATACAGAAGTTCAGACCCATTCAGTTCTCTGCAGCCTGTGCTAGGTCTAGCCAAAAAAGGTGCCTGAATCATGCTGATCTCAGCCTCTGATAAGTCTAAATTGTGCCCTGCTTTCCAGCAAATGGAAATGAAGTTAAATGTGTGCTAAACCCCACACAACCTCCAAACTTAAAGAAAGGTTTTGAGGTCTCTCTTCAGGCCGAGAGAGAGTTGGGATTGCTCAGTTTGGAGAACCTGAGGAGACTTTATTGTGGCCTTCCAACATCTGAAGGATACCTACAAGAAAGCTGGTGAAGGTTGTTCTAGGGTGTAGGGCAGCAATAGGACTAAGGGGAATAGATCGAAGGTAGAGGAAGGGAGATTTAGATTAGACATCAGAAAGAAGTTCTTGCCCATGAGGGTGGTGAGACACTGGCACAGGTTGCCCAGGGATGTGGTGGAAGCCCCATCACTGGAGGCTTTTAAAGGCCAGGCTGGATGTGGCTCAGGGCAACCTGACCCAGGGGAAAGTGTCCCTGCTCATGGCAGGGGGGTTGGAACTGGATGATTCTCAGGGTCCCTCCTAACCCTGACAATGCTGTGATTCTGTGCAAACACACAGTTCCTTTTGCCTAGGGGTTGTATAACTCGCTAACAAAAGCCACAGGGCAAGAGGAGCTTGATCTAGCATGAGTTTGCACTTTCGACAAAGAGATGCTTTTTATAGGATTTCCCTTTCCTCCCTATCCTTTGACAAAATGACACCAGGTGAGATGACAAACCCAAGCCTGCTTGCACAAACTGCTCCCAGAGCTTCTTCTTGTCACCATATGGCGTTAGGGTGGGATCGCTGGTGAGCACCAAACCTGCCTATTTCCGTGCTGGTTCTTTCGGAAAGATTTGCTGACAGCAACATGTGACAAGCAGAGCTGTGAAGTCGTGCCTCCTGTGTGTGAACTTGGGTTTTTCACAGCATCAGTCAACTGTCTGGGAAAGATAGCCATCCTCCGTATGTTCCCCATCTCCTTCCCCCAGCCCCTTCCAAACACCTACAAACAAGTCCCGACTCCAGCCAACGGTTTTTCTCCAAGATACATTAATTATCATGCCAAGAGATCTCAATTCTCCAAAACAATACAGAGAAACACTGCTCCAAGGACAGCCAACAGTGCATACATGTTTATTTTTCATTTCTAGTAGTCCTGATACATAAAGATTTATCCTGGAGACCCAGCAGAGAACACAACCAGCTCCTCAGCACTACAGCGGACTTGGGGCATCATTTTCAGGGGTTTGTAAACACAAATCTGATTTTAACTTCAATTACTTGGGACAGGCAGAAGTAAACACTCTCATCCATCACGTTCCTCCACGGTCCTAGGCTAACTTTTAACTAAGATGAAGGCATCCTAGGACTGTGAGTGACTTTGAGCTCTTTCATCCTAGAGCTCCCTTAAGTAACAGGCATTCCTTCACGACGTTTTCAGATGACAAACTACTGAGTGCATCTGGACAATCTGGAAAGGGGACCTCTTTCAGCCCTGCCAAAGAGGGTTTTTGGAGAGCAGAAAAAAACGTTTGGCCCCACTATTAGCTCACATCAGTATTCATTCTTTAATGGCATACAAACGTCTATGTATCTTAACATCCTCAATTATCTTAAATCCTGAGCAGATGCTTATTCATAACCCTTTGAACTCCTTTTCTGTGTCTTTTTGGGGTTTTTTTTTTTGAGTCTTTTCTACACTGCAATTCAGTTCCTTCATATTTTCAAACTTCAGTTAAGCTGAAAAACACACAAAGGAAAACTTGCCTGCGCTTGCTCCATGCTATTTCACAGCTCAGGTTAAGAACAATGAGAGGCTTTTCATTGTATGCACAACACCTTTGCTTGGACTGAACATGTCAGATTGCCTTCGAGCACTGGCTGTGAATGCCAGGCAAGCTGGATCATTGAGATTACAGGTTTTGGAAAAGCTGCACTACATTTCAGCTTATCTGGGTATGAGTGTCTATCAGCCAAAAAAAAAAAAAAAGTTGTTCCTTAAGCTTTTGGAAAGAAAAAGCTTGCAGAAAAAAAGAAGGCAAAAATTAGGTACCCAACCACATTATTTTTGTCTCTAGAAATGACTTGACATTAACAAGGATGGATCACTCCCACATTCCACCTCATGGAATGGCACCCACAGACTTGCAGCACTTCCAGGCTTAAGCTTCTTAATCAGAAATTCACATCTGATTGTGGGAGCCAGACATTACCAGCTAGCAAACTAGTTTGTGGTCTTCCAGTCTAGAGAACGACAAGGTGAAACCGCAGCACAGGAAACAAGTGGATCCTTTCATTTTACTTAGCATTCAATCTTCTCTGTCCACTTCTCCTTAGGAAACAAACAAGCTCCAGTGAGTCTTGCAACTTGTTGTTTCCATGTCATTATTCTCATGAACTCCAGCAGAAGGAAGCATAAAATCCTGCCTCCAAGGAGGAATAACCCCAGGCACCAGTACACACTGGTGACCAAATGGTTGGAAAGCAGCTTTGTGGAAAAGGCCTTGGGGGTCCTGGTGGACACCAAAATGACCATGCCCCAGCAACGTGCTCTTGCAGCACAGAAGACCAACAGCCTCCTGAGCTGCATTAGGCAGGGCATTGCCATCAGGTCAAGATTCTTCCTTCTCATCAGCACCAATGAGACACATCAGTGGTGCTGCATCCAGTGACCACATCCAGTGATATGAGGAAGGAGAGAGGATGGAGCCAGACCCTTTCAAGCAGGGCCAGTGCCAAGTCAGGAGGCAATGGGCATGAATGTGATATTGGAAATTCCATTTAAACCTAAGAAGAGAGTGGGCAAACACTGGAACAGGCTGCCTAAAGTGGTTATAGAGTCTGCACGCTTGGAGATACTCAAAACCTCATTAGGGATGGCCTTGAGCACTCTGCTCTAGTGAGCTCTGCTTTGAGCAGAGGGCTTGGACTAGACAATCTTAAGAGGTCCTGTCCTACCTCAGCTTCTGTGACTGATTCTTTCAGCAATGGCAATTAGTTTAAGATTTGTACCTGTACTTCACTCAGAAACCTTTAATTGTCTAAGAGAGTGTAATAGCTTCCACCCTGCTGCAGCAGTATTCCTGCGTGCTCCAGGACCACCAAGTTTTGAAACAGTCTGAAACTGAAAATTAATTAAATTTCATCCTGACCAGGGGAACACCTTTTCATCCACAGTAAAACCTGTCCTTTGGCTTGAAATTTTAGTGAATGCTCCATTAATGAAGGGGCTTTTTTTGAGTCCTGCCCCATTAACAGTCAGGAAAGTGCATTTTTCACTCATCAATACTTTTTCCTAATTCCTTTGCACTGAACAACAAGCAAGCCACTTTGCAATTCTAATGTCTACTCTCCAAAATGCAGGTCTTCACCACAACACTGAAAGCACCTGGATAATTAAATCCATCCCAAACTTAACTCATCTTTAGCAATTTCTCTTTATGGGGAATCATGCTTAATCAGCAGGTTGATTCAATTCCAGTATTCAAATATCAGCTGAAAAGCTAACTCTAAAACAAAAAATAACCATAGTCCTAGCATTTGTGGTTAAAATAGAAGCTTCCACTCTGCAAGTTAATGAATGTGGCTGAAGAGCTGCTGCAGCCACTGCTGGAGGAAACACAGCAGTTTATTAAAGAGTACAGTGATAATTACCAAGCATCCCGATTCATTTTCAGATATGGCATCTTCAAGCAGCAGAACACACATACTCCTCTTAATTGATAACTGAAAACATTTCCTTGGGCTAACTAAACATCTAGTTGACTGAATTTTCATTTAAAAAAAATATAAAGATTGTGACATGATCCCCTGGGGACAATGTTCTTCAATTATAAATTGCCATGCTTCAGTTTATATTCTCCTCTCATACCTTCTTCAGAAGCCACCATTAAGCTCCGGCCATAAATCCCTTTGGAAGCAGAGAGTCACACTTTTTCTAGGTCAAGACTAAACAAGAAGGCATTCTCCACATCTGCACAGCATGGCATGCAATGCACCTCCAGTGCTACCAAAGCACAGAGCTACCCTCCAAGGTTTTCCTCCACAAATGGTAGCAGCCACAGTGCATACTCCTCCACAGTGAATATACTTGCTCTCCACCTTCTGAAAAGCTGGTAGAGGGAATGCCCTCAGGAGATGACTTCCTGTTATGCCACTGGCATGAGGAAGAGAAAATGTGGGTTGAGAGGATTTACAGCAAATTAGGGTCATTTGTCTTTGCTCTGACCTCATTCCTCAGGATTTCTTCTTGGGTATAGAGGGAATGTGGCAAAAGCAGAGGAACTAAGCTGAATGATCTCACTCAGCCTCATTTTACCTGTGTGTGCTGCTCTGTCAGTCCTTTCCACTGCTGCCTCACTTCTTAGACTCCTGCTAGGAGTTCAGTGATGGTGTTTCCTAACGGCAGTATCTATTGATGCAGATCTATAGATCTGCATGTAGATTGCTAGATTGCTGCTGGTCTATTAATCCATATGCTATCAACACTTTGAAATTCACCCTCCCCTCTCTGACCACATCACACATTTTCTGCCTGCCAGCTGTTCTTCCACTCTGGCTGCCTAGCCATTTCCTACTGCACTCAAAATGTTGCTGTGGGGTCCATCATCTTTGTATTGCTTCTGACAGCTCCACCCTTGCACCCTGAGCATCTCATGCCACCTCTGACCTTCTCATGTGGAGATGCCCTGCTGACCTGTGAAATTTCCCTAGAAGAAATCTTCCAACAAAGGGAGACATGCTCCCATTGTCCTGGTTTCCTTTTTCACTTGCAAGAGACTTATGATCTGAATGGGGAAAGCTCCTGCAACTACCCGACTTCAGGTGGCTTTTTTCAGTATTAGCCAAAATACCTATTGATCATTACTGTTTGATACTGGCTAGGCAGGTGGTAATGGTGGTTTCTCTGGCAGCCACTCCTGAGTAGGTCCCTGTGTGTTGCAACTCCACACACAAGAGCACCACTCTGCTTTCCCCAGCTCTCATTCAACTGATTCCTTTTAGGCTGCAGATGCTCTCCAAGGTGGTGTTTACCACTGGTTTGTCGTTGTTAGAGCTGAGAGCCCCTGGTCTGGTGTTGCAAATGCCTGTGTGGCAGCCTAACTCTGCTGAAGAAGGAAAAGGACAGCTGGGAGCCAACATGGATTTAGGAAGGGCAGGTCCTGCTTCTCCAACCTGATCTCCTTCTATGATCAGGTGACCCGTCTGGTGTACATGGGGAGGCCTGTGGATGTGGTCTACCTGGACTTCAGCAAGGCCTTTGACACCGTCCCCCACAGCAAACTACTGTCTAAGCTGTCAGCCCGTGGCTTGGACCACTACACTATGTGCTGGGTTAGGAACTGGCTGGAGGACCGAGCCCAGAGAGTGGTAGTGAACGGTGCCACATCCAGCTGGAGGCCAGTCACCAGTGGTGACCCCAGGGATCAGTGCTGGGCCCCATCCTCTTTAATATCTTCATTGATGATCTGAATGAGGGGGTCGAGTCAGTCATCAGCAAGTTTGCAGATGACACCAAGTTAGGAGCAGATGTTAGTCAGAGGGTAGAAAGACTCTGCAGAGGGACCTCGACCGACTGGAAAGATGGGCAGAGTCCAATGGGATGGCTTTCAACAAGTCCAAGTGCCGAGTGCTGCACTTTGGCTACGGCAATCCCATGCAGAGCTACAGGCTGGGGTCAGAGTGGCTGGAGAGCTCCCAAACAGAGAGGGACCTGGGGGTGCTAATCGACAGCTGCCTGAATATGAGCCAGCAGTGTGCCCAGGTGGCCAAGAGGGCCAATGGCATCCCGGCCTGCATTAGGAATAGTGTGGTCAGCAGGAACAGGGAAGTCATTGTGCCCCTGTACTCTGCTTTGGTTAGGCCACACCTTGAGTCCCGTGTCCAGTTCTGGGCCCCTCAGTTTGAAGGACATTGAAACACTTGAGTGTGTCCAGAGAAGGGCAACAAGGCTGGGGAGAGGCCTTGAACACAAGCCCTATGAGGAGAGGCTGAGGGAGCTGGGATTGTTTAGCCTGGAGAAGAGGAGGCTCAGGGGTGACCTCATTGCCCTCTACAACTACCTGAAAGGTGGTTGTAGATGGGAAGGGGTTGGTCTCTTCTCCCAGGCAACCAGCACCAGAACAAGGGGACACAGTCTCAAGCTGCACCACGGGAGGTTTAGACTCAAGGTGAGGAGGAAGTTCTTCACCGAGTGAGTTGTTTGTCATTGGAATGTGCTGCCCAGGGAGGTGGTTGAGTCGCCGTCCCTGGAGGTGTTCAAGAGGGGATTGGACGTGGCACTTGGTGCCATGGTCTAGTCATGGGGTCTCTGTTGATAGGTTGGACTCGATGATCCTCGAGGTCCTTTCCAACCTTAGTTATACTGTGATACTGTATGTGACACTTGTGTACTGTGAGGAGAACTGGAGGCAGTGGAGAAACTGCAATGTGGATCAGTTCAGAAAAGGGACAAGAAAGGCAAAGGTGAAAGTAAAGCAGGAAGAAAATCTATCATTGTCCTGTGTGATAACAAAACATTTGCTATTTGCTCTGTAAACCTTTGGACAATGGACTTTGGGAGCAAAATCAAGCATTAAACTGGTAATAGCTTCTGTGTTGATGCATGCCTGAGGTGAAACATATCAACGTGTCTCAGTTTATAATGTAGGACAGGAGCATGCTATAAAATGCCTGGCCCACAATTATCCTGCATTTGGTTTTGGGTCTCTCACTACCAGAAAGACATCGAGGTCTTGGACCAAGTCCAAAGAAGGAAAATGAAGCTGATAAAAGGTATAGAGAACAAGTTTTATGAAGAGCAGCTGAGTGAATCGGGGCTGTTTAGCCTGGAGAACAGGAGACTGAGGGGAGAATTCATCACTCTGCAACTACTTGAAAGGAAGCTGTAGGGAGGTGAGGGTCAGTTTCTTCTCCCAAGTAATAAGTGATAGGACAAGAGGAAACAGCTTCAAGTTGCACCAGGGGAGGTTTAAACTGGAGATTAGGAAAGATTTCTTCACTGACAGGGTTGTCAAGCATTGGAACAGGCTGCCCAGGAAAATGGTGGAGCCACCATCCCCAAAGGTGTTTAAAAGACTTGCAGATGCAGCAGTTAGAGACACTTTAGTGGTGCACTCGGCAGCACTGGGTTAACATTAGGACTTGAGGATCTTATAAGTCTTTCCCAACCTAAGCAATTCTATGATTATTCCCCTAATATGGCCCATTTAAGGGGCCCAGCAGGAGCCTCCTGTGACAGTCTGCTACTTGCACTTTCTCTGTGTGAAAACTCAGGTGTTAAGGCCTAGTAAGATAAGAGAACATGTGGGTCTTGCCCCACTGCGGATCTAAGAAGTAGACAGACCCAGGTGCTGGGAAGCAGTAATGGATCCTACAGCGTGGACAGAGCCAACATTATTATTGGGCACAGAGGTTCATATCAATTGATCACATAACAGAAAAATAACTAAAATGGCAACTAACAGACAACCCTTGTCTATTCCAAGCTGCCTGTGGACATTTTAGATGTGCTTTTTGGGACTGACTTGATTTAAAACAGCTATCCAAAACAAACACTACTATTTGCAAATCATAATTCAAACCCTAAAACCACTTAAAATCTAATAGTAGTCTCTGTTCTTCCTATACACTTGGATATTCAGATGCTTTAATCTCCATTATGAACCTTCCCTAGGACATTCCCTTACAGATTTCATTTCAGTCCCACGAGCACAGTTAGTTATTAATATTTTCAGGCCATCCTCTTAGGAAAGGTTTTTTCCTAGCCAGCAGCAGATGTCTACAGAGCAGAACAGCCAAGAGGTCAGGGGCTACCTTCCTTTCTTCCACAATGGAGAGCAATAGACATTTCTGGGGTGCAGCTCATCTCATCTGGAGGCAGATATTTATATTAGGCAAGATGCAAGTCACATCATTACAGCTGTAGCTAGCAGAGATGAGCCCAAACTTACTGCAGATTGAAACTCAAAGATCCCTGTCCCTTGGCCAAATATTCCCTGCTGAGTAGGAGCCTCAAGAAACTATCTATTAGGAAACAGTTGCTCACAGGAAGGATCTAGGGTGTCTCAGTCTGAGCTTTTCCAGCGTAACACATCACTGAACACATAACACAAAACTGTAATAAAGCACAATCTCTTCATCAAGTCAGAAATGTAGTGGCATTTATTGCAAACTCCACAATCACTGATGCTTGTAATAGGGGGGAAAAAAAAAGAAAAGATATTTTTAACAACATCCTGGAACCACCCAATACACTGCTGCCATCCATTTTGCATCAACCAGCTGCAAAGATGTGATTGAGGAAAAGCTGCGCCAAACACAGGTCTCTGGAACATAAGAGCAGATCCTTTAGGACACTTAGAGTGTCCTTCATTTGAGTGGTACAGCTGCCACTCAGACCCGCTTGTGCAACCACATTGCCCCACAGCAGCTGGTGCTCAGAGCCCCACAGGGTGTTGCAGCAAGCCTGCTGCCAGCATGTGGAAGCAGGGGGGTGCCAGTCCTCACCCTCCCAGCCCCAACGCAATTGGTCATGGTCAGGCCGTGCTGCGTACTCCTTCTCCAAAGGTTTTTCTGAGAGCGAGGAAGGAAGCTGTGGCCATTACCATTAATTTATATGCTGTAGGTGACTATTTTGATTATTAATCTTCTGCACCTGTGCCCAGCCTATTGGATGGGTGAATTTTAAACAAATTAAATGTTGCCAACTCACTCCCTGGGTGATTTTATTATGCAAATGACGCTCAGCTTTTCACCTCTGAAACCATCCATGTTCCACCATCCCAAAGTCAGACTAAGCTATAAAAATGCTGAGAAAGGCAGATTTTTTTCCCCTCTAAGGACTCAATACAATAAGAACTGATTTCTGTTCCTTTGTAATCTGGAGGGTAAATGGGAGAGACCATTGTTTTCAGATGGTTTTTCCTTTTTTTCAGAAAATAGGACTTTAATTGTAGTTTTTGTCTATGGTGTGGTGGATTGATATTCCCCCTCCCCCCACAACATTAACTTTGCCAGACCAGCTCAGTTGGAAGCAAATGAAAGCTGTATTTAAAGGCAACACAACAATGTACATGTTCATTGCATTCCATTGCAGAAAACATACAGTATTTACAATAATTTACAGGTATTTACAGTTAAACACCACAAGACCCCCCCCTCCCCGCCCAGAGAAAAGGGAAGCTGTCTCTGCCCCTCCATCCCCTGTCCAAAAGGGAGAAAGAAGCAGAGAAAGTTGTTGTTAGACTTAACCCAAACAATGCAGCCAAGGTCAAGCAGAAGCAGGTTAATATCTCCAGAGCCATGAAGCAAGGAGAGATGAGAAGGAGGAATTGTTTTGGTACAACTAGTTTTAGGGTAGATAATTCTCAACAATTTCATTGGAGAAGTATCTTTGGTTTCTTGTTTTACACCCAATAGTGATTTATTTATGTTTTATTACTTTTCTGCTCAAGATCTGTGAAAAAGTTTAGAGGCACAGCCTAAAACTACCACCTATGGTTACACTCGGATGTCTCTAGATGTCTGCAGGTCATCTTAAATCCTGCCTGCTCAACTGGCTCCCAGTGTTTTATCATTTGCTGTGAGACAGACTGCAACTCTGAAAGCAAAGCCCACAATCACTTCTTGAGGTGGTTGGGGGGGGATGAATTCCCGAGATAAGAGGACAGGCAGGAGAGGCTGGACAATGCAGAAGACAAGAGGGAGAGCTGGCAGCTTCTGCAGCATTAGGATTGCTCTCTGGAGGCTTCCCTGGAAATCAGTGGAGTTTGCAGCAGGATGTATTGAAAAGATATTGAGCACATAATCCTCAGCTCCTTCATAAATGCTGATCTGCAGCTGGGTCACATCAGCTGCTGCAAGCAAGAGCAGTAGTAACAGATGCTACCAATATAGAATTTTGTTGGCTTTGTTAAGCCTGGGATTTTGCAGAGGCAGACACAGGCTGGTTCCACACATCACACTCACTTTTGATTCTCTGGGAGGTGTGGGTGGAGAGGGACTCCCTTCACCACCCTTTTTATCTCCCAGTTCAAACAGCAGACCCAGTCTCCTCAACATTTGGGGCCATTTTGTCTGAGTGTATGCACTTTTTTACAAGCTCTCAGTGTATGCATACTGATTATTTATCCTTGGGAGCAAGGGTCAGTCATTCTTGGCTTGAAAATGCTGAGCATTGCTTAGTGCTTTCTTGACCTTAGTCTCAAAGATTAAGTTTGTCAGCTGTCCTGGTGGACTGAATACAGCCCTGCTCTACTGGAGTCGGTCCAGTTTCAATTCTAGGATCTCTTGGAGGACATTTTTCTGGTTTGTTGGTTCCACATACTTTTCTCTTGGAGCCTCTCTTTTCAGCTTAGCTAGGAGAGCCAGTAGTCAACATTTCTGGTCAGGAGTTCTTTATTGTTTTCAGTTCATACTTTATCTTATTTGCTTCAATGAGTGCCCTGTCACCTCTGCATTACGAAAGACTTGGGTGCATCCAAACCAGACAGTACCTGCCATCCCCAAAGACACCCACGCTAATGATGAATCCAACAGGTCAGACAGGGAGAGAATTCAAAGGAATCATTACCAATCTTAGCTTGCACAAGGAAAAAAAACTGAAACAAACCCAAAGGTAGAACTTATTTGATCTGTTCACATTTAGCATCAATTATAGAGACAGTGTAAAGTCGACAGATCTCAAATTTTTAATTACCTTGAAATTTGCAGAGAGGTTTACTAAATGCCTTTTTATTTAAGTCTGTGTTTAATTAAACTTCATTCTAGGTCAAAGCAATTTAATTAAAAAAGAACTTATTGCCTGTAGGTCCCACAAACAGCACTGAGCACACCTTGTACTTGGAGAACATAATGATCACTGACAAAGTTGCTTCCTTGCTCAGGGACAAGCTGATTGCTTAAAAGCCTCTGTTACTGGAAATGGGAAACCAGGGAAAGGCTTTGCTATTGCTAAACCTCAGCACAAAACACAGTATCCCCACAGAAGAGTGTTTATGGGAGGGGCTGTTGCTTCCCCCAGTGGGAAGAGGAGTGAGGGCATACTGCACTTGAAGTCACACTCCAAAGGGGTTTACTATAAAATCCTGTTTGGGATTTTCTAGAATGCACCTAGCACAAACCTGGTAGCTTTGGGATGTCTTGAGGTACTTGTGCCTGGCCCAAAGCACGTCAAGTTGGATATGTAACAATCCCCCCATCAGTGCAAAATGTGAAAGTACAAACAGTGCCCTGCCAAGGACCCAGGCAATCTTGCACAGATTAAAAACATATTTAAGTCTTGGCAGGAGCTCCCTCTTACCCTCATAGGATTTTTCATTTCCAAATGAAAATTTGTCCAAGCTCATGACTATCTGGAGAGCCAGGGTCCATCAGCTGTGAGTTGTCACACTTCACAGACTCTCCTGGCCTTGCTTCTCTTCCATTCAAAATACTGCCACAAAAAGTATTTTCTGTTGCTCTGCTTTGATGATAATGGATTCACATTTGCAACGGCAGACTGAGGAACGCCTGAAGACTTTCAAGGTCCCTCCAAGCAGAGCCTATCTTTACCCATCAGTTCTCATTTGTTACTGAGCTACTGATCTTAACTCTACCAGGGACACCAGCCTCTGCTACCCAGCCAAAACAAGAATATCAGATTTTCTCCAGAGATGCTCTCCCTTCTGGGCAGAGTTTATTCAGAGCACCTGTGAGGCCACACCTTACTGTCTTCTTGGAAAATCCGAGCATACACATAGGAAGTTTTACCTTGGGCATGATGTTTACCGAAACTTGACAGATTTGTTGGGATTGAGGCACATTTTAAGAGAGCTACTGTCTTATTTTTCTCCTGTATTTGTTGCATTTACCTGCTGCTTTCTGACATATTTAGCATGCAGCCTTTTGCAGTCTTTGCAGTCCATATTCATAAAGCATGGGGTGCAGCAAGGTGTTGGCCCACAAGAGCAGCTTCTGAAATGCTGTCATAATACAAATAAGCACAAAGAAATAACAGCATGTAGAAAGGATTAATTTTACTCTCTGCTTTTCATCAGCAAGAAAAAGAGGACTCTAATATCCAGCAAGAGAATAACTAGTGCATATTGCAAGCCTACTACACCTAGCAGTTAATGTGCAAAGAAAAAAATTCACAGAATGCCTCATGATTACCTTCACAGGGAATCAATCTGCACATCAGTGTGGATTGCACTGCTGTCTGCAATCAATGCATACCCATCTGCAATCAGTGTTAAGAGGATGGGGCCAAACTCTTTTCAGTGATGCCCACTGACAGGACAAGGGGCAACAGGCACAAACCAGAACACAGGAAGTTCCATCTAGGTATAAGGAAAAGCTTCTTTACTTTGAGGGCGACAGAGCACTGGAACAGGCTGCCCAGAGAGACTGGGGAGTCTCCTCCTCTGGAGACTTTCAAAACCTGCCTGGATGCATTCCTGTGCAACCTGGTCTAGGTGAACCTGCAGGAGGTTGGACTACATGAGCTCCAGAGGTCCCTTCTGACCCCTCTTGATGGTGACACCATAAAAGAGTCCAGGCTGAAGCACACTTAGGTACCTTCACATGTGACTTGCATTGTTTTCACCTACTTGAGTGCAGTTCCCTCTACTGTGGGTAGTCACCTAAGCATAAAAGCCACTTGGCTCCACATCTAGACTCACGCTTTGGTTCAAGACTGCTTAGCAGCATATGCCAAGGATACTTTCACAATGCAGCTTCACAAACATCTCCCTCCCTTGCTTATCCAATTCTAAAACAACTTGCAATGCATTAAAGACTAAGAAATACTCTCTCACCATGGCAGAATAGGAAGTTTTGAAGAAGCATGATTGCTGCTTGACTTTTAGATGTGTGAATCTCCCAGAAGCTCCATACAGACCTTGGCTGTCTCAAAAGACACCTTGAAGTATCTAATGCAACTCTTGACACCTGTGGATACCTTGTGAAAAGGAGGCTCTCCCTGGGAACACATGTACAAAAGCAGTTTTTTGTAGGCTACAAAGCCACGTGCAGCTGCTTATTTAAGGCAAGCTTTAAACTCTGAAGGAGATGCACTGAGAGAAAATGTTGCAGTGCTGTGGCAAATTATGTAAGTGTCACACACAAGGAAGCACCCTCAAGTCTTTCTAGACTTCCATCAGCATGGATTTTAACTAAACAAACACCATTTTTCTTGTGTTACTTTGAGAGAACCCAGTGCAAACTCCACTTCTCAGAACCATATCCTAGCTCCAACCCTCCATCACTCACATTCCTGGCCATTTCTACTTTCACCTGCAAAAATTAACCCTTAATTCTGCTGTATCTTTCCAGATCTCAAGGCAATCAGTTACTAGGCAACCACCCCCTATATTCCCTGGCTTGCTTAATTGTAGCCTGCACTAAATAACATCACCAAAGAGGAAAGGCACTCACTAATGGTCAATAGTTATTATGGAGAGAGCTTTGGTATAAGGGGAATGGGTACTTGTAAGCAGTCTCCTCCCTCAAATGACCTCTTATCACTGGCAAATGACTGCTAGACCTTTTGCCTATTTGTCATCTAACCTCGCAATAGGAGACTTGCATGAAGACTAGGTCTGCACTGCCTGGTAACCTGCCCCAGGGTTTGCACACATTTCCATCTGCTCATCACTTGTCCGTACCACCTGATGGAACACTCCCTGGATGGAGGATGTTTCTCCACAGGCAGAACCTGCAGCTGATCCTGCCTGCCTCAGGAGCAACTGGGGATACAGAGCACCCTCAGGGTGCAAACTGAATTGACACTGTTCTCCATGTGTATGGGTAAGCAATTCCACCACTGGTCTCTGTCCCCCAGACCCACAACGAGGACAGTCCCGCAGCAAGTATTTTGGTGCAGATTTTCAGATTCCTGTACCTATACCCTGCACAGACTGTAAGCAAGTCTGCAAACAGAGCTGGAGTTTTTGGCACCAGCTTCTGAAAGCTCAGATACAGAAGGTGCCACCTTTCAATATACAGAGGCCTTTCTGCTTCCTGCACTACTGTTGCTCAGAAGGCGGCAGTAACACAGACGAGAAAGTCAGGTCTTCGCAACATGCCACGGTTCCAGACTCCAAATGAACATGAATGAGTGTGTGTTGTTGTCTGAATGGAGAAGGTGAGAATGCATTTGCATGATGTGAGGAGTGAATGATGAATGTCTCAGTCCACAAAGCCCCTAATGCTTTGGCATTCATTAGTCATTAATGTGACTGCTTTCTGGCAGGACCAACTCATCAGTTCTTCACATTGC
The DNA here is from genome assembly GCF_026170545.1 of Melanerpes formicivorus. Lineage (NCBI taxonomy): Eukaryota > Metazoa > Chordata > Aves > Piciformes > Picidae > Melanerpes > Melanerpes formicivorus. Next base: position 2,133,849 of record NW_027142423.1, on the reverse strand, counting down.
TATAAGAGTGCCAAGAAAGAAGAGAAGAACTTGAAGGAAGATGAAGCTACTCCACCTAGATGACCTTAAACTTCTACCAAAAAACAAACACACTCTAAATGTTCTATAAAATATTCCCATTGTTGTGTTAGGTGGAAAGCTGTGATGGGATTCTCACTGCCACCACAGGGAAGTCTACAGTGCTAGGTGTAGAGCACTTGAAGTTGCTGAAAAGACCTGCTCCAAGCCTGGTCTCACAGATAAATTTACACAATATTCACAGCAAAGGGAACAAAAAAATAAATCCATGTGTTTCCTTATTTAATGGAAAATTAATGAGGTAATTGGATTTTAGGAAGGGTGTTTGACCAGAGAAATGACTGCCTAAGTCTTGGGCAAAGGAGCAGCAGTACCAAGTATTTTCATAACATGAGAGTGGTGGTACAAGGACTTCTGAAGTCTGGCTTCTTTGCCTAACTATTCCTTAGAAGCCAACTTCTTGTACAAACAATTCTGCCAGGCTGCAGAGAATCCCACCAAATGGAAAGTATTTCAATAAATGCCTTCATATGCTTAGAACCCGACTACTTTATATTCAGAGGAGGAAGAATACTGCTTCAAGTTTTGGACTGTCCTCTGCATGCCTGTCTGAATCAGAAGCTTGGAAGGTGTTGTCTCCCAGCTCTCTCCAGGTGTGTTATGCAAATTTGGTGGGAAAAACCCAGGCTGCACACTTCCAACACTGAGGAAGGAAACTTCTCCATTATGCCTCATTTTCTCCTCTGTGGCAAGAGAGATTTCCTAAGAGATAAGAATGAAACATTTCACTCCATACCTTTGAGAAAGCAGAATTAGTTTGTGATACCTGAAATAGTACAACTGATACTCTTGCTTTCCATCTCATCCTGATTCATGACACATCTCCAAGATATCCCTTAGCAGATAGAATTGGTCTGGAAGCTCCAAGTGACTAATTGGTAAGAATATAGCTTTAAAAGAATTCTTATTATGTGCTTGACATCTTTATATACATTTTGTGAGATGATAAACACATTTTCACCAGTTCTCCACTGATGCCATATGGCAGCTCACAAAAAAGCTGAACAAATTAGGTGTAATGAGGCTCATTAAAAAAAAAAAGTAAGTTAAAAGGACTTCAAGAGGACTTCAAAAGGACTTCTAGAATTTGCAGGATGACTTCAGGTGGAGGAGATTCCCTGTACCTCCCTCTGGTATTTCTGGTAGATGGCCAGAAATGCCCCTACCCCTGTCAGAAGTACCAGCAGATTGTCAAGAGAAACAGTCCTGGGAAAACTTGAAATACGAATAGAAGGCAGACCAGAAACACCTTTCACAAAATCAGATGCAAATCAAATGTGCTTATAAGTGGGAAAGTTGAGGGAGATGGCAGCTGATGGATGTGGTAATACTGACTTAGAATCAGGTAACAGCTTCAGACAGACAGAAGATCAGTGATACAAAGGAACCAGGACCCCTGCCAGCAGAAGGGGCAAGAAACAGGGGAAAAAGGTTCTAATAAGGGGTCTGATGGAATGGTCTTTACCTGTCCTCTCTTCCCTTGAGAGGAAAGTGGGGAGTCTTAAGTCTTAATCCAACAGGAAAAAAAAGGCAGCACTGTGAATCAATACTAGAGATTCACAACAGGATCCCTATGCTCAGGGCAAGAGTGAAAGCAGCAGCAAAGGTCGCTTGAAGGGTTCTTCATGGTTGGTTTGCGCTCCAACAAGCATGCATCCACTTCAGCACATCTTGGAGGGTAAGGGAGAGAGGAAGTCGCTGAAAAGGAGAGAAATCTCTGTCATAACAGCTGTCTCCCAGTTCATTCAGCAACATCATCGGGTACCCTCTGGAAATAGAAAGGGCAGCTGCTGGAGCCTACCAGAACTGCAGCAGCACTGGAAGTGTAATGCAATCCCTCAGTCACCTGGTGACATAGGCAAACAACTGGACATTGTTGTATCCCTTCCATCAGGGATGTCTGAGTATTTACACTAGCACTAAGAATGCTTTTCTGTCACCCCAGAAGTTATAACATGGATATAGCAACCCTAAGTTTCATTTGTTCTGGGAGCACTCTCACTTGAGCTGTGCTAGTTAGAGAAGAGCATCTTGAGCTAATTCTGCAGTGAAAAATCTGTCTGGAGTCTTAGAGAAAATCCCAGCTGGTATTACTGTGGGACACATCCCCCGCTTAATTATTGTTAGACTGGTGGCTCAAAGATTAGGTGGTTTATTACAGCTGCTGTCAGAACAAGCCTTCCTGCCCCCTGATTTTCAGGTGTGAGTGCATGCTCCTCCAAGCTGGCTGGAGGACAAGCCCAACAATAACAACTCACCTGCTTCTGGAACTGCTGAATTAAGAGCAGAGTTTTTAAAATCTGATTGTTTAATGGTGAGATGATTTAAGATACAGGGCCAAGAGGGATCAGCAGATCAAAGGGATGGACTCTGTTGCCCATTATTGTAAGGTAGTCTAGCACATTGAACCTAACCCTACCCTTATCCAATAAAACTGGATACCAGCACGGCACTAAGTCTTGCCTCACGACTTTACAACTAGAGGGAAGCAGAAAGGTAACAGATCTCTCAGTAACAACTATTGCATCTCTAGCGCCTGGCCATTTTCTACAGCTCAGTGCCTCCACCTAAACCCATCACACTGCAAGACTCCTATGCAGGATCCCTGCTTTAGACATTAACATCTAAAATAATGTCTTCAATAGAAGCAGCAGATGCACAAGGCAGAAATAAAGATATACGGCTCGGGAAAGAGGGAGGACGGCACTGATTAAGTTTTGCTCTGTTACAGCTTGTTCTTCCAGAAAGGCTCACTGTCAGCTGTTCCCTAGCACCGTGCATGTGTCTTTTCTGGCTGGAAAGCACTGCATTGTGTGTCAGATGCAGCACGATTGCTTTTGGCTATTGCTCACTAATTGCAGACCCAATTCAGGGTCATTCAGCCTCTTGGCTCAACAGGATGCTGCTTTTCACCTTTATAAAGAGTCCTTTCCCTGAGGCATATTAGGCAGAAGACCCTACAATGAGAGCCACAATATACTAATTAAGTTATTTTTTTCCCCATCACATGTGAAAGAGTGGTGCACTTCTCTAAAGCATCTGAAGATACAGAACAAAGTGACATCTAGCCAACGGGGAGAAAAGAACCTCATCTCTTCTGGACATATGTCCTTAAAAGGTCCTTTCACAATGAAAGAGCTGTTAGGCTGAGAAATGGAAATAAAGCATATTGATTCAATTGGGTCACAAATGGGCAGAGAAGGAATAAATACATCAGAAATTATCAAAATAAGCTGCTTATTTATAGCCTCTTCAAATATCCAGAGGGAACCTCTGTAGCTCTTTTAAGTTCCCCAAGCTGGGGAGACCTGTGTAAGACTTCGCTTCCACCACTGTATTTACCTTACTCTATGCTACCACAAAGAGAACTTAAAGCTGGTAATACGTGTTTCCACAGAGCATATTGCTCTCCTTTTAGAATGATGAGATGCCATTAAGACTGACAGGTATTTGCTATGATTTCCCGCGGGACCCTGCCCCCAGGCTCCTTTAAAAGGTTTTCAAACCCCACTGCTGCTGCCATTCACAAGGCACAGGCAAAACGCCTTGCCCCTGCCGTCCGGTTCCAAGCGCTTTCCCAAAGCAAATGACAGATTCTCCAACAAATTGCTACTGAACACAATTTGCCTGCCCTCCCTGATTTTGCTTATAAGGAAGAGTGCTTTGTTCACATTACTCTTCCTGCCAAAGGCGTATTATCACAAGCTAAAAAGGGAAATTACTTTGTGGGAGCCTCTAATTAAAAGAGGGTTGCATTTCATTGCCTTTTTCCTCTGTGATAAGATGCTGTTATCCCTCCCCTCTCCTTTCTATGTCTCCCAAACCCCACTCTGGAACAGGTTGGCATGACGGTCATTTACCAAATCTACATCTCCACCGAGATTCTCTCCTTTTACACACGAGCAGAACACAGCATGGCGTAATGCTGAGAATGCCTGCTTTATGCACTGAGAGCCTACCTGGCACTGGCTACTACACTGCTCCTTCTAGCACTGTGCAATAACTACAAATCAGTTCTCACCAGTGTGTTATTTAGCATTAAGGAATAATTACAAGGAGCACAGGATCTAGCACAGTCTGTTGGGTTTGGGGTTTTGGTTTGGGTTTTTTTGCATTATTTTCCTGTCTCATTAATTGCATCTAATTTGGTCGAATTTTAATGTGTAGTTGTGAGCAAAAATTAACTGGGAGCATCTTTTTCCTCTATTGTTAACTTTTCTGTGGAGCAGAAAACAAGGCTTTTCATCTCAGCGTGACTCCAAGCGAGCTGCCACGCTCGTCTGTTCTGGGGTGAGAGATAGCGGGCACGTGAGTCTGTGGGTTTTTGATGATTAGAAGTGAAGCAGGGGTGAAGAGTCTATCTCCACTTCTATCTGGCTCCCTGAAATATCAGTCAGAAGCCTGTACCAGACATAGCAGTGCTCTATGTGATCAGGTATCTCTCTGGGATTTGCCACTTGGCAGACCACTGCAAGATTTTAAGACCTTCTGCAGTAATTTCGTTTTTCCTGACAACAAAATTTTCTCCCCTAAATGGATTCCTTCTTCCTTTTGAGCCTGATAAACATCTATGAAGCATATCTTGCTTTCCTTACTTGAAAACTCCTGGATCAGCAGAAGTGTGTGCAACAGTAGGTGTTAAGGGCTTCTCTGACAGCATGAGGTGTTTGGATGGTACACTCCTAAGCTCATTTCAGAAGAGGCCACAGGGGTTTTATTTTTCCTTTTGTATGGCAGAAATCTATCACAATTGGAACAAAGGACAGAAAAAAAATACCCATAAGCACCTCCTTGTCAAGAAACCATTATCTAAATAGCATCTGAGATGTATCACAAGCACAAAACCACATTCTTTCCTCAGGAGATGCCTTTCAAAGCCAAGGGGTAAAAAAGGCAGGATAAAATACAGGGTTCAGAAAAAGATGACCCAAGGTCTGTACACTGTAATTCAGCATACATGGACTCCAAGCCAAAGCATGGCAACAGTGAGGAAAATTAAGGTAAATCACTCTGAAGAATGAAGTCACTGTGTAGGAGGTTGTGTCCCTTAAACCTAGAAGTGGATGCTTTCATTCAAGCATAAACTAGTCATAACTCACAACATCATAATGCTCTTTAGAGGATTTTATGTTCTCTATCACAGATGCTTTGACTTAAAGCATTAGCAGATTTGGCTTATCTTTCCCCTATGTATTTGTGTATGTATGGCCCTGCTCCTCAACGACTGATTAGAAAGTTGAGCTCAGATTTAACATGGCAATTTGCTCTGTGGCTATAAATCTCCCTCACCCAAAAATAACAGAGGGGTGAAGAAAGAAGGGAAGTCCTGAGCGCAGCCAATGTAAGAGTACCTCCTGAACTCCACTTGGAATTGCAGTTTAGAAATACTTGAACCATTTGAAGCTTTAGGATCTCTGTGTGATCTCTGTCAGGTAGTACTGCAAACATGCCAGGTTACAGATGGAGCACTGGGCCATCCTGGTCCTCTCGGTAAGGCAGAATTGCCATTACAGGACAACAGAAGCTAAGGCTGTTGAAGAAACATTATAAAAGGCATTTCAAGAATCTGAATTGTAAAAGCTGTGGTTCCAGTGTAAAGAATGAGTCCATTAAGGAAAGTGTCACTAGATGTCTCCATGTTTATGATGTGCTAATAACACTGGTCTGAATGTGCTCGATTTGTATGTACAGAGACATTTTTCTTCTAACAGCCAATCTTAAACGCAAGCTGGGATCTGAGAGGTAGGGTGGGTTTCTTCATCCTCATACCTCATTACCAGTAAATGCCATTTAATGCACATTTGCTTGTGGCTGTAATTGACTTTTTAAATCTCAAAACTCACAGGAACACGAAAGCCAAAAAAATGCAAACCAGACCACTGAGCTTGTACTGGTGAGTTTACACAACGATGACCCACTGCCGATACACAGTAACTCAGCATATGTGAGCACAAATCCAAACCATCTGACTACAGCCACAAGTGTTGCAAAACTAATAATCAAGATAAACAGTGAAGATACCACAGTTTAGAGTCAAACCCTCCCCAGACGACTGCATGGGTTGTTATTGTCCTCTGAACTCCTGCCAGTATCTTTTCAGGAACGAGCTGCTCAGGGCACAATGTATTAGCCTAGACACAGCTGCAAGAAGCCAGATAGGAAGGCTATTACCTCCCTATATTATCATATACTACCTCTGTCATCACTTCCCTGGTGGCACGCATACAGTACTGTGAATTCATATTTAACCTATGGCTTAAACACTAGCAGGGCAGGAGTTTATCAAAATGACTTAGAGCAACAACTTGTACTCCACCCACATGTGCTACAAGCCATCAGACTGGCTTTGATGAACCCAACTTGGAGCTGCTGCCTCTCCCTGGGAGCAGTTTAGATCAGTAGCCATTCTGAAATGAAATGAGATTTTTAGAAGACTGTCCTAAATTGCAATTAGTTCATAATAATTAGCAAGGAACAACAAAAGTAGCATTCATTCACTTAAAATTATTTTTAATGTTATAATGACTGGTACATAATTATGCCTGAGAAGGGCTATTTAAAAGAGAGGAGAAAAGATATCTTCAAAAGAAGAGAATTCATTTGGTGTTTATTTGCTTCAGGCTTCTAATTACTCTGGAAGCCAGCAACCCTCCTGATAGGATTACTGACATGAGCACAACTGCAGCTGCAAGGAATGCTGAGCACATCAGTTTTTTAGCACCATTAAAACAAGCCTCCATAAATACCAGATGCATCTATCTATTACTCTCCCTTCTCAGCACTCGGTAGCCCAGCAGTCGCAGATCACATCACAAAAGTGAGACGCGTAACGGTGGCAGAGCTGGCACAGCAGAGCAAGTCATTTGTATCAGGCTCTGTAAGAGTTTAACTTGTATTAAGTATATGTCACAGATATACTAGCACTAGTTCATCTTCCCCCCCCCCCTTGCAGTTCAGATTTATACACTTACCAATAAACTGCAGAGGGTCATTTCCACCCTCTCATCTAGCAGAACAAGCCACTCGAAGCTGGTCAGAGTCATGTGGATTCCATGTGGCAAAGCAGAGAGCCCTGGCAACTTTAATTGTTGGCGCCTAGAGGAGATTTATGATGCTATCCATCCTGGTCCTAGCTAATAAATCATGTCTTCCTCCAGTCTTCAGCAGACAGGATGGATGGAAAAGGCTGAGGGGTCTCCTTACTGCTCCCAAAGGTGGCACAGAGGTAGGAAGAGAGACATGAAGCTCTGCTTCTGCTTTTCCCCCCACACAGATTCTTGGAGAATTGCTTTACCTGACAGCATTTTCAAAACCATTACAAAGATTTTTCCTCAGGAACTGAGGCTGGAGGAGCTTCAAGCTGGTGTTCAGTTCTGATCACAGCACAGATTTCCCATGCAGCCTAAAGCATGAGGTTCAGTGCCTCTCTGCCTCATTCTCCAAGGAGAAACTCTCAGACCATGCTTCCTATCATTTGTCTTGATTAGCAGGCAAGCTCTTTAGGACAGCTACTGCTTTCTACTACAATTGAAAGTGTAAAGTGGACACTTCCTGCAGGGCGACTCTCTTCTGAAGACCTGGACAGACTGGAAGAATGGGCTAACATGAACCTCATGAAGTTCAACAAGGACGAGTGTAAGGTCTTGCACCCAGGAAAACATAACCCAGGAGCACACCACAGGCTGACCTATCTGGCTGGCAAGCAGCTCTGTAGAAAGAGACTGGGGGTCCTGGTGGACAACAAGCTCAGTATGAGTGAACAGTGTGCTGCAGCAGCAAAGCAAGCCAGCAGGATTCAGGGTTGCATCAACCAGGCATTACCAGTAGAGGTAGAGAAGTCATTATCCCACTCTACCTGCCACTTGTCAGCTCACACCTGAAATACCATGTTCAGCTTTGGTCCATGCTGAACATAACAGATGTGCACAGGATAAAGAGACTCCAGAGAAGGTCCACAGAAGTGACCAGAAGACTGGGAATCCTTTGTATGAGGAAAGGCTGAGAGAACTGGGTTTTTTCAGCCTTGAAAAAACAAGGCTTAGAGGAGACCTTATGACCATGTTTCAGTATTTAAAGGGTGGCTACAAAAATAAATGGAGACTCCCTTTTTACAAGAGACACATGGGAAAGGCATGAGGCCACAGGTAAATGTTTCTCCTCAGAAGATTCTTATTGGGTACAAGAGGAAATTTTTTCACAAGAAAAATCAACCCTTGGAATAATCTCCCCAGGGAAGTGGTGCTGTCCCCAGCATTGGATGCTTCCAAGATTCAGCTGGACCAGGTGCTGGACCATCTTGTCTAGACCATGCTCTTGCCAAAAAAAAGTTGGACCAGATGATCCTTGAGGTTTCTTCCACACTGTTATTCTATGACTTTTCCTGTCATTATAGGGCAGCTCTAATGTATACAAATATGTTGCTTGTCTAATTCATGTGAAAACCTATTTACCTACTCATAATGAAAGTGTTCCTGTAGCCTCATGCCAAGTGCACTCCCAATGCAAAACAAAAATAAAGTCTGTGCATCAGAGCATAAGGTATGCTACAGTGATCCAAGTTTAAATGAGCTGGCTCAAGAAAGGGAGCAAAGCACAAAGCTTCTCCTCCTGCAGGTAGACTCCTCCAAGTTCACTGTCTGGATTATACGTTCCTCCACAATGTGCTGGAGAAGGCAGCACAGACGTACCCAAAGCCAAGAGAAGCACAGCAGATGCAGAGACACAAGCATGCAATGAGTGAGATATCGCTTGGGCAGACAGCAAGCACTCAGCACACTTCAGTAGCTCAATACTGGCAAACTTTCAGCCAGCAGGATACAGTCATCAGGTGGGATCTGAAGGAGACAGTGGGGTGACTTTGTGGCAGCTCCCAGGAAGCTCTTCCCAAGGAATGGTGTAGGTGGTACCATGAGACAGGAGTGATGAGAGGTGGAATTGCAGCAGTGGGTAATGACCTTGCTAGTCTGTACAAGCTGTCAGGGAGAGAAGGAACCTAAGGGATGGAAAGAAATAGAAGCAGCTTAGACTTCCTATGTACACAGGAGTCAAGCCTGAATCACTTTGTGGGGGACTGTTTCCTGAAGACTGCAGAAGTTCACTTTGCTCATGCTTACAGGCATCACAGAGGCAAGCTCACAGACAGCAATACTGGCCTGGAAGTACCTGAAGTCCTCCCTTACTTGAGTTGCACGTGTAACAGGAGAAGAAGACTGTATCCTATCTTGGTTAATGACCTCATTAATGAAATTGGAATGAGATTCACTGCTGCAAACCTTAATTGCTGGCTAACGTTTAAAGCGGCAAACAGTACCTGTTTCTTGAGCAGTCAATCACATTAAGCACCATACTTATTCCTTCCTCACGTTTCATGTTCAGCTTTTGAAGGAGAAGAGAGGGAATGAGAATGCTGCCTGCAGTTGTGAGAAAGACACAGCTTCATGATTTACAAAGTTGCTATTTTTGTACATGCTTGGAGAAAGTGCAGTTTAACCAAACTTCACAATCAGCAATCCTCAAAGAGTGTTTGGCATGTATTTGCCAGTGCTTACTAAGCTAATTCATTTGTTTTAAGCCAGCTTAGCAGCGATAACTGCTCAGATTTAGACTTGCATTCTTCTAGATGACATTCTTCAATGGAAATTAAATACTTTGGAGATAAAACCAATCATATTGTTTCATTAGCCTGCAATATTTCAGATGGACATAGCAATTAAAATAGATAGCTTTTAGATATGAGCACAGCAGAAAAACTAGGTTTCATAGCAACAGTTGAGAATGATTGGCAAGCAACCTATTCTTCTAACAGAGTGAGTAAGGTCAGGTCAGCACAAACTGACTCCTTTGGTTGATGAAGGTCCTACTGCACTTCGGGCTCTTTGTTGTGCATCCTAATCCACTGAGCTTCACTGCTTCCCAGCGGCTGCTTTATCTCACAGGGAAAACAAACACAAAGGCAGATGTTCCATAAACTTGAAAGGCCGAGCCAACCTTATGATCTACACACATTATTTTCCCTGAAGGCAAGCCAAGTAGGATGCCATTCACATCTAGATGTCTCAGAAAGTTCTTCCTGATGAGACATTACTCCTGATAGGAAACTTTTATGAATGTTCCTTTGTCACAAGATTTAAGGAAGGTTGTAGAAGTCAGTGTGAGCCCCAAACCAGGTTTTCAATGCTTGACTGACCTCTTAATGCATGGAGTTCTTTGTAGAAAAGCTGAAAGTGACCTTCATTAGAAAACCAGGCATTTTAGAATCACAGCACTACCACCAAGCAAGCAAGACAACGCTGGACAAATTACTACTTAGTTTCTTTTCACCCTAGAAAGTTACCAAGGCTTCACCAGAATACAACACCACAACCTGGTAAAGCTTTTCAGCATGACCAGCAGAGTAACCTGTGGCAGCCTATAAAGCCAACTTGTTGGTATTAACATGCAGAAAACTGTGGTGGTGAAAAAAGGCTTAGTTCTGCTAGAGTGCTCCAGTAATTCTCTTAAAGACATAGCCTAAAATGGTCACAACAACTGAGAACTGAAAAAAGAGAACAAAAATGATAGGATCAATTTCAACAGCCTTGCAGATTCAAGTGTTATGGGTGCATATAGCTGAGATTTCATTTTTAAACTTCTGAGGTACACCAGAATTTATTTTGGGAACTTAGCTTAAGCTATGAGGCACAAACTGACATTTTGAGGTATCATCAGAAGGATTACAATGAAATGTTAAAGAGAAGAGCTATTCCCTCTAGGCCAACCGAAACAGGAATGGCACATCCTCATCTCCCCAAGTCCACCACAAGCCCTAGATGGGACACCAGCACACTTCAATTATTCCCCTGCTTCCAGCATACTAAAAGTAAAGCTGACATCATAAACCAATTTTAACCAATATTCTAAAGCTAAGTGCATGCCGACGTCAGTAAATGGCACGTAAAATTGATTGTGCTGCAGAAGGGAAAAGCCTTGTGAAAGAATTCGCTGCAGCGGCAGACGGTGAGCACTCTATGCCCTCAGGCTTCACTGAAGTCATCACTACGTAGATGTCATGAAGGCTACTTTCAAAGTCTCTCAACAAGATGTTCATAATTTATTACCAGACAGACACAAAAGACAGCTAGCCAAACCCCAAGACTCGCTGAAGTTAGCATCTCACGATTTCACAGGGAGTATTTGGTCTCAGACTTGCAGATGGAGGGCTGTTTATAACTGGAGTTTTGACAGAACACAATATTGTCTGCTCTAGAGAGGCAAAGTTACTTTTCTGAAATAAATACAAGTGTCATGTTCCCAAAATGGGTGATCATTAACCTAGAGCTGAAAGTTGAACTTGCAAGTAAACAGATCAGGGCAACTTTTGGAAACTGGCACTCAGCTTTCTACCCAGCCTCAAATCACTACTGCTTACTCCCCCTGGCCAAACAAGATTTGGCTGCTGTTGCCAATAGCATACCAGTGCAACTGACTTCTATATGCTACCTTCATGCCTTAATTACAACATTGTCAGGTAAAGAGGCTCTTCCGGTGGGGATTTTGTTAAGAAATAGAAGGCAGGCAGGCAAGGTTGGCAGGACAGCACCTGACCAAAAAAGGCACCAGGTAACTTGCAAAACCAAAAGAAAACAGAGATGTTGAACACCACAGGAGAAAGCGTATCCTTTGAGATTTCTTCCACTTTAAAAGTCACTTCTTCTTACAAGAGCTGCAGTTTTAAGTGGTTAATGAAGCAAAAATGAAGGAGTGAGAATTTGATGCACAGCAGTTTTAGGACCAGAAGCTGAAAGTGGAGATAACATGTTCCCTGAGGGCCATCAAAATGTGGGTCTGACTGAGTCACTGGACTCACAGAGGAGTTCTGGGACACAAATGGCTAATTTAACCACCATGCTAATGTCCACTGAAGGGAATGACAATTAGTACAAGCTGTGTCTCAGGGAGGAGATGAAGACAATGAGGAGATGCAGCTGTTTGGAAGGAAATGTGCTGAGCTGGGACCACTTTGTATCTCTTATCTGTGGTCTCAACCACAGAGCTCCTAACTCTGCTACAAAAATATTGACCATTCTTTTGTGGAAGATGGTTTCAGATCAATCTAAATAACACATGAATACATTTTTATCCATAAACCATGATCTTCAAATTCCCTGTGTCTTGGTCCCATTCTGTAGATGGGAATATTGCCTACTACACAGGGATGAACACTGAGTACAAAGTGTTAGCAGAGTTCTGTGACTAGCTGGTGCTGGAGGACAAAGATGCACTAACAGCCTTGTTCCCAACATTGCACTTGATCAAAAGAGGTTGCACTAAAAAGTATTTAACTATAGAAGATTTATACTGATATGTATAAGAACAATAATCTCAGAACATCTGTGGCCATGCTGAGACCACCATTTCCTCAAAGTGGGCAAGGAGTAGTTTTACTCTGTGAGGCCACACTCCGTGGTATTTATATGCCAAGGGTGGTTTTTTGCATATGTATTCATGTTCAAAGAACTGGTTCCCAACACAGGATATTGCAGAACTTCATCACCATATGTAATTTTAAATGGGCATGTGAAATTTAGTTCAATGGACAAAGATGACATGAAGTGATAAACATTTAGTGTTAGAGGAGCTGAAGGTGACACATGACCATGAAATGACAACATACAAATCAGTATTTGTTCTTCCTATCATGCTCTGCTAGCAAAATGGCATACATGCATTTCCAGTCTTGATCTGGGTGCACAACAAAGCTTAAAATTGAAGTGATCAGGCCTCAAGGATTTGGATCCAAGAATAGACTACACCAAGAGACAAGAGTGAAACCTGGTGATGACACTTCTCAAAAGAATGATCCCTCCAATGTGTCATGCCAAGATTATAAATGTAACCAAGTATCCACAGAACCTACAGGCAAACTCTAAAATAGAAACCAGCCTTTAAATATGAGAATTTCAACCTGAGCCAAAGCTGAATGCATTTTTACAAGTGATTTTTTGCTAGTTGTTTACTTACAGTGTAGAGCTAGATTGTATGGTCCTGCTCTGGCAGGGGGGCTGGAGATGAGGATCTCTTTGGGTCCCTTCCAACCCCTGACATCCTGTGATTAGTCATTAACACAGCACTGACCAGGATCTGCTTTTTGCTTACACCCAATTTAAAAGAAATAATAATTAAAACCTCTTATATCTACAAACCCCCGCTAGCTCTTTCCCTACCAATTCTGACCTTTTCTCTTTGGGAGACATTGATTTTTGTGTTTTTTTTACTGCCTGTGTTTCTAATGGAGCTTGAAATTAACACAGCTTTTTGTTTACCTCCTAATTTGTGCACCAACACCATCAGTGCTGTCAGCACAGCTCTGGGAATAGGGCTTGTTTACTGCTTCTGCATAACCAGCAGAAGGAGCATAGGAGCAGAAAATAGGTTTGGTTTAGAGTTTTTCCCCCTCCTCCCTCCCCCCCACTTTTTTTGGCCCAGGTCTTTTTATAGGTTATATATTAATGACTTGAGTGATAATGTGGCCCATTCTGTCAATATTTCTTAAATGGAACATAAAAAGAGCTAGCTCAGGGATATGTTGTATTTCTCTGCCACATGGTATTAGTGTTGTCACTCCTAAGCATCTATCAGCCTCTTGCACAGTGTGTTTTAGAGACCCAACACCACCTGCCTAACGTGGCCTTGAACACAAGCCCTATGAGGAGAGGCTGAGGGAGCTGGGATTGTTTAGCCTGGAGAAGAGGAGGCTCAGGGGTGACCTCATTGCCCTCTACAACTACCTGAAGGGTGGTTGTAGCCAGGAAGGGGTTGGCCTCTTCTCCCAGGCAACCAGCACCAGAACAAGAGGACACAGTCTCAAGCTGCACCAGGGGAGGTTTAGACTCGAGGTGAGGAGGAAGTTCTTCACCGAGCGAGTCATTCGTCATTGGAACAGGATGCCCAGGGGAGGTGGTTGAGTCCCCATCCCTGGAGGCGTTCAAGGGGAGATTGGACGTGGCACTTGGTGCCATGGTCTAGTCGTGGGGCCTGTGTTCATAGGTTGGACTCAATGATCCTCGAGGTCCTTTCCAACCTAAGTGATACTGTGAATACCAGCTAGGGAAGTCCCAGAGCAGCTCATTTTCCTAGTGGCTGTTCTGGAGCAACATCCCAAGCTCTACATTAAGATAGTTTTCAATATCAGAGTTCTCACATTAATACAGAAGCAATATCATCTCCTCTTCTCAGAGATGAGCTACCAGCACACAGGCTTCTATTCCTGCAGACCTGCAGTCTTCCCATTTCTCCTGGCCACCAAAGTGCACAGGCCAGGGGCTAGAGACATACAAATTGAGTAAGCTACCATTCTATTACCATGTTCTTCATGAACTGTATGGTTGCCACCTGATACATCCAGCTAGTCAATTATACAATGACCTGTTGTAATACATCTGTGATATGCTATCAAACCATTAATATTGTCAAATCACATAGGGTTGCAAGTTCTATGCACTGCTTCTGTAATAGTACAAAGAGATAGGCCACATGCTCTGACATATATGTATCTGCTCCTCAGTGTTCAACCTAGACTTTTTTGGTAATAAACATTGTGGTTTAAGGCAAGACAGAACAATTCTGTTCCCAAACATCTCCACACCATACTATTATTTGCTCTTAATGAACACAGGTGTAATTTGTACAAGAAAATCACTTGTTCATACAAACATTCTAAACAGTTGTTAAACATTGCTTCTTAAAGCAGAGGCATCTCTTCAAATACCATGCCCATGAAACCAGAGTAGGCTGACAATCCTCCTCAGCATAATCTCAACATGAGTTTCATGTTGTTCTTCTCAGACATATAACCCTTTTCCCCAGTTTCAGTATACCCCCCTACTATGTTCCCCAGTTTCCTCTTGCTGATGACAAAGCATTTGATGATCCTCAGAATTTCATGTTGCATTGTTTCAAAGCCTTTGATGATGTGCAGCATATTTAACCATTAGGTATTCCTAAATAAAAATCCTGCTTCATTCCTTGAGAAGGAGCAAGAGCTGTGTTTTTAAGTACAGTGATGCAGTGTGTTGAAAAATCATACCTTGCTTGCTCTGTCAGCTGTGCTTTTATGTCAAAATAATACCTTTTAGTTAACTCAGACATACAGTGCATTCCAGTTGTTTCCTTCTCTGCATTCCCTCCACTTCCCAGCTGACAATCTTGTTGATTTCTGTTTGCATCTTCATGCCTAAAGCCTTTTTCCTCTACAGAAGGTCATTAGGTTTCAGAGGGGTTTTTTCCTGCATGAAGCTACCAAAATTATTTTCTCTCAGCACCGCCCTGTGAGCATCCCAGAGACTAAACAGTTCTGCTTCCTCTGGAGACAGGAACTCAGAAAGGTCATCTCTTGACCCAACCAGACTGTGTATATGCACTCTGTATCTCCCAGATTGTCCATGGGTCCAATAAATCATTATTAATTAGTAGAAAGGTGAAATCTAATCTGATTTTTAATACACATTTGCTGGTATGGGTGAAAAATAACACACCACCACCAAACTAAGTGTGGGGAGTGACTTATTCTTCAGTTGGAAAAAATCCTGTAAGGCACAGCCAGAAAAGAAATCCAAAACAATGCAATTCTCAGCCTCCTAAATTGACCTTAAGAGGAGGTGAGGTTGACTAGCCTTGGCAGCTGGTACTGTGAGGGAAGCAGATGCCCCCATGGCATGTTTGTGCTGGTCCATTAGTAGGCATGTTAGAAAAGCATATTCATTTCCTAAACCACCCAATCTATTTTACTCATCTGTCTACTTCTGGCCTCAACTACCTAGAAGCAAATTACAACAGAGACCACTCAGTCTCCTGGGCAATTCAGACTCAGTAGATTTTCTCAAAAAGAGCTCACATAGACACTTGGACTGCACAGCACAGGTCAATTTGGCACCTAACAGTTCCTCAGAAGAGAAATTTGCCTGCAGATGATTAGGAAAGGATTCTCTCCTCTTCCTCTGTAATCATGTAGTGGGAACCATTAATAGTAAACACTTGCCATGTCTTTGCAGATAAAATAAGAGGGCACCTCTTCTTCTAACAGCTCTGTGGTTAACACAGATGCCTGGAGCAGTGGGATGTGGTGCTTCCACTGCAATTGCTGTAGCATTGTGCATCTGGTTAACCATCTCATTTGGGCCACTGCCAAGGGCTGAATGCTGGTCTAAATGGACCATGGTCTGACTGGGAAAACCACCTTCACATGAAGTTTATCCCTGCAGTTCAAAAGCAGATCTTGGGAGCAGATCCCTGGACTTAGGTTCATATGATTCAGGTAAACTTAGATGTATGGTGGAAGGAGTTTCATGAGTGTTTAGTAAAGGTTTGCTAAATCAAGCTGGTCTGCAACAACAGGTGAGTATTTACCAGAGCATAAAATCAAAGGAACTTCAAGGAAAATAATAACCTTAAAATCATGAAGATGTAAAAAGTTTACATTCTTATCCACCACTAATACTGTCTTGTAAATGGATTCATGCATGTGTCTGTTTTCACTTCAGTTTTGGTCAAAGACTGAGGTACCAGAATGTTAATGTTATATAATCACATATTCTGGAAATTAAAGCAGCATGGCATACTGGTTGGGAACAGCACACTTCATTACTTCCACAACTCAACCCATTGTAAGCTCTGAATTTTCTGTTTCCAACAGCCAAGGTTTCTTCAGTTAGTAGTTTCTCTGCCCCCCACCATTCTTTGCTTATCCACAAACTATCCTGTCCTCAGAAGTGGATATGTGGATGGCACTGGTGGAATTCTGAGTTTCCACTAGCAGTGAACAGAGATAACCATGGAAGTCAACATCAGGTTTTGGAAATGTGTAAGGGTATTAAAGCCAGCACTGGAGAAGTGACACAACTGTCACCAGTTGCTCAAAGCTCAGACTACCATGGAAAATACTACAGCTGATGGAACCAAAAGCTTAACTACTGTGTTTTAAACCACAGCTTGTGTCCCAGGCTAAATGCCATGTTGGGAGATTGCTATCAAGTTGTGAAAAATGTTAGGTGAAATTTTAAGTAGAGAGTATAATTCAGACCAATCAGCTTTAAAAATAAACAGAATATGCTTACGTCCTGAAATGCTTTAAACAACTATCTCCTGCTTTGACACTTAGGAAAATGTAAGCTGTAGCAGCCCTTCAAACACACAATAGCCACCAAGGAATCATCTTTTTGTAGCTATGTTAACAGAAAGTGCTCAAATCTAGATGCCACCAAAATCCATGCCTCAACTTTACCTTTTAGCACATTTCCATACCGATTTGAAGACAGTTTGATACCAGTAGTGTGAACTGGAGAGAATAACTTTGTATTTTGATTTGTACTGCAGAAGGAAGTCACAGCACATTACAGACTCTTGCCTTGGCTCACAAAGTCCAGATTTGCTGAGTGCAAGTCAGTAATGTTTTCAGAGCATTTGAGGTATTCAACTGTAGACACAGAATGGAGCTGAAAGAGCTTGGGTCACCTTTAAAAGGTAAAATTCTTTGAATTTATTGACATGAGTTAAGAATTTAGGAAGGATGGAAGTAGCTGTGTGTAAGAAGACACCAGCACAAACAGTGTCACAAATGGGAGCATCTGCAGGCTGCAACACTTAAAGCTGCACATGTGGATTTTCCAAGCAGCAGCAGGAGTGGTCCTACTCTCTCACTGATCACATCATACAGCCTGTGGGCTTCCTGTTATATGTCAGAGCAGAAGCAACCTCAGATGTGAACCCTCTCTCCACCAGCTCAGAGCCTTTAGTTTGGCTTCTAACTAGCAAGCAGATTGTACACAACAAAATCTGGTGCTCTCCAAGTCAGCTGCAACATGCACCAGCAGTGTCAGCAGGCAGACCACAAAGTCTGTCTGCATGGAGCATTCTTTTACTTCACTTTTTAAATCACTCTGAAGTAGGCCCCTTTATTGAAATAGCAGGTTACACTATTCTAACAACAAATTGATTCCTCAGGGATGCAGTCATACACAGTTTCAAAATTATTCTAAGATTTTAAAGGTTATGAACTGTTTTCAATACAATAAACAAAAAGCTGCCATCACTGCCATGCCACAGCTGCTTCGATCACCTCTTTGTGCTTATAAGCACTGTGAAATACCAAGACACACAATACCACCAAATTATACAAAGGAATCAAGGCAAGTAAGGTTTAAGTTTCCAATTTGGTATCATCCAGGAAGCCCAGAGCAGAAATAGAGCCAAGACATCCTGAGAGGCATTCTTAGGCTACAACCCCAAGCACATCCTTCCATAAAGGTACTTCAATTGAAGATGTACACTTTTCTTGCCAACTTTGCAGCTTAGCTTCTTTTAAAAAGCTTTAGCTATAGCTCAAATTATGTTCAATTTAATTTTTCCATGGCTGGTTTTTTCCCCTTTCTCCAAAAATACCAAATAATTTTTGGTTGTTAGCAAGCAGGAAAGGGGGAGAATTTCTTCAAAAGGTTTATTTCTTCACTGAGGAAAGAAAACAGCTGTTGTCCTCCCCTCAGGGAGATGGATCCTACCACACCGCAGGTGTGAGGAGAGGCTGCTTTGTGTGTGGAAAGGAAAAGAGGAATGCTAAAGGAACTTGCTGGAAAAGTGGCAGCAGGGGCAAAAGCATTTGGGTTTTGAGAAAGCAAGCAAGAAAAAAAAGAAGTTCATCCACTTAAAAAGGAGTACAGGGAAAGCAATCAGAAGAGATACCTTGCTTTGCATTGGCAGGAGGAGTAATGGCTACTGCCAACTTTCCCAATATTATTCCAGTGTTTCCCTTGAACCAGCAGCTCCACAAACCAGGCAACAACACGGACATGGCTACCTTTTTTTTTAAAGGTTTAATGCTTGAGCCTGAAACCAAGAATAATCAAAAGACTCAAATTCCCAAAACATCCAGAGCAAAATGTGGATTCATTTTAAACCTCATTATTTCTGAAGGGCATCAACACTGGAGTTTAATACTTCAGGTTGACATTACTGGGTAACTCCCACAACCTGAATTTCTCCTTAAAGCCCTTCACTGCAACCTCAAAAGGTAATTTTAGGAGAACCCCCAGGAGAACATGAAACCACAACTTAAATATAATTTCACCTTCTGTAACACTTCTTTTTGTGCATGTGAAGAGGTTGTTTAGAATCAATCATGCTCGTGATAGCAGTAAGTCTTGGACAACTCAGTCACTATAGAAGTACTGGCAAAAACCAGAGCTCATTGCATATGGCAATCATCATGCAGATACTGGCACAGTTAGCTCCAACTATTGATTTGCTACTGGCCTCACTTAGGATGAAACAGTCACGCTCAGTCTGTATCACACAGGGAAAGAAAGGTCAGAGCAGCTTCCTTCATCCCCATGAAGACTGGTCTACTAATGTAAAGAAAACTGCTTTCCTTTGGAGTTTTATTTTTTGTCCTCTCACAGATCAAAGAGTATCTTTTCCTGCATGAACTAAGTTATGTTTGCATAAATGTCAGCTCGCTTTTAAGGACAGCCTTGCACTACAGGCAGCCAGTTTCATCTGCAGAGCTTGAATTAGAAAACAGACACATCAAACAAGCTGGTCCCAATGCTGCTTCTAAGACCAAAATTAAGAAGGGACAGGTGTCCATGGGCATTATTTACACTCAAATGCAGGCCCAGATACCTCTCTACAACCTCAAAACTTCTTTTGTCACCCTCTCCTAGCATCTTTTCTTTGAAGTGGGAATAATACCAGACCAAACAATATCACCGTATCATAGCACATTAGAGGTTGGTAAGGACCTCAAGAGACCATCAAGTCCAATCCCCTTGCCAAAGCAGGATGACTTAGGGTAGTCTGCACAGGAATGCATCCAGGTGGGTTTGAAAGTCTCCAGAGAAGAAGACTCCACAGCCTGTTCCAGTGCTCCATCACCCTCACTGTAAAGAGGTTTCTCTATGTTCAAGCTTGTACCTGCTGTTTCTTGTCTTATTATTGCACACCACCAAAAAGATTGGCCTCCTCCACTTGACACCCACCCCTCAGATATTTATACACATTGATCAGATCTCCACTCAGTCTTCTCAAGACTAAACAGCCCCAGGGCTCTCAGTCTCTCTTCACAGGGGAGATGCTCAAGTCCCCTAAGCATCCTCATGGTTCTCTTGGATCCTCTCCAGCAGGTCTCTGTCTCTTGAACTGGGGAGCCCAAGACTGGACACAGTATTCCAGCTGTGGTCTCACCAGGGCAGAGCAGAGGGGAAGGAGAACCTCTCCAGACCTGCTGCACACACTTCTCTTGATGCACCCCAGGATACCACAGGCTCTGTTGGCCACAAGGGCACATTGTTGTGCCATGGAGAACTTGCTGCCCACTAGGACTCCAAGGTCTTTCTCCATGGAGCTGCTTTTCAGCAGGGTAGTCCCTAACCTGTACTGGTGGCTGCTGTTACTCCTCCCCACATGCATATCTTGTCCTTATTGAACTTCATGAGGACTGAGTTGGGTGGAGATGACTTCCTAATGGAAAATTCTGCCTCCCTTACAAGCAAACAAAACATAAGAGGTACATGGCAAAATGAAGGGCAACTTGATCCTTTGAAAGTTCACATGATAGTTTAATATTGTGAAGACAACTTGTCTTTGAGTTATGACTTTACTTCAGTGTTTCCACTACCTACACTTCAGATAAATACTAACTTTTGCTGAGCAACAGGACCGAAAGAGCCAAACCCTTTGCACAAATTCAGCAGGGTTTTAAATGGCTCTCATACCAATCATTTTTATTCACTCTTGAATTTCATGCAATTATTTCAGTTCTTATGTCAAGATACAAAAGACCTTATTATCAAAAGAAGGTAGCTTCAAATCCCTCACCCATCATAGCTACCCTCTTGTGTGCTGATTTCCATGTACAGTAAGAGGAAAAAAAAAAAAGCCCTAAAGATGGTGACTTAGTCTAGTGGAAGATGTCCCCCTTCATGGTAAAGGGCTTCAAACTAGATCCTAGAATCATAGAATCACCAGAGTAGGAAATGGCCTCTACAAGACATCTAGTTCAACCCTCCTCACTCCCCCACCACCAGCCTTTGTCTTCCTAAAGAGTCCCTGCTGTCTCTACACCATCCTCCACCCTGCCTAAACAGGCCCTGTTCCACCACCACCATTTCTGCACACATCCCAGAGCCAGGGGCAAGACCCTCAACCAGCCAAGATACCACACAGAGGAGCTCAGCCCCAGGAAGGAGACCCAGCCAGCACCCGTGGATGATATTGGAGTAGTCATCAATTCTGGCCCTAACAACCGGGGGGCCACCAGGCCCCCCGGCCTTTGTTGTCACCACCACCATCACCCAGTGCACACCATGGACACTCACCAGAGATGAGAGGAGGATCCTCCAGCCCAGATGGGCTCAGCTTAGGGCTTCTGCCTTTCCTGGTGGGGATTAAATAGGGGAGTGGGTGGGGAGGGCAAAGTGGCCACACATGGTGTGGGAGGAGACTCCACCAGAGTTCCAACCCCCCTGCCACAGGCACAGACACTTTCTACTAAACCAGGCTGCTCAAGGCCTCATCCCACCTGGCGCTGAACACCTCCAAGGAGAGGATATCATGACCTTCCTGGGCAAGCTGTCCCAATGTCTCACCAGACAAGAATTTCTTCTTAATGTCCACTCCAAAACTGCCCTCCCCACACCCTATTCACTTGGGAATTAGAGAGCTATGGTATTAGGCACAGTCTCATTTAATCTGTTTAATTTTGATGGATGCAGTTTTGACAAGTCCTGGTTTTTTACACAGGGGGGTTGGCATGCTGAAGGACTGGCAACACCCTCCTATACCCACATGTTAACTAGGCAACAGACAAAATTGCTGAGACATATTAACATTGTACCATTAAACACCACAGCTGTTGATACTAACACTGAGTACAGCAGGAAATCAGACCAGTGCAGCACCAGAGCTACAGGAGAAGAAAACAAAGCCAAACTTACAGTAGCATTCCTCTTTGGAAACACCCAAACCCCTGCTCTCAGGAATTGTATGCCTTGTAGCTGACAGCACAGGATGGTGATCAATCAGATCATATACTGATGCACAACAGAGCACTGACTTCTGTTTAATTTAATTTAATGTAATTTCTGTTGAATTCTGATTAATTGTGGGAGAGCTGTACAGGAGCATCTCGGTTCAGGGCACTGGAACATCTGCATTAACTTTTTACTGTAGGTAATACTGTCAAAGTATTACAAACAAACCCCTGCTCCTCTGATGACTGAAAAGAGAGATAAATCTCATTGTGGAGAGTTGCTTTTGGCTGAGAAGTGAGGCCATGGTTTGGAACTGGAAACATTGCCAGAAACAGCCACCAGCAATATTTTAAGAATCCAGTTCAGTTTTTCATAGGAACAGTATGGGAAATTAAAAAAGGAATTGCTTTCTTTTTGTGGCATCATGTTCTAACTGCAACTAGCCATTGTGGCTCCAGTGCCCCCTTTGTGACCCAGCAGCAAAGGCACAAGGTACAGTCTGCGCACTGTGCCAGTACCGCTGCTCTGCTGTAGCCAGGAAGGCAGCGGTTTGGTCTCCTGTGTCAGCTGCAGGCCATGGAATTTTAGGAAAGCAGGAGACTTCAGCAAATCCTGTGCCTGCTAAGAGGTGAAAAAGGATCCCACCTCTGTCTTTACACTTTACTTCTTTACTCTATTTGCGGTGGAATGAAACCTGTTCTGCTGCACGCATGAACCTCTGGAAATACCGAGGAACCAGGCCATGCTCGTCTCCATTACCCAAATGCATTCTGTATCTTCTGCTCTTCAGAAAGAAACAGATTAATAAATTTGGTCCATCAAACAAGAAACAGTTTGTGTGCACAAACAGATTTGATTCACAACAGCCCACCGGTGCGTGCTACCAACGTGGCAAGCTGCCTGCTGCAAATGCAAGACGCTCCCCAGCTCCGGGAAAGCAAAGGGATACAGCTGCTGAAGGGTGATGTGAAATTAAAGAGGGAATGAAACGTGTGATCTTATTTAATCACACCTGGTGCTTCAATTTTTCAGTAACAGCACCCTGCTAGACTGTGTCAAATCGCTTCTACAAAGAAAAAAAAAATTATGGATGGAAAATGAATTAACTCTTTCATCCCTGCTGTTAATACCTTACACCAGTCAGGAACATCTTTAGCAGTGGCTGTTGAGAAGCCTTTTTTTCTCAGATGAAAGGTGCCTGGCACCTGGCTAAGCAGAGCTTAGTGGATAAAAGTGTTTCTGTGCCAGCAGGTGAGCACTTGCTCTCCACACTGACAGAGGCACAGCTTTTGAGGGTGTGTATAATCTGTTATTAGACACCAGAAATCTCTGTGGTCAGAAGCAGTTTGAGGGACTGAAGTGCCACACTGGGACCAGTCATTTCCATTTGTTTCCTTAGGTGGGTGGCACATATGTGCAGAGAGACAGACAGAGGAAGCAGGACAGCTAGGGACAGCAGAAGGTGAAAGGGCATAAAGCAGCTCTTCCCTTGCCTTGGATGCTCTCCTCTGCACAGATTTCCTGTAAGAAGAAAATGTATCCTGGCCATTACCTGGGGGTTGTCTCCTTTGGGGGTTTGTTTTTGAAGATGATTGTTTGTTTTGTTTGTTTGCTTGAAGTCTCATTTTGCAGTGTGGGTTAATATTAAATGTCAAACATAATTTGATGCTGCAGGCACTGTGTTGTGTGATTCCTATGTCCCATTGGCCAGTCAGACACTGTTGCTCAGTATTGCCTACATACTAATAAATCACCTGTGGTAATAGACAGGAAGGTGCTCCATCTAATACACAAAATGGTAATTGTGGTCACATGTTCCTTCTTCAGGGAAAACTAAAAGAAAAAAGCAATCCTAGGTTTCACCCAGCAGCAGAAAATAAAAAGGCAAGGTATAATTAGCTTAACATAACCGTCTTTATATTAAATTCAGAGAGAAGAAAATCAAACATGAAAAACAACTAGCAGGCTCCCATACTGGTCTCCTCATTGAATTAATGTCACCAGTGCAGCACTGGATTAAGTAAGATATACAAGGCTACTGCCTGGATGAACTGTGAGTTTGGAGAGTACTCCAATTTTAAAAGGGAAGGATTTCTTTATGTAAGGGCAGGTGTTGATCTGTTAGAGGGTAGGAGCACTCTGTAAAGGGACCTTGACAGGCTGGACAGATGGGCAGAGTCCAAGGGCAGGAGATTGAACACATCCAACTGCTGGGTTCTGCACATTGGCCACAACAACCCCATGCAGTGCTACAAGCTGGGGTCAGAGTGGCTGGAGAGTGGCCAGGCAGAATGGGACCTGGGGGTGCTGGTTGATGGTAGGATGAACATGAGCCTGCAGTGTGCCCAGGTGGCCAAGAAAGCCAATGGCATTCTGGTCTGGATCACGAACAGTGTGGCCAGCAGGAGCAGGGAAGTCATTCTGCCCTGTACTCAGTACTGGTCAGGCCACACCTTGAGTCCTGGGTCCAGTTCTGGGCCTCTCAGTTTAGGAAAGATGTTGACTTGCTGAAAGGTGTCCAGAAGGGCAACAAAGTTGGTGAGGGGTTTGGAGCACATCCCTGTGAGGAGAGGCTGAGGGAGCTGGGGTTGCTTAGCCTGGAGAAGAGGAGGCTCAGGGGAGACCTTATTGCTCTCTACAACTACCTGAAGGGAGGTTGTAGCCAGGTAGGGGTTGGGCTCTTCTCCCAGGCAAGCAGCACCAGAACAAGAGGACACAGTCTCAAGCTGTGCCAGGGGAGGTATAGGCTGGATGTTAGGAAGAAGTTCTTCCCAGAAAGAGAAATTGGACATTGGAATGTGCTGCCCAGGGAAGTGGTGGAGTCACCATCACTGGAGGTGCTTAGGAAGAGACTGGATGAGGCGCTCGGTGCCATGGTTTAGTTGATTAGGTGGTGTTGGATGATAGGCTGGACTTGAGGATCTCAAAGGTCTTTTCCAACCTGGTTAATTCTATTCTATTCTGCTCTAGTCTAGTCTATTCTATAGTGTTACTTATTAAAGAAATTGGAATTTATCAGGACAAGGCTGTCTCAAGAGATGTCTAGTTTTGCCAATAAGGATTCAGCCAATTTACTGAGAAACTAAGGCATTTAAGCAAATACCTCAGAACAGTTTTAAATATATCTTAGTCTCTTCATCATTACTTGTATAACTCATACTCAAAGAGATCATCACACCAAGAAGCTTCTCCCCCCCAGTAAACAACAAAAAAAAAGCATTGTAAAAGAGTTCCATAAATAGAAGATGCTAACACTGCAACATAAGGGATTAATTTAAAGCAGGGTTGTTTAAAATGCTGAATGTAATCACAGTTCAAATTAACAAAAAGGAACTCTTGGTTTAAATCAGTTTTATTGTGGTTTTGCATTTTTAATCTGTGTTTTCATTTGATGGATGGAACCACAGGTACCACTGAAGTGGAATTCCAAAAGATCATCTGTTCTAGCCCTGCCTGCGAGGTAAAGACTAATGTCCTCAGAGGTGACTGTCAGCTATTTCTTGTACCTGCTTTACTTCTTTATTCTTTATTCTTTACTTCTTTATTCTTTACTACTTCTTTATTCTCACTCCCCCAAACATTCCACCCTGCTATGCTTATGCTAAGTTTCTAACACCCAGACTACACCTCCTAGGTGCAAACTAAACTGATTACTTTCCACCTTACCTGCAGGAAGGGAGGGAGAGCAGGCATGGGTAAACCCCAGTAAGATTTTATAGTACAAAGCCTTTACTTGACACACTGTGTGTCTTTCCAATTTTGTCCTTACATCTTGGACCCAACTCTTGCAGTATTTCCTCACTGCTCTTTTCAAAATCTCTCCTTACCCCTACAGCTCTCTTCCTGGCTTCCTCCAGTTAAGTCTATATTGTTTCATAGCATGAAGCCTGCTCCGGACACTATCCCAGCAAAACATCGAGCCAACAGAAAAGAGTTGTGTATATCCTATAGCTCACATGCAAGATTCCCACTTACACCAAAGTTTGCTCTCTTCCCCATTTTCTCCACCAGCCATATCAGGCTGTTGACTCAAAATCAGCTTGTGATATTTCAACACCACATGCTTTCTCACAGTACTGCCAGTTACTCAGATATCCCTCATCTGCCTTCATACACTTGTTTTCCCTTCCTCACAGCAGGCCTTCTTACTTAGGTTTGTTCAATTCCCATCTTACTCATTTTAACCATTTCTGCATTTACCAAGATAGCTTTGGACTCTAAACTTGCCCTCCACAGCACTCAAAACCTATTGTATCATAGTATCATTCAGGGTTGGAAGGGACCACAAGGAGCATCTAGTTCCAACCCCCCTGCCATGGGCAGGGACACCCCACACTAGATCAGGCTGGCCAGAGCCTCATCCAGCCTGGGCTTAAACACCTCCAGGGACGGGGCCTCGACCACCTCCCTGGACAACCCATTCCAGGGTTTCACCACTCTCATGGTGAAAAACCTCCTCCTCACATTTGGAGCCTACACTCTCTTGGACACTGCACTCTCCGGTCCATTGTCCAGGACACCAAGGAAAATATCCAGACTTTAATTGTTATTAGACAGCCTAGACACGATTCAGTTGACCAAGTGTAGGCATCTATTCATCTTGTCGCTCAAGAGAAGAGACCAAGATACAGCAGAGTGAGACTCAACTTACATCATAGAAGATGCCTAAAGCAAATCACACAAAACATCTCTAATGGTTCCTACTTTTCCTAGTGGGGCCAACAAAGGGAAGCTCTGGTAATTAGCTCATGCACTGCCATATATCAATCACAGAACTGTACAGGATGGAAGACACCTCTGGAGGTCTCTAGTCCTAACCTCCAGCTCAGAACAGAATTACTGTTAGAGCAGACAGCCCTAGGTTGAGCCCAGTCAAGGCTGGAACATCTACAAGGATGGAAATCCATACCACCTCTGGGCCTGTTCCCCTGTTTGACCACCCTTTTTCGCCTCCCTTACATTTAGTTAGAACTTTCTGTATTACAGTCTGTGTCCATTGCCTCTCATTCTGGCCCCAAGCACACCTGAAAGTGTTTCTGTCTTGTCTGCACCCTCCCAACAGGCAGTTGCAGGCAGTAGTATGACCCCCTTGAACCTTATCACCCTGGACAAACCCAGCCCACACTCTCTTTTCCTACATCATGTGCTCCCACCCTGACCACCTTGGTGGATCAAAGTCTTTCTTGTATGGAGTGCAAAACTGCACAGACTGCTCAAGCTGTCATCTCACTAGTACTAAACAGAAGGTAAGGATCAGTTGCCTTGACCTGATGGTGACCCTGCTGCTTGCACAGCCCAGTGTGTTGTTGGCTTCCTCTGCAGCAAGGGCACACTGCTTGTTTGCTATTTATCAGACCTTGAGGTATTTTTCAGCAAAGTGCTCCCCAGCCAGCCAGTCTGTACTGGTGCTGGGGGTTATCCTATCACAGATGCAGAACTCTGTGTTTGTTGAACTACCTAAGGTCTCTGTTAGTCCACTTTTTCAGTCTGTTCAGAGCCCTCTGAGTGATAGTGATGTCTTCCAGCAGATCAAGCACTGTCCCCAGTTTGGTTGTCATCTCTCAAATTTGCTGAAGGTCCACCCCTTCTCATCATCATGACACTAACAAAGGTATTTGGCCAGTGCTGTCCCCTGTATCAATCCCCTAGGGATGCCATTAGGTTGTCCATCCACTTCTTGTCTCTTATGCATTCTATAAATCAGCAGTTTGTCTACAAGGATACTGTGGGAGATCATATCAAAGATGTCTGTAAAATCAAGATACACAACATGCATTGCTCCTCCCCTGTCCACACAGCCAGCTCTCTCATTGCGGAAGGCAATCAGGATCTTTTGCTCTTGCTAAAACCATGTTGGGTCCTCTCAGCTGCCTCCTTGCCTTTCACGTGCCTGGACCTCTGAACTAGAAAAGATTATTTGCTGCTCTGTGCCCTCCACACAACTGCTTTCTGTTACTAGTTCTGCATAGTTAAAACACTCCTTAGCCCTGAATCTGTCAGCTTGTTGGCGTGAATTTAAACACAGCATGTATCAAGAAATACGGCATTTCTTTTCCAGTTAGCACAATCTACACATTTGTTTATGTGATTAGCACTTTCATACACAACCCTTGACTGATTTCATTCTTTATGTTCTCACTATATTTGGGCATTAGTAATGACAGACAATGAGAGGTGAGCTTTGATGGGGTGGGATTCCTGTGAAGTTCGAGTTATGAAACGGATTTTAGTGTGTAAAAGTGAAGTGCAATAAAACATTGAAGAACAGTATTTACCAAATAAGCTACAAAATCAAGGCAAAAATAAGCTTATAATTATACTTTTAGAGTAATCAGTCTCAAGGAAGCATTCATTACCATGGTGACCCAAATGTCAGTTCTGGCTGCTGCAGCTCTCAAGACAGCAGAACTGGTAGGTCTTCACTGCACAGTTTTTGTTTATAGATTAAAAGTGGAAACCGAGCTTTTCAGCTTTCCCACCCCCCAAGTGGTTTCTTACTTCTGAATGAAGTAGTTGCTGAACTGAAATAGCTGAACAAACATGAAAAAGATACTATCTCTGCACCTGCAGAAGTAGAAAAGGATTAGCTCTTCAACAGCAGGTGTATAACAGGTGACTTTCACCAGTTCTGCTGCCTGACTTCCTTTGCAGTTCAGCAGCAAATACTCACCGCTGCATGGTGAAGAACCATGAATTTAAATAATTGCAAGAACCCTGGGAGCTGCCTTTACTCTGCTGTCTGCAGTTCAAAAAACATCCAACGTGCTACTTACTTAGACAAACATTAACATGAAGCACGGCGTTGATTCAAAATCACGTGAAACATTTCATACCCACTTTGCACTGCAGAGTTTGCAACTGCTGGAAATACTGCAGTATGTTAATACAACTCCTTAATACAATCAAATTCTTGGATTTTTCTGAAGCAGAAGGAAAAAAAACCCACTTGCATAGGCCTTGCTGTGAAAATAACAGAGTTAACACTTGCTGCCTCACCCCCCTATAGGATTTAGGTGTGTGCTGGGGGGATGAGGCAGGAATGGGGTAGATGTGAATAAGATCAGCTTTTGATTTTCAGGACTGTGTGGCAGTAACTTTTGAGCAAATGTTGCTGGCTTCAAAAAGCTCTTATTTCATACTTTTGCAGTTGTAACACAGGTTTTAAGCTTTCAGGCTATTCAATCTGTAGCATGCACAAAATCTTAGAATCATAGAATCAGTCAGGGTTGGAAGGGACCACAAGGATCAGCTAGTTCCAACCCCCCTGCCATGGGCAGGGACACATCACACTAGATAAGGCTGGCCAGAGCCTCATCCAGCCTGGTTGTAAACACCTTGCTTCACTATTGCCAGTATGGTTCAACCTGGCCTCTGCATTCACTTTGACATTTTTCCTATCTCAGAAAGAAGCTCTGAACCAAAAAGATCAAGATGCCAAGAGATACTTTTAAAGCTTATGATATCAGTTTGCACTTGCAACAGTTTATTTGTTTCTGTCTTCCCTTAATTTTACATGAAAATACCTCCCCATTTATACACAGGCTAAGTTGGACAACAAAGGGAATAGTTCAAAACAGGACCTAGAGATGCTAAAAGCTATACAACAGGGCATGGATTAGTTGTATTTTCTATGTGGCACATCTGTCAAGCACCTCCATCTGAGGTGCTGATAAAACAAGACAGCTTAAGGCAATAAACACATCAGATCCATCTGTTCTTCAGGGCACTGAGAAGAAAAGGCACTGCTCCCTGCGGTATTCTGTACACTTGAGACCATTCTGGGGAGCATTCCCTCTGCTGCCAATACCAATTCAGCTCTACCAGCCTAAGCAGTAGGGTTTCCTACTTGACACCTGTCTCCTATCTGTACCTGTTGTGTACCCTTCTCACTACAGACAACTGATGGCTGGGACAGGGATGCAGGTGTATTGGAAAGACTTGGGCACAGGGAGGAAACACAAGTGTGGAAAGTTAAGAGTGAAGCCCATACTGAGGCAGGGGGGTTGGAACTCTGGTGGAGCCTCCTCCCACCCCAGATGTGGCCAATTTGTCCTCCCCACCCACTCCCCTATTTAATCCCCACCAGGAGAGGCAGAAGCCCTAAGCTGAGCCCATCTGGGCTGGAGGATCCTCCTCTCATCTCTGGTGAGTGCCCCTGGAGCACACTGGGTGATGGTGGTGGTGACAACAAAGGCCGGGGGGCCTGGTGGCCCCCCGGTTGTTAGGGCCAGAATTGATGACTGCTCCAATATCATCCACGGGTGCTGGCTGGGTCTCCTTCCTGGGGCTGAGCTCTTCTGTGTGGTATCTTAGCTGGTTGAGGGTTTTGTCCCTGGCTCTGGGATGTGTGCAAAACTGGTGGTGGTGGAGCAGGGGCTGTTTAGGCAGAGGGCAGAAGGGTGTAGAGGGAGCAGGGGCTGCTTTGGGAAGATGAAGGCTGGAGGGGTGGTGGGTGGAGTGAGGAGGGTTAAACTAGATGACTTGTAGAGGCTGCTTCCAACTCTGGTGATTCTAGGATCTAGTTTCAACCCCCTTGCCATGGGCAGGGACACCTTCCACTAGACTAAGTCAGTATCTTTAAGGATTTTTTTTCCTTTTATTGTACATGGAAATCAGCACACAAGAGGGTAGCTCTGATGGGTTAGGGATTTGAAGCTACTTTCTTTTGAAAACAAGGTCTTTTGTATCTTGACATAAGAACTGAAATAATTACATGAAATTCAGGAGTGAATAAAAAAGACTGGTATGAGAACCTTTCACCTTGAGTATTGTGTCCAGTTCTGGGCCCCTCAGTTTAGGAAAGATGTTGACTTGCTGGAATGTGTCCAGAGAAGGGCAACAAAGCTAGTGAGAGGTCTCAAGCACAGCCCTGTGAGGAGAGGCTGAGGGAGCTGGGGTTGCTTAGCCTGGAGAAGAGGAGGCTCAGGGGAGACCTTATTGCTCTCTACAACTACCTGAAGGGTGGTTGTAGGTGGGTGGGGGTTGGTCTCTTCTCTCAGGCAACTAGCACTAGAACAGGAGAACACAGTTTTAAGCTGCACCAGGGGAGGTTTAGGCTTGAGGGAAGAAAAAGTTATTCATAGAGTGATTGGCCCTTGGAATGTGTTGCCCAGGGAGGTGGAGGAATCACCATCACTGGAGGTGTTTAAGAAGATACTGGATGAGGCTCTTGGTGCCATGGTTTAGTTGATGGTGTTGGATGATAGGGTGGACTCGATCTCAAGGGTCTCTTCCAACCTGGCTTATTCTATTCTAAAACCCAACTGAATTTGTGCAAAGGGTTTGGCTCTTTCGATCCTGTTGCTCAGCACAAGTTAGTATTTATCTGAAGTGTAGGTAGTGGGAACACTGAAGTAAGGTCATAACTCAAAGACAAGTTGTCTTCACAATATTAAACTATCATGTGAACTTTCAAAGGACCAAGTTGCCCTTCATTTTGCCATGTACCTCTTATGTTTTGTTTGCTTGTAAGGGAGGCAGAATTTTCCTTTAGGTAGTCATGTCCACATAACTGAAACTTCATGAAGTTCAATAAGGATAAGTGCAGGGTCATGCATGTGGGGAGGAAAACCAGCAAGCACCAGTACAAGTTAGGGGCTGCCCTGCTGAAAAGCAGCTCCATGGAGAAAGACCTTGGAGTCCTAGTGGGCAGCAAGCTCTCCATGGGACAACAATGTGCCCTTGTGGCCGACAGAGCCTGTGGTATCCTGGGGTGCATCAAGAGAAGTGTGTGCAGCAGGTCTGGAGAGGTTCTCCTTCCCCTCTGCTCTGCCCTGGTGAGACCACAGCTGGAATATTGTGTCCAGTCTTGGGCTCCCCAGGTCAAGAGACAGAGACCTGCTGGAGAGGATCCAAGAGAACCATGAGGATGCTTATTTGGACTTGAGCATCTCCCCTGTGAAGAGAGACTGAGAGCCCTGGGGCTGTTTAGTCTTGAGAAGACTGAGTGGAGATCTGATCAATGTGTATAAATATCTGAGGGGTGGGTGTCAAGTGGAGGAGGCCAATCTTTTTGGTGGTGTGCAATACTAAGACAAGAAACAGCAGGTACAAGCTTGAACATAGAAGGTTTCACCTCAACCTGAGGAGAAGCTTCTTTACAGTGAGGGTGATGGAGCACTGGAACAGGCTGCCCACGGAGGTTGTGGAGTCTCCTTCTCTGGAGACTTTGAAACCCACCTGGATGCATTCCTGTGCAGACTACCCTAAGTGATCCTGCTTTGGCAAGGGGATTGGACTTGATGGTCTCTTGAGGTCCCTTCCTACCTCTAATGTACTGTGACACTGAGTTCACCTAATCCAGGATCTTAGCTCCAGCAGGGGCTCTTAGAAGCTGCAGGCATCCTACTCTGTACTTCTGGTTCACACCCATTATGTACTCCATTTTCATACAGCTACAGCATCCCTTCTAATACTCTTCCCCTATTACATCCAGAAGGCAACCCTGAAAAGACAACAGCTGCTCTCATCTGTCCAGCTCCCCAAAGAGCAGCTGCAGCAAACACAAACTACAACATCGAATGCTACCAAAGAGCCACCAACTGCATGGCTCCAAATACAGATCACAGCAACTGGAGAACAAGCACAGAAATAGCTGACAGGGTTGAGGTGTGCATGACAATTTTCCAGCTGTGTTTTAACAGAAACCACATTTGAGCCACCTGCAGCCACATCCAATGAGTTTGGCAGTAGCTCAGGGGATGTACTGCTTTCTCACAAGAAGGCAGAATTAAAGTGTTTTTTACAGGATATATACATCCCTCTGACATTGGGCTTGCTATAGATCTTTAACTCAGCTGACACCCTTTCATTTCTTGCTTTTGACTGGCAGGAGAAAAGCTGAAATGAACACAGCAGACCCAGATTACAAGCACAAGGAGCAACTGAGTGAGAAGCACTTGGTTTGGGCCATTGAAGGTAAGATACAAGTATACAAAAACTCCTTTTGTATGATGGTCACATAACCATATTACCCAATCCACCTGAAAAGTAAACATCCAAGGCAGAGCTCCCTGGAAAATATCCTCCTTTGCTAAGCCCTTCTAGATTAGTCCCAATTTTGAGAGGTCTTTAACTTGTTTCATCTTCCCACTAAATATTTAAAGCTACTATTGAGCAGCCACTGTTGAATCCAGGCTGTAACAGTTCTACCAATAATCACTTGACATAGTTCAAAACCAAGCTGATTCTTATAAAGCAAGCTGGCCAAACATCTTGTCCTCTGATACAGAGGACTCCATGTGCAGGACACAAGAGTATGGCATAAATGCTATGAGATGGGAGGGACAGAGCGTGGAGCTGGAGGGTGTCCTTTCCAGGACAGCAGCTCCTGCCAAGCAGTGTCAGATGGAGCTGGTATGCAGATCACAGGTGTGCTTGTGTGGATGTGGCACTCCAATGAATATGTTTAAGTCAGCTTTGCCCTTCAGATTATCATGCACCACATATGTAAGTGAACAGCCAGCAAGGTAAGTCACAGAAGGGATAGGGGCTCTGGTGAAGCCCTGCAGAAAAAGGGGATGGAGGTAAGGGGCAAATGGCAGAAATCTTGCAGTGTGTGAGATGGGACAAAGCTGCACCAAACTCATACTGTCTCATTCTGCTAAGCATCAGAGGTGAAGGATTAAGCATATTGCCCACTATGACTCAAGGAGGTCATGCATATTATTGGAAACTTAGAATGGTGGCAAAAATTATGAAAGAATGAAGGAAGCAATCAGAGCTGAGAGTCTGATCACTGAAACACAGAAATAGCCTGTAGGAAAGCTGGCCCTGGCCTTATTTGCTGCAAAACAGCTTCAACAGCCAATTTGAAGCTAGCACACTAGGATGCTGTTATATGTAAGTTAATAAGCACTTACTATTGATGGTTTCTGCAGTGGCTCTTTAATTTTTAATCATATTCTTAATTTACTGTTTATGTTTTTATGCAATTAGTGTGTGTGCATCTGTGACAGAGAAAACATGGAGCACTGTTTATTCAGAAGTACAATGCCTTGCTTTCTAAATGAGGAGACACATGTATCTCCTGCTTAAGTTCTTTCCCCACACAGTCCTATTATTTTTCAGCAGAATGCCATCTCAGGCTGCTGTGCTGTGTTGCACCATTCTGCTGTTAGAAAGGGCACCACCGACCTCTCTGTGCAATGCTGTACCCTGGAGTTTGGAGCTGAACATCATTAAAATACCCAGTGCTAAGAAACAGGCAGTTTCACTGACACTTTCCTGAACAGAAATCCCAGCATCCCTTTTTCATCTGCAGATCAGACATTTAGGTAACACCCTGGGACACCCTCATCCTCCTCATCCCCATTTCAAACTTTCATTAGACTCCAGTAGTTATAAAACCTCGGTGCACTGAAGGGGTGGATGATGGACCATTTATTTTTAAGCACTGGCAATTTTTCATGGTGATCAACAATAAAATTCTCAATTACAGAGGGAGAGTAAATAAACCAAAGGATAGTGCTTCAGAGACATGGGTAATGATGGAAGGATAGAGATTAGAACATCTTGGAATCCAAAAGATAAGCTAATCACGCATAATATTATATTCCTGTCACTACCTGACATGCTGGTTGGTGATTTAAAAAAAAAAATCAAAAGAAAAGCCAAAAATGCCCTCAGCAGAGGCACAACGTGGTTGATATAGATCCTGGTGGAGCTCTCGGGGGCAATCTGATGCCCAGGGAAGCTCTTTGTGCCTGTGCCCTCCGCCCTTAGACTGCCGCTGGTCATAGGCTCAGCAGCACAGCAAATGAGGGCAGGCAGTAACAGGACTGCACACTCCTCAGACTGAGACTGCTCTCAGTCTCAGCGGGCAGAGGCTGGAGGAAAAAGAGAACCCTTTGTTTCCCCAACACAGCATGTACTTCAAGGAGAGATGATGCCAGGTATCTTAAGAGCTTCACAGCAAAGGTTTAAACGGAGGTGACTGACCCCCTGTGTTCATGGCTCAGCAGCTGGATACTTGCATCCCACTGCAGCTGTATTCTATTCCCTGCATCCTTGAAAAGCCCAGGCTGGCATCTACTTTATTCTCTCAGGGGAAAAAATTTAAAGAAAGATGCAATTCTGTTCCTCTGCAAATATAACACTTCCAATTTCACTTCTTGTTCTCTGCAGCACAGGAAAGGTAAAGATAGATAGAAAATCAATATTTTCACAGAGAAAATAAACATCTGTGAGTTCCCATAAAAGGAAGAAACTAAAGGGCCATGGCTATAGATGTCATAACACTGGCAGAACAGGTTGGATTAATGTGCTGAGGTAAAAGACTAACAAATAGAAATGAAAAAATGGCTTTGAGTGAATGCTACAGGTTACAGCATCATTTTTTGGAAGCACGCTGTGCTCTGTGGCCAAAGCATGGGGCAGACACAAGCACCTTCACACGGACACCATTCCTGGAAGCACCCACCCTGGGGAATGTTGCTGCCCAGTACATGCAGCCCTGCACTCCAGGAACTGGACTCTTGTGTTTAAAACAAAAGCCATCTGCATCAGCCAGGCAGCTCAAAGAGGCAGCTTCAGTTCTTGTTTTCTTCTTTGCCCCCAGGAACTTGCAATAAGGAAGGAGGAGACTGTATAATGAAAGGGAGACAGGAAGGTCTCCAGTAGGCTGAGTCCTAAAGATAGCAATGAAACTAGCACGAAGGGAAGGAGGAAACCACCCTCCCACATCGGAGGAAACCCCAAAATAAAACCTTTTGGCAGATGGTAAAAGACTTTAGCATTCAATAAAATGAACGAACTGCATGAGAATGCAAGAGGGCCTTAAGGGAGATGCAGAAAGCCCAAACAAAAGCTATTAGGAGGAAACCTGGTTTTTTTCAGTCACTCTTCAGTGTTATCATTTCAAGTAAGTTTTAGATAGGTTTTACCACCTTTTCTATTTAACTGAAACTATGCAGTTCATGGTTTTCAGGAGACTTATAACTTAATTGCCTGTACTAGTTAATTAAATGAAAAGGAAGACATTTTTGGTAAGTTTCCTGAATTAGAGCAAAAGTTCCCAATGAGCATTTCCTCTGGGGTTCTGCCTGGTCCCGGCCTTCCTGTGTAAGACTGGACACAACTCCACATAGGCAACAAAAGCCACAAGCACAAGATAATAATGATTTAACACTTGTAGCAGGTTCAACCACATACAGATAAAAGGAGGAACTCAGAGGACTAGAATCTGTCTAACTGCATTTATTGAAGTACTAACGTTGAGGAAAAGTTACCAAAGCACAGGTAAGTTATAACCCTGTCCCAAGACAATATATAGAATAAGTCCTTGTCTGCTTCAGACTAAAGGACTATTTAACTTACAAGAAGGGGGAGGGGGGGGGGGGGCAGGAAGAACCAAAACCCCTTAACCTAGAATTTGTAACTCATTAATATTAGCCTTTTTGGTTGGTGGTTTGTTTTAGTGGCAGTAGTTAGCTCCATGAAAATACGCTTGTAGAAAGCAACAGCGTAGGAAAAGATCATGCTATCAAATGTATCAAAACCCAGCAATTGAAGAGTGTAGCCTAATCAAATTTTGCTAACAGGTACAGATGAATACAATAAAGTTTAAGCTTTCAGGCTATTCAATCTGTAACATGTACAAAATCTTAGAATCATAGAATCAGTCAGGGTTGGAAGGGACCACAAGGATCAGCTAGTTCCAACCCCCCTGCCATGGGCAGGGACACATCACACTAGATAAGGCTGGCCAGAGCCTCATCCAGCCTGGTTGTAAACACCTTGCTTCACTATTGCCAGTATGGTTCAACCTGGCCTCTGCATTCACTTTGACATTTTTCCCATCTCAGAAAGAAGCTCTGAACCCAAAAGATCAAGATGCCAAGAGATGCTTTTAAAGCTTACCATATCAGTTTGCACTTGCAACAGTTTATTTGTTTGTCTTCCCTTAATTTTACACGAAAATACCTCCCCATTTAAGGCAGTGGGAGATTGGTGTCACATTAAAAGTAGGCAATGGCACTTGTGATATGCTTCATGGTGATAAAAAATAGGAAAACTATTGCCTATTTTTCCTCTGCTTATTTTAGCTATCCCAAAGTGGATGGCAAGCCCTCCAGCTGACAGAAGCAGGAACCTCCACAGGGCAATGCACTGCACCTATCATGGGCACCTGTTTTAGAAGGGCACAGATTATCTCTGGAGGTGGCTGTTGTTCCACATTGAGGGCATGGTTTAGTTGATTAGAAGGTGTTGGGTGATAGGTTGGACTTGAGGATGTCAAAGGTCTTTTTCCAATCTGGTTAATTCTATTGATTATTTGAGGACTGTAAGCAATGAGTTCAACCAATCATCTAACTTGTAGCTGGCTAATGTAAGATGCAACAAAGACACTTTGAAGTGCTCAAGACAAAAGGCAGTATTCTCACTGTTATCTTTTATGCCATTTTAGTGAAGAACACGAATAAAAAGCCTGAGACAAAAGCCAGTGTTTTGAGTTTCGCTTCCAACAGTGATTATGAAATTAGGATTGCAAATAATATTGGGAGTTCACATCCTCAAAAGAGATTGAGACCAAGTGCAAAATAGGCTTTATATAATTAAGAATAAAGTTCTAAAGAGAACCAAATATCAAAACTGTATTTTTTTAATACAATAAAATTGATGTGAGACCATATTTTTAATTTTAGAAAGAACTACCTTGGGTGAGAGAACAGAACACCTCTGTTTCTCTATTTGTGGTTTTAATTAAGTTCCTAAAAAGGTTTATGGATTTGATCCAGAGGTCAGCAGAGTCATTGGTACCCTTCAATGATTTGAATGGGCTTTATAGTCTCATGCTGTAGAGGAAAAATGGGGTTGATCCTGCTCTCATTTCAGCCAGTTTCATGTGTCGCTGAAATCAATGGAGCATTGCTCCTTCATTTGCCCTCACAGAAGCAAGAGCGAAGTTGAGGTCTCAGATTTTCAGAGTGAGATAACTGGGATAAACCCAAACCATAGCTGATGGCAGACATAAATTTACATTCCTCTTAGCAGAGCAGCTACTCTTGTTATTTGTTCACTATGCTAGAATTGATACAGAATGTGGGAATGAAGAGTATGGATAGACTAGAATAAACCAGGTTGGAAGAGACCTTCAAGATCATCCTGTCCAACCCACCTAAACAACTAAACCATGGCACCAAGCACCCCATCAAGTCTCCTCCTGAACACCTCCAATAGGGTGACTCCACCACCTCCCTGGGCAGCCCATTCCAATGGGCAATCACTCTCTCTGTATAGAACTTCTTCCTAACATCCAGCCTAAACCTCCCCTGGTGCAACCTGAGACTGTATCCTCTTGTTCTGGTGCTGGCTGCCTGGGAGAAGAGACCAACCTCTGCCTGTCTACAACTTCCCTTCAGGTAGTTGTAAAGAGCAATAAGGTTCAAATCTTAAAGCCAGCTAAAGACTTTCCCTAAGACTCCAGCTGAATTAATTATAAGCAGCAGAAACTTAAGGAAGATGATAGATTTAGGTGCTCCTAATTCCTAGGGACATCCTTGATGAAAGGATTCCCCTCTTCTGGTCCCAGGGTCTGTTTACATACCTCACCTAAACCTGTCTGGATTCTGATCATGTAGACCAAAAGAAAACACTGAATAGATCTGTACAACATATATTCTCATACCAGAATCATCATGCAATCAGATAAGCCATATAGAAGCACAGTAAAATTCCCACAGTGACATTCCCATTACTAGAGGGAACCAAAAGATCTCAAGAATAGCAGTAATGGTATAATATATGAACACAGGAGTTGCTGACAAAGCAATGGTCACCCATTTAGTGCTTATCGCAGCAGCTGATATTTAAGAAGGGAGCAAGAAAATTTATCAACAAACAATTCTAGCCAGTAACTATCAGCAAACAATAATAATTCACTGGAAAGAGCTTACTAGGATTGGATAAAAATAAAACACTCTTTGTATGACAGTAGCTGAAAGGGAAAAAAAAATCTACACCTAGAGGAAACATTTGTAGAAAAAGACAAAAAAAAAAAGCTCATAGATGTCTCATTTGATGAAGATACATCCCAGCAAAAAGACATTCATTACCTGGATGGGCTGTAAGGGCTGGCTGCTTTTCTATGACCCGCAAAAAACCATGCTCCATGTTTAAGTAGAGATCTACAAAAGTCAACAATATCAGTGGTTAGTGTCACAGTCAACAGCTGCAACAGAATGGATGGCACCTGCACTGCCAGACATGTTACAGCAACTCGGGGGTCTAGAGAAAGATGCATTCAGAAATTACTCAGGTGGGCAACAGTTTTTTTTCAGTGGAGCTTAAGAGGTAGGACTGTCTCTCCCTTTCTCTTTCCTGTCCCTTTTTATCTGAAACAGTTTGTATGCTTCAAAGTCTTTAAAGTTTGGAGTGAGAATTGTAACTGCTGTGACACTGTGGGAGTGATCAGGGTAAGGAGTTTTCAAATGTCCGTCTTCATCTTTAATTGCTTGACACTTATAAAAACTAGTCCACTGCCTAAGACAATGCTGATTGCTCCTCCCTACAGTCAAGATTCTTTAAATACAGCTGTACCACCCTGGCACCTTATGACAGGCAATAAGAAGGAATGGCTGAAAAGTGTTTCACATAGCTTTGCTCCCGGAACAAGCTAAGGAAACTCCTTGGTAGACAACTGTAGTCTACTAAGCCCTGTAAACTCAGGCTAAAAGAAAAATCAACAAAAGAAAATGATACCAGGAGATATTAATCTCTTGGCCTAACTTTAAGAGCAACCCTCAGACACTCAGGAGTTCTGGAAGGAACGAAAGACAAAAAGATGAAGAAAGGCGGCTTTCCTCTTTATTCCGCAAGAAGATTAAAATGTCCTAACGCACTAAAGAAAGAAGGATGTGTGATTACCACTCCATCTGTAACTCTGACACATGCCAAAGAGCAAAGAAAACAAAACCCATACAGCTCAGGGGATGTTGGAGAGTAAACTTTAACAACAGAAGCTTTGCACTACTACTCTCTGAACACACTTAGTAAGAACCTCCTCTATTTTTCTGCACAATGCTTTTTCTTACAGGTCTTTCTCTCAAAAAAACAGTTCCTGGCACAACAGTGCTCTCTCAACACAAAAATCCAATGACAAAGCTTCAGGGTCTGCTATCTGACATTACCAACAGTAAGTCTCCCATCTGGTCTCAGTAAAGAATGAAAGACTATGGCAAAATTACTTGTTTCAAGGCCCAAGTGTTGGAGTTGTTTCAATTTCATCTCACGTCATCAAATGCCATCTGATGGCAGTAGGGTTTCCCAGATGAACTGACTGCGAGGATGTGAATCCTATTTCTACTGGAGAGGACTCAAAACTCCAAGACTATGCCAATGTATATGCTTTTAGACTGTGCCCAAACTTGAAGGTGAACCTTGACATGCCTTTTTGGTCACATACAGAAGTCTTTAACTTGCTCCTACAGCTCCTGAGGATGAGAGGTCCAACCCTCTTGTATAGTTGAATGAGTATGCCAACTCACAAGCCCTGACAGTTTATGCCAGGATATCTGGATATAAAATGATGTCCACAATCCTGAGTCTGCTGTTTCCTCATCAGATTGTTGTCTGGTGGAAGTCAATACACAAGCCAAATGCATGCAGACCATCTACTTTTCCAATGATGTAGATAAGCTTAACCAAGAATAAGCTCCAGGATGTGGATGAAACCTTAGTGTGGTTGAGGAGCTTCAGAACTGTGTAGTTTTTCCATGTACCTACTTGCTTAAAGTTCAACTCATCGCTCTGACAGTGAGAAAACAAAGACTTCCTCAATCATAGAATAGTTTGGGTTGGAAGGGACTTCCAAAGGTCATCTAGTCCAACCCCCTCTGCAGCACTAGGTCAGGTTACCCAGAGCCATGCTGAGCCTCATCTTGAGTATCTCCAGGGATGGAGATCTCCAAGGATGGGGCCTCAACCATGTCCCTGGGCAACCCATTCCAGCGTTCACCATCCTTATGATAAAGAACTTGTTCCTAATATCTCCTCAAAACCTACTCTTCTCTAGTTTGAAACCATTGCTCCCATACAGGTGATACCTTCGGAAAACCACTGAAGTTCTTCAAGAGCCACTCACTACAGATTTTCTCAATGCACCCTTCCTTTGGAGAGGCAACTTTCAGTAAGCCAGGTGACTGGGAAGTATTTTTACTGATTAAAACTTCAAAGGTAATGCTGTCTAGAGCGGGATATGAGTTACATTTCAGGATCACACAATACAGCTGTTGCTGAACTGCCAACAGAAAAATGGAATTGTTAAAAAACAATTCCCTGCCACATTTCCATTCACATTCATGTTGCAAATGAAGGCTGCTGTATTTATGCTGTCATCTGCTGGAATTAGCACTTAAATAAATAAATAAAGACAGACAGGTGCTTTATGAGCACTTAGGCTGCACAGAAGAAAATTAGGTATTTTTAAAAGCTGTTCAGAACTTTTTTTTTTCAGAGTTCCAAGTCTGTAACATTAAGGCCTACAAGACCACTGTTAATATACTCCAATTAATTATTTTATAGAGAATCAATTTCAATTAAAATCCATTCAAGTAATAACTGGGAAAATTCCATAATATTGATCTTCAGGGGGAACCAGCAGAGTTCAAGTTGTTAATCATACTTGAGGATGTCATAAAACACTGGGCTAGTACCCATGGTTTATGATCACATCAAATAAAGAGTTTTGAGAAGTGCACCCTTTCCTTTGTGGAAGTTGCCAGAGATCTGCACACACTGCTTAGTAATAAAGAAACAGTTCATAACACTGCTGACTGCCTATGTATAACCAAGTAAATGAAGGTGCTCTATCATATGAAGCATAAAAGCCATTAAGAGTAAACTTTTATTTGAATAGAATCACATTCATTTTTAAAATTACATTACAGAAAGGCTTTTAAAGACTGTGAATAGGAAAAAGAAGAGAGAAGCTTTTAAACAACACAGGCTCTTTTTACACAACTTAGAAAGGCAACTTTACAAAGGCATAAAAAGCAGAGGGCTTTTCTCCTGCCTCCCTTGAATCTTTACACTAATTATAGCACTATACTGCACAGGCCATAAATGCTAGCAACAACAGGAAGAAAAATGCTTTTGAACTATTTGGCAGTGCTCACCTTCAGGAATTCAAACCAGCAAAATTTTCCTTTACATTTTCAGAAAGG
Source organism: Melanerpes formicivorus (assembly GCF_026170545.1). NCBI lineage: Eukaryota > Metazoa > Chordata > Aves > Piciformes > Picidae > Melanerpes > Melanerpes formicivorus. Next base: position 2,091,611 of record NW_027142423.1, on the reverse strand, counting down.
CTTGAATGTGTGTTGCGTTTCTTAAAGGCAGCAAGATGGTGGAAGGCTTCTCAAACAGAGTGCATTTGTGCAGGTGTCAGCAAAACCAGTTTCAGAAAATCAGAAAGCTAAGTGTCACCAAAACTCATCTGAGTAAAGAGGGCAATTCACCCAGCTTCCAGACCAACATTTTTCAGTGTAGGGGTTTGGACATAACGAGTGAGATACTGATCTCACCTAACTTTAGCTGTCTACCATGTAGGCAAATACATGTGGCAGCCATCCCGAGCATCTGTAATAACCAATGATGAGCAAAAGGCATCAGTTATCTGATGTGTCTGAGGTGTGACTGGAGTGTCTGGTGTACAGAGGATGTGTAGTAACTTCTGCATGCTTAGAGACTCCATGGAAGGCAGAAGACACCCAACTGAAGGCACGCCAAGTTAGGCTTTGGCACTTTCAGCACCACTGAGGCTGCCAGTGACTATAACCTAGTTTGTAAAAAAACTTGTGAACAACTTGTTTCATGACAGAGACAGATATTCAATGGATAATAAAAGAACTAGGCAGGGAAGTACTCTTCCTAATGCTGCAATTCTTAACGCTCTGGGGCCTAAGAGGATGGCACCACAGAGTGGGGCCAGGGTTAGGGTTGAACAGCATCTGCTACTGTCACAGGCAGAGTGTTGGGACAGAGGGATACTGCATCTGACCAAGAACGGCCTTTCTTCTTTCTTATATCCAGTGCTCAGCTTGATCTTGAAGGTGTTAGCTAATAAATACAGTGAGGTTTTGAACCAGAAGCCCAGCACTGAAAGGGGTCAGAAGTATCATCAGGGCTCCCATTTCCTCAGCTATTTTATAAAACAACTTTATCAACCCTAATTTTATTCCCTGTCTGATTTCTGGAAAAATCTCAGAAGTGACAAACACGTTACACTGTAAATGGCACCAACTTACAATATGTAGACCTGAATCATTTAAACTCTTTGTGAAAGACTGTACCTATTCCTGGAATCCCTTCCACCAGCCTGTTCTTTTCAGCTGGGTGGAAAAACGAGTGATTTCTACTGGCACTGCTCACGAACAGCTGTTGTTAAATCACAGCCACTGACTGCTCAAAACTTTCCTATTTAGTTGAAAGTCTGTCACGACTGACTGCAGAACAAACAACACTGCAATTTCTTTTTCTTAAACCTTAAGCAGTTTTTCTCCTTAAACCTTAAGCAGTTTTTTTCCTTAAACCTTAAGCAGTTTTTCCTCCTTCTCTTTCCAACTTACATGAGTGGGGAGATGTGTGTGTGTTTGTAGATGTATATGTAAGTGTAGTATCTATCTGTCAAACCTGTAAGAAAGTTTTGGATATGCATTAGCTCAGAAGGGCTAAACTTTCCAGACCAAATTTTCCAGTAGACTGACTCCTGAGAAATTTGAAAAGCAGGAATGAAAAAAATAAATAAATAAAATAATCAACATTAATAAAATAGTAAGAAACCCAGACAACTGCAACCATGTCCTTGCAATCATACAAAACAGCTAATAACACATTCCCAGTAGACTGAGCTGCAATATTAACTATGCAAACAGATAAAAATGCAAATGTATCATAATATTATACAGCTAAAATCCTGTCACAGGAGTTTCATAGTTTCATAGTTTCATTCAGGGTTGGAAGGGACCACAAGGATCATCTAGTTCCAACCCCCCTGCCATGGGCAGGGACACCCCACACTAGATCAGCCTGGACAGAGCCTCATCCAGCCTGGGCTTAAACACCTCCAGGGACGGCGCCTCGACCACCTCCCTGCACAACACATTCCAGGGTTTCACCACTCTCATGGTGAAGAACCTCCTCCTCACATCCAGCCTGAATCTCCCCACCTCCAGCTTCATTCCATTCCCCCTAGTCCTATCACTACCTGAGATCCTGAGAAGTCCTTGCCCAGCCTTCCTGTAGGCCCCCTTCAGATACTGGAAGGCCACAATTAGGTCACCTCGGAGCCTTCTCTTCTGCAGACTGAACAGCCCCAACTCCTTCAGTCTGTCCTCATAGGAGAGGTGCTCCAGCCCTCTGATCATCCTTGTGGCCCTTCTCTGGACACCTTCCAGCACCTCCACATCCCTCTTGTAATAGGGGCTCCAGAACTGGAGGCAGTACTCCAGGTGGGGTCTCACCAGAGCTGAGTAGAGGGGGAGGATCACCTCCCTCGACCTGCTGGCCACACTTCTCCTGATGCAGCCCAGGATCTGATTGGCTTTGCGGGCTGCAAGTGCACATTGAGAGCTCATGTTGAGCTTTTTGTCCACCAGCACCCCCAAGTCTCTCTCCTCAGGGCTACCCTCCAGCCAGTCACTGCCCAGCCTGTATTTGTGCCTGGGATTGCCTCGACCCCGATGCAGGACCCTGCACTTGCTCTTGTTGAACTTCATGAGGTTGGCTTGTGCCCACCTCTCCAGCCTGTCAAGGTCCCTCTGGATGGCCTCCCTTCCCTCCAGCGTGTCTGCTGCACCACACAGCTTGGTGTCATCAGCAAGCTTGCTGAGGGTGCACTCAATGCCACTGTCCATGTTCATCTGTACAATTTCATAGCTGCATGCATGTTGCCTTATTCATACTCCAGACTAGGCCTACTGAAGGACAATTCTGTGCTAAACCTATCCAATGTATTGTCCAGTGTATTAGAACTTACTCTACCTGACAAATGAATCACTTGGTTATTTGATATGAATATGTATTAGCATCACATATGAATATGCATTAGCATACAGCAAGAGCTAAAAGCTAACTAACAGAACCATACTAATTCAATGGTCTAACAGGGACCATGGATTGCACTGCAAAGTATATTCTTAGGCTAGAAAGCAGCCAGGTGAAATTCAACTAGCTCATGCCACAGATGGAATTTGATATTTATCATCACTGATGCATGTATTTTAAACATTTTTTCTGCACCCAAATACACACTCCACACACAATGTTCTGCCTTGGATAAAACAAATGAAAGCTGGAGAACCCCTCAGTGCATACTTGTAACTGGAAAAAACTGATTTTCAGAAGTCTTAACAGTACCTAAAGCCTGAAAAATCTCTCAGGAACAACCATAGCTTCTGACTCCAAAGTCTATGTCCTCTGTAAGTGGTGAAAATGTCCTTGACTGGGAGTGGGAAAAATAAAACAAAGATTGCTCTTTTGTAGTCTAATGGGTGGTAGCAAAGCCACTGCACATTCTTGGAAGAGCAGCATTAAGTATGAGCACTGGGATTCCTACACTGGTACAGAAGAAAAGGATATAACATGGAAAAGGGATATGGACACAAAGTGAGAATGAACCCATATCAAGAGGAAGGTAAAGACTTCTTTACCTACAATAAGGCAGTACAGTATGTTGAGTCCTGGAATACAGTTTTGATGCTGTCACAAGGGACAAACTCCTACTTTTGGTTAATCTCAGACAGCATTTCCATGCTATACTTTGTGTTCAACTCAAAAGGTCTTTCAGAGATTTTGGACAATAACAGCAGCGTAGAACAAATGAAATCAGATGGGAATTAAGTTTGCTGGAGCTCTTCTGAAATATGAACTGTTTTTTTCTGGGCCTTGGATGGATGCCATGTATGCAGCACATGCAAGAAACATTTGCATTTGTGCTATAAGGCTCACATTTGTTTGTGCTGTAAGGCTCTTCCTGACTAGCTGGAAGCTTCAGGGTTAGGGAAAAGAAAAAAGTGAGGTCAAGACAATGAAAACAAAAGAATGGGTGCCTGTTAAGTGGACAGTTAACATCTGAAATGCCACATGCCTCTGAACACCACCACTAGGATATGAAATTGAGATTCCTCAAGTGTTACACACTCTCCCCACCAGCTGCCTGGGAAGGCGAACACCCCGTCTACCTGGAGCGCTTGTAGACTCCACATCTGCTGTTTTTCACAGGCAAGAGAAAGAGTATTTCTGGTGGAAGGAACTCATGATTCCTCGGGTGCCAAAACCTTGAGTCCAGTACATACCCAGGAAAGAAAACAGTACATCCTGGAACTGTAACAGGATGACCTTCTACCACTGATCTCAGTTGTTCTGACTCCCTTACAGCGATGACAAAGAAATGTGCTGATCTCAGGCAGTATGTCTTCAAGGGACATGAAGGACAGTCGGCAACAGCAGCTCAGATACCACAGTATCCACAGTACCCCACATAGGAGGAGAACAGCTAGATGCAATTGTCTTAACTCCAAATGACTTTCACTTCCATGTTTTGCAAGGTTCTCCATTTTTCTGACCACTCAAGACATGTTTTAGGCAGACGTGTAACTCTCAATCATTCATGCTGTATAGCAGAGCTACCACAGCAGATTTCATCTCCATATGTGGGAATTCAGAAGATGGGAGCTAGTCTAGTACTCTGAGGCTTTGATTACGGAAAATGACAACAAATTCTCTCACACATGGTGATGCAAGCTAGAATGGCAATGTTCAGCTTCCACCCACCTTTAACATTCAAGAAAGAAGCAGATAAGGTGGACAGGAACTAGAATCATGGTTTCATAGTTTCATAGTTTCATTCAGGGTTGGAAGGGACCACAAGGATCATCTAGTTCCAACCCCCCTGCCATGGGCAGGGACACCCCACACTAGATCAGGCTGGACAGAGCCTCATCCAGCCTGGGCTTAAACACCCCCAGGGACAGGGCCTCGACCACCTCCCTGGACAACCCATTCCAGGGTTTCACCACTCTCATGGTGAAGAACCTCCTCCTCACATCTAGCCTGAATCTCCCCACCTCCAGCTTCATTCCATTCCCCCTAGTCCTATCACTACCTGACAGCCTGGGAGGGTTCAGTGTCAAGCAGCTCAAATTTTGATCAAGCCTGCCTTTACTCTAGTATTAAGAGGCTGTAAAAATCTCTATAACACATTTCAGCTTTCATGGTCCTAGTTTTCATACACCACATGGACCCTGAAGGCAGTGTTTCCGTTACAAGGTTCCTCTAAAACCCAGTGCATGATCCATCACTAGCAGACATGGTTCTTACTTCATCTTTCCTCAGAAGATGAGTTGCATCTCTGAAGGCCTTCTAGTTCCCTTCCTGGAAAAATACAGTGCTATAATAGGTTCTGAATGAGCCAGTTTTGGAAATTGAAGGAAAGGAAACTGTCTGACTTATTGTGGCTATCATTTGGCACATATGTTTTTCAGTAGCTGAACACCAGTGCAGGAGGAGCAGAAAACTTACTGAAGAAATAATTTCAACAGGTATCAACAGCTGTGGTGATTTTCAATGAAGCATAAAGCTTTATTCTAACACATTTTGCTAGCAGGAGAATTTGTGTGTGTGTGTGAAGAAAATTTGGCACATTCTGTGGCCTGGCAGTATAATTTAGTAGCACTTTGCACTATATGAAATTCACAGGAAAGCTTAGGAGGGGGTCCAACATATCTTAAATGGAGGTATCTTTTAATTCAAATCCAAAAATGCTTCTTAAGATCAGCCCTATTAACAGATTGCTGTCATGGACACTTTGCTCAGAATCACACATAGCACTGTTCAACCACTTTGAAGACAGTCTCTTCCATCTAGCCAAAAGCAGGACTTGCATTGAAAAACCTCAAAATAACTTCTTCTCTGTGTAGTTGTGTAAGGCTTAAAAAAAACCCTATCTTTCAGCTCAGGCTTACAGTGATAACAGTACAACAATGGCGTTTCCAACAGGGTGCAGCTCTCCCCAAGAGGCATTGGAAGATACTCTGTCAAATGAGTTCCTCACCATCACTAAGTCAGTAAAAAAGCACAGATCAGTAGTTGGGCCCATGCCCTTCTGTGCTAGTGGAGGTTGGAATAGCATTTCTGTTGATAACAGCCTCAGTCAGGCAGTTCTTACTCCAAAGAAAAGTCTTCCTAGAACTGCAGACAAGCTTTCAATTACACAATCACATACTATTCTGGCTTTAAGGTCCCTGGAACAGTGTGGATGGTGTGTCCTGAATGAAGAAGAATGAAATAGTTCTGAAAAGACAAGTGGAAAAGAATTCCAGTTCTGTGGTGAGTTTTTAAAATGAGGTTAACTTGCTCTGCAGACAACAGAACACAAAACCACTTAAAATACCTGACAGATATTACATAATGCTTTTAAAAAAACTTCCCTTGCTCAATTCAGCTTCAACTGGGGTATGGACTAAAGTCAGTGGAAATCTTTTTGCTGACATCAATGGGCTCTGAATTAGGACCTCACTGCCTGCAACCCAGCCTGTGTGCTAAATGAATTCAGAAAGGAGTTGTAACAGCTTCTTTCCCCTAACAATCTCCTGATCTCACTGAGGGACAGAGGGCTTTTTTCCCTTCTCCTTTTGGAGGGCATTCTGGAGGACAGCTATTGCTAGACTGTGACCTGCATTTTGCAAATGGAACTTCCAAAACACAGAAACTGCTGGCATGAAAATGTGATACTTTTCAGAGAAAGAAAAAAAAAACCATTGGCCAACTGTTCTCCAAAACAGAAAAGGACTTCCAGAAAGCTATTGCAGTAACAACCTGGATTAGGAATGTATAAACCATAATGAGAATACGAGTGGGCAAGGTTTGAAGAAACTGGGCAAGGGGACAGGATCAGTTTTGCAGAACTGACATATATTCAGCTTTACAGATTGCACTGTAGTTGAGAAACTGTATCTTAACCTTGGTACTTGCAAACAAGTGCTTTCAACAGACACACTCCAACTGGGTGTAAATGAGGTGACAAAGGATAGGAATACTGCTGTCATCCTAGCACTTACTGTCCCCCTACTTAGGGATCATATGATTAGCACAAGGGAACCTTCTAGGGACTGTTATGCTGCTCCTTAACTTCAGCTCTACTTAAGAAGGCTGAAGTGGAGCTGAAGTGCACTGCAATAGCCAGCATCATTGTGGGGGAAAACAGCAGGAGCTGACCACCAGCTTTTTGCACACCTGTGCTGGCTTTCATAAAATGTATGGTGGCATGTCTTTCTATGATCAGACTGAGAAACAATGTTCTCCCTACACGACAGAGACACATCTATACACCTGACACTAGGCTGTCCTTCAGAGTCCAGCCTGTGTTTATTCATCCTCCTACCAAAGTTCAAAATTGTGTCCCCAGTTGCATAGGCAAGGAATAAATCTCAAAGGATGCTGCTCTGAATTGCCTGAACTGGCAGTTGCCACTGTCTGACTGATCATGACTCATACACCAGTTGATATGTCCAGAGGGGAACCAGGAAGAAGCAATAAAGGATAAGCCTGGAAACATATAGTTCTCAATGCCAAATGCATCTTTATAAAGATATCTGTCTGGACTGTGGTGATCAACTGACCCAAATTTATAGCTAGTGGGTCTTTATTGTCCCATATCAATAAAATCCCAGCTTCTGGAAGCAAGCTTAAAAGAATGATAGTTGGTGACCTGAACTTTACAATCTGGCAAACTCTCAAGTAACACTCCAGATATAGGGAAAGAAAGAACCTGGTCAATGCTGAATTAAAAGATGTAGGAATAATGCATGAAAGGATGAATGGATGAAGGGAAAAGGAGCAAGTCTAAACACCTGGGGAAGACATGCTTTCAGCATGTGCACTGTCTTTGACATGACACAGGTGAGGTGAGCTCATATTAACAGACCACGGCAAAATGAAGGACTCCTCAAGCTCCTCATCACAAGCCACAAGATACCAAGCCTGGAGGAGTAACTCAGTTGAGACATATGTGCTTTCAGATAAAATGCAGCTTACTGGACTAATCAGAGTTTTTCCCCAAACACAGCGAGCAAGGCTTAATCAGGAACACAATGTCATGTGTGAAGGACATTTTGTTAAAAATACACTGCATGTACTGAAGAACTCTATTTTTTCAGATGGTGTGACATATAATGGGCACTGAACCAAAGCACCACAACAGTATGTGGTTCATGCTATCTCACTGGACTAGCAAACAGCACTCAACATTGAGACAGTACTGCAGATATACAGCAGAGCATGTCTAAACCTTCCTTGACGCTTCCCACAATGCTCTTCTTTCATGCTGCCACAGCTCTTAAAAGGCCTTAAAAGAGAGCTAATAACACAAGTCATCATAAAACATCTTAACCTAATTTAGAAAATAAGTACAAGCTTTTTTGTGACTCCTTCTTCCCTGTCTTCTAACCAAGATCTTCGTATTGAGCCCAGTTTTGCGTTTCCTTATCAGCATAAATTAGAAGCAACTCCATTCAAGGCAATAAAATTACTCCAACACCAGAAAGGAATCAGCCATCTGCGAGAAACCAGTCTAACAGGTAATTTTCCACTGACAGTTCTCACCATAAAACAGGTTACAAAGATTACTCTTTTATCTAACACTGAAAGCAAACAACTAATGCAAAATGTGCAATGCCTGTGATGACGGCGTGTTCACTGCTTGGGCCCTGGGTGCAGTTATTTTCATCCTAGTAAGCAGACAGTTAAGTAAGACTACCAGCAAGCTGAGGATGGAGCCTATTCATCAGGCAAAACAGGCAGCTGAACATCTCTAGTTATTTATGCATTATTTTACCTTTTGTTCCCACCTTGGCAAGCATGTGGAGTCTAGGAGACATTTTCACAGGTCATTTGTTGCGGGAGAACGTCAAGTCACCTTTATGCCCTCAGGCAAACTTCTCCTATCTGATCTCAGTAACTGTCCATATCCAAATTGTTTTTCATACCTTGTGTAAGCAGCTGGAGGTTTCGGACTTCTTCTCTAACCTTCAGCTGAAGGACTTGCTGCAGAATGTGCTGTCGCAGGCTTTCCTGGGCAATGCCCATTCGTTCAAGCTTTTTGTCAGTAAGCCTCAGCAAAGCACGGCCTGGATGCAAAAGGCAAGAAGAATGATCACCCAAGGGTTTCCATTAATGCAAACGTTCTCCTTCTCACAGGATCACTTGCTACAGAAAAAAAATTCTCAGCCCTGAAATACCTTAGTCTGAGAAACTTGTTTCACCAACTAGGTGCTTCCTTACTGTTAGAGATCTCTGTTCCACTCCTTCCTTTTCTTTTGATTTTCTGTATTGTTTTGGTGCTTTGTGAGACATTTATGCATGTAAAACAGGCATCTTGTGCCATCTTAAACAAGCAGTTGCTGTTCATAGAATCAGCCAGGTTGGAAGAGACCTCCAAGATCATCCAGTCCAAGCTATCACCCAGCCCTATCCAATCAACTAGACCATGGCACTAAGTGCCTCATCCAGGCTTTTCCTGAAGATCTTCGGGGACAGCGACTCCACCGCCTCCTTGGGCAACACATTCCAATGGCAAATCACTCTCTCTGTGAAGAACTTCTTCCTAACATCCAGCCTGAACCTACCCTGGCACAACTTGAGACTGTGTCCCCTTGTTCTGGTGCTGGTTGCCTGGGAGAAGAGACCAACCCCTTCCTGGCTACAACCTCCCTTCAGGTAGTTGTAGAGAGCAATAAGGTCTGCCCTGAGCCTCCTCTTCTCCAGGCTAAGCAACCCCAGCTTCCTCAGCCTCTCTTCATAGGGTTTGTATTCCAGGCCCCTCACCAGTTTTGGTGCCCCTCTCTGGACACATTCCAGTACCTCAACATCTTTCTTGAATTGAGAGGCACAGAACTGGACACAGTACTCAAGGTGTGGCCTAACCAGGGGAAGAATAACAGACTGGCCTATTTTCAAGCATCTCCATTACTGTCAAGAAACCACCACAGAATGTGAATTCTATCCATTTAGTCAAGTTAAGATATAATGAGTATGAACTGCAATTCAGATATGCCTACGGTGTAACAGCCTAGCAGTTCATGGTCCAGCCTTCCAAATCCCTCTCAACAGTAACCTATCATGGAAAACCAGAAAAAAAGAGACAGGAATTTCCCTTCACAGCATCATTTACATCTCAATAATTTCTGAAAAGTATGTTTGCCTGACTACAAAAAGACTGTAAGAAGCCTTTGGTCTTTGCAGGCAATCCCTCCCCTCCCAGTTTGTGACTTATCTTTACCATTAGGAGGCTAATGTTGAATCACAGTTCTACACAGATTCTAGGTGTTAAAGAAATCAAGCAATTCACACTTCCCTGATTCTGCTAGTGGAACTCTGACTCCATCTTTTGGGCATTGCTACGCTGTAAGTAAACAGGAGGAAGGCAACACATTACCTCAGCCAACACTAAGGAAGTACTTGGACTTGCAGAGAACCAAGCGTCAAGACGAGCTTTACCTTAGCAAGAAACCCAAAACTCACTTTCTTTGGACTTGATCACTGTTGTGACCTAGTAAAGAGAGGAGTTCCCTGCAGTCCTCTACTGACCCCTGATTCATGGTATATACATTTGCTATCCAAAGGTGCCCTGGACAATGCTGCCAAATACAAAGGAACTACACTAATACTACCTCTGCAAATGGCATGTTGTTTGGTTAACTTTTTTTAACAGACTCACCTTTTTGCCTCCTCTAGCTCTGACTAGAACTGTAAGCACTTTTTAATTATTAAAAATCACTTCTTTAATTTCTCAGGCTCATAAGACAGCCAAGAGCAAGCTACTCCCTCTGCAACTCAGTAGCCTCTTTGGGATGAACAGCACAATTTAGCTCATCATAAAATGTTATTTAACATAGCAAGATAAGGCTCTTAATCTCTTTCCTTACAAAACACCAATGAGTACAGAACTTTCATGATTATTTTAATTTAAAAATTTAAGATAAATGCCAAGAATTTAAAAGGGTGCTTAATGTTTGCCCCAAACATTAAGCAGCTGGCACAAACTGCTAGATTTCACTCACAAGTGATTCCGTGAAGCAGTTGGTGTGATCTTGCCGTGATGCAATGTAAAATGCTGGGTTATTACTATTTACAAAGCAAGATGCTATGGATCAGGTGAAAAAATGACAGGGAACATACATTTTACAGAATAAACCAGGTTGGAAAATACCTCAGAGATCATCACATCCAACCTATCACCCAGCACCATCTAATCAACTAAACCATGGCACCAAGCACCCCATCAAGTCTCTTCCTAAACACCTCCGGTGATGGTGACTCCACCACCTCCCTGGGCAGCACATTCCAATGGTAAATCACTCTTTCTGGGAAGAATTTCTTCCTAACATCCACCCTGAACCTCCCCTGGCACAGCTTGAGACTGTGTCCTCTTGTTTTGGTCCTGGCTGCCTGGGAGAAGAGACCAACCCCCACCTGGCTACAACCTCCCTTCAGTTAGTTGTAAAGAGCAATAAGGTCTCCCCTGAGCCTCCTCTTCTCCAGGCTAAGCAATCCCAGCTCCTTCAGCATCTTCTCACAGGGCTGTGCTCCAAACTCCTCCCCAGCTTTGTTGCCCTTCTCTGGACACATTCCAGCAAGACAACATCTTTCCTAAACTGAGGGGCCTAGAACTGGACACAGCACTCAAGGTGTGGCCTAACCAGTGCTGAGTACAGGGGCAGAAAGACTTCCCTGCATTTTCTGCCCTTCCATGCCTCTGAAGCACTACCCACTAAGGAAGATGACCTTCGGCTTAGGAAAACTTCCTCTGAAACCATAAATAAGAATCCTGTGGGTTAATGTAATAATAAAATATGGAAATTAGTCTCTTACAGATCAGTGCCAGCTGTCCAGTTCCCCTGGTGATACACATTGTAATAATGACTGCCATTTTTTTTCAAATCATCTTATCACACTAAAAAAATCTTACAGCAATTTATAAAGGAAGTACAGCAGCCCAGGAGTATGGTCTGCAATGTCAATCAAGCAACTGAAAGCAAACAAAAAATAAACAAGTCATCGGTTTAAAGAGTGCCAGCACACATGTCATCTTTGGGCAGGGAGTCAGCAACAACAATATGAAAGGACAGACAGAGGCCATGCTCACCCAGTGCCCTCCACCTCTTTGTGGCCATGGATATAGTAATTTCTCTTTACTTCCTCTTGGCAACTCTTTATTTTATATTCAGATCAGTTTTCTATGCCAGCCACTGCCTTTGGAAGAGACATCTCTTTTCAATTCCTGGCATGCCAGTTCCTTTGTGGCTTAGGCTCAAAGCACAATGGCACTGGAAAAAATGTCTTTGACTCATACTACCCGCAGCAGCTTGCACAAGCTGCCTTAAGTTAACTCTTTCTTGCACCAAACCCAGTGTGTATGTTGAGGCACTGACAACACAAGAAGGCAAAAATCCACATGACATTTCAAGAATGCATTAAGTGACCTGAACTAAGAAAATTCAATTATCCCCAGGCTTATGTAGCCCTCAACACTTAGAATCATAGAATAGAATCATAGAATTGTAGAATCAATAAGGTTGGAAAAGACCTCAGAGATCAGTAAGTCCAACCTGTCATCCAACACCTCATGACTGATAAACCATGGCTTCAAGTGCCATGTCCAATCCCTTTTTGAACACCTCCAGGGATGGTTACTCCACCACCTCCCTGGGCAGCACATTCTAGTGCCCAATTACTCTCTCTGGGAAGAACTTTCTCCTCACCTCCAGCTTAAACTTCTCCTGGCGCAGCTTGAGACTGTGTCCTCTTGTTCTGGTGCTGGTTTCTTGGGAGAAGAGACCAACCCCCACCTAGCTGGAACCTCCCTTCGGGTAGTTGTAAACAGCAATAAGGTCTCCCCTGAGCCTCCTCCAGGCCAAACAGCCCAAACTCCCTCAGCCTCTCCTCACAGGGCTGTGCTCCAAACTCCTCCCCAGCTTTGTTGCCCTTCTCTGGACACATTCCAGCAACTCAACATCTTTCCTAAACTGAGGGGCCCAGAACTGGACACAGTATTCAAGGTGTGGCCTAACCAGTGCTGAGTACAGGGCAGAATGACTTCCCACTCCTGCTGGCCACACTATTTCTGATGCAGGCCAGGATGCAATTTGCCTTCTTGGCTACCTAGGCAACAAAAAGATTCAAGTTAGAACTTGAGTAACTTTTTATTCTGGTAATAAGGCATGCCTTTGAAATGATATCACTAATGTTTGGATTGGTCAATCAGTCCTGGCAATCCACTACTGATTGTGGATGCTTCTACCTCCAGTACCGTACATACCTGAAAGAGCAATCATCTGGTGCCAAGAACTCTGTTGGTGCTTGAACACTGACACCAATTGTCCAGAAAGGTTCTGGAGTTGGTGTCTCTGGAAACATTCAAAACCTGACTGACAAGGTCATTTTCTAAGAGAGTACACTGATCTTTGCTAGGACACAAGTAAAGCAATTTGACCTACGTCTCAGGGAAACTTCCCAGTGCTACAGAACTGGCACTACCTTTTAGATATGGCAGCTACACAGCTAAAAGAGACCAGGAGAGTTTTTTTCCAAAAGCACATGGACCAACAGAACCACAATCACTGCCACCATGAACACCTAGGCCTTGGCTTTAGCTGATTGCAAGGCTGAAAATTAAATGCTTTAGGAAGAACCCAACTCCCTCAGTATCTGCATGCATCTTTTAGCACCTAAAACTTAGCCCTCTCATACTCAGGACACATCAGCTGTGGAATATTCTGAGACACCCCAAGGGCAGACACAGAATCTAAAATACTTTCCAGCTTAATAATGGATTGATGGCCTAATTTTTTCTAATATGACTTAGCTGCTGCAGATCTCATTTGATCAAGCTGGGATTAGATGAAAATTTGAATGGAGGGAGAAACTTTGCATGCCACAGAACATTAATATGAATATGAACACTGGGCCAATGAAGTTGGCATTGGCCCTGGAGCAAGGGATGTGGCACAGTCTGCTACCTAATCTTATCATACCTCTCTGCACTGGTACAGCCTACCACCCTTCTCCAAGAGCCTGTATAGCTGCACAGTCAATTCACAAATGTGTAGAGGGACACCATGTAAGAAGACTCAAAGTATACTTGCAATGAAGGTGAATAAATAGGTTAAAGAGAGGGCTTATTAAACTTGTAGAAAGAACTGAAGAAATAAAGGGAAATGAAAGCAGATAGTAAGAGGCTGTCCTCATGCAAAACCCTGAAGAAAACTATGACTAATTTAAAGTTGATGAAAATGATAAACCACTAATGGGAGCAAACAATGTACACAAAACATGGCCAAGATAGGTGATCTTGTCTCCTGAGTCCAGTAAGATAGGTATACCTGAGCATCAGTTTACTTACCATGGGACACAGAATCTAGGAAAGAAAGAAGTAGGAAGAGAACACAAGGATATTAGCAAATGACCTAATGGCACACCATCTGCAAGAGTGGCAGTAGGAGAGTTCAAGCAGAGCTACTTGGAGAGTTACTCTCTGAAGTCATTCCCTCAGCACTGTGCCAGCATCCAGAGCTGTTGTAACAGGGTTATTGGAGAGTACGGTGGTTTTTAACACCTCTTTTTTTGTCCTGATGCCCATAACTTTGTCTTTTTGATATCCCTGATACTGTCTCCCTCTGCAGCATCCTGGAGTAGGAAGTTTGAGAATCTCACTGCCCATTTTTGTCTGCTGTATATTGATTTCTTACTAATTGTTTCAAGAGTTCTCTAGTACTTGCACCGAGGTATTTGGTTAATAGTTCAACACTCAGCTTATCTGTAGCTCCCTGATTTGTAAACTTCAGTCATTTGCCTTTTGATCACATTTCTGGATGGATCTCTCTGACAAACCTGGAAAAACAGGAACAAGGGATTCACTAAGCTCCCAAATTACTGGCTGTTAACTCTTGAGAAGGCTGAGAGAGGATCTTATCAATGTCTATAAATATCTGAGGTGTAAGTGTCAAGATGAAGGTGCCAGGCTCTTTTTGGTGGTGCCCAGTGACAGGACAAGGAAAAATGGGTACAAGTTGGAACACAAGAGTTCCACTTCAACATGAAGGGACATTTCTTTACAGTGAGGGTTATGGAGCACTGGAGCAGGCTGCCCAGAAAGGTTGAGGAGTCTCCTCTGGAGACTTTCAAAACCCGCCTGGACGCGCTCCTGTGTGGCCTGCCCTAAGCTGATCCTGCTTTGGCAGGGGGGGTTGGATGCAAACTCTAAAGGTCCCTTCCAACCCCTAGCATTCTGTGATTCTGCAACTATTTGATGAATATCAGAGATCTCCAACTGATGAAGTTCTCTAGCATCAGAGCCAGGACTCTTGAGCTTTCTCATCCTGTTAATAAGTGCAGCAAACTCCCTCGGAGCTGCAGGAATTACTTTCTGGTCAGTCACAAGAATGGGAGAGGCCCGTTATTCCAGTATGGCTCCAGTGGAAGCACAGGGAAGCACAGGAAGGCATCTTCTCATGTATCAAATTAGCTTTGGTCATGCCTTTATCTGCTAACATCATCCAAGAAGATTAAGATGATTTTCTGGCTCTTTCTCAGTCATTATTTGCTGGATCTGGATGAGGCCAGCTCTGCAGTAAAGTCACTCAAAGAAAACACTGTCACACTGGTCAACTAATGTCTGATCAAACTCAAAAAAGCAACTAAGTAAACAAAGGCATTTTCTGAATATTATCTACATCCTTTGTCTTCACATCATGTCTGCTTATAGTTCTGACAAGAGGAAGTGATGGCTATTGTTACTGCTGCCAAAAAAACTACAATAAACCCAGTTTATTTTCATAAACTCCTCTCAGGTCACAGTTCTCCTGCACCTTTCTGCCCTTCTTCCACTTTTCTTAACCACAAACATGAACAGGATATGAAAGAAAAGTAACACAATCTTTACCTTAGCTGCATTTTCAAACACATAACTAGCAACACAGACATGACTCTGTTTCTAAATTTGTCTGTTTCTGACAAACTTAAGTGGTCAGTGATAAATCTGTGAAGCTATTTAACTCAGATTACTTAGTTTGGCATAACAGTTACTCAGTTTAGCACCATCTTTCCCAATTCTCTCCACGATCCATCAAATAACACTGCCATTTTCTATTCTCTCAATTCTGACACAACCCTTCAAGCTACATATCTCCTGCTCTACAATGGTCTCTGAAAACTCACCGGGTCAGGAGATGTCTTTCTGCCACTGAGTTTTCCCTGGCTCTTCTCAAGGACTTCTTCCAGCTAGCTACTCTCATCTGTTTCTCCCCAGATACTACTACCTTTGAGGCTCCTACACCCTGCTGCACTGGTTCATAGAACAGATCTTTAAGATCACAGAGTCAAGCCATTAACTTAGCACTGCCAAGCCTACCACTAAAATGTGTCACTAAGCACCACATCTGCATGTCCTCCAGGGATTGTCACTCCAGCACTTCACTGGCCAACACATTACAATGCTTGACAACCCTTACAGCGAAGGAAATTTTCCTAATACCCAATCTAAATCTCCTACAGTGCACCCTGAGTCCATTTCCTCTCATCCTACCACTTGTTACTTGGGTGAACAACAACCACCTCGCTACAGCCTTTCTGGTAGCTGTAGAGAGTGAGAAGGTCTCCCCTTAGCTTCCCTTTCCCAGGCTAAACAACCCCAGTTCCCTCAGCCAGTCCTCACAGGACTTGGTCTCTAGTCCCTTTACCAGCTTTTTTGCCCTTCTGTGGACACACTCCAGCACTTTAAGGTCTTTCTAGTAGTGAGCACCAAAAACTTCTTGGCCATCTGAGCACACTGCTGGCTCATACTCAATTGCCTATCCACTGATAATTCCCAGGTCCTTTTCTGCTAGGTCCCTTCCCAGCCACTCTTCCCCAAGCCTGTAGCATTGCATGGGGATGTTGTGACCCAGGTGCAGGACCTGGTACGTGGCCTTGCTGAGCCTCCTACAACTGGCCTCAGCATATTGATCCAGACTGTGCAGATCCCTCTGTGGACCCACAAGCAAATCAACACCCCTTCTCAACTTGGTGTTAACCTGCAAATTTACTGAGGGTGCTCTTGATCCTCTCATCCAGATAGTTAACAAAAATATGAAAAAGAACTGTTACAGATACATAACTGCCTTAGTTATTAAATCTGGAAATAATTACTCTAGTGTCTAATGATTTACAAATATATTCCAAAATAACTTTATTCTAAGACAGTATTGGTTCCATACAGAGAAAGTAAGGGGTTAATGAGATACTGTGCACCATGATTACTGGAAGTGGCTCAGTAAGTAATGTACTGTACTGATGGGAACTATATTGATTCCTCACAAGTTCTGAGTAAAAGACTGTTAGACAGTACTGGTTTGCAGTTGAACATATTCAGGACCTGATGATTTTAATAGAAGGAAATAGTAATAACTTGAATTCCCCTCTGAACTATAAATTCAGACACAAATCACATTACACCACTTTTCAAATGTACTGCAAAATGTGAGACAACCATTTTTAGTGCTCTCAGAAAGCACCTGATAGAACCCACAAAGTATATTAAGGATAAATGTAAACCTTTAGCAGGCAGTCAATAAATCCACATTGCTTGGTGTATATGCATACAACCTACTTCCTGGCCATACAGAATTATGTATTATCTACAGCTATAGATAAAGACACAAAGACATATCATAATGGACTTCTATTATATGGCACTTCATAATTTTTAAGAAGCAAAATCTAAGACTATTGTTTGCTGGTATCTGTGTGCTAGATTTATGATCTCCCTAGCCAAATAAACAACCTCAAGGTCTTTTTCGCTTGTGACGGAGAGAGTGAATCTGTCAACGCTTTTGATTTTGTCCACCATCAGCAGGACACAGAGTTCTTCTACTCCTGGTTAATCTAATGTCACTCAGTGTGCAACCCATTTTGCATTACCTATCTCATTTTTTTTATTAATTGAAAAAAAAAAAAGTCACATCAGCCCATGCCTGCTGGCAAAGCTCCTCTTAATTTATCCAGGAGTAAACACACATTCATACATTATAGTGCACAGCTTCTACCCAGAACAAATTAGGAAAGGGAAAGTCAATTTGGAAAGCATTAGAATTGACTGAACTCTTCACAGCAAACTCAAACAAGAGCCATTCCTGTAACTCCTAATGGTGGACATTACAAGAACCAGTTATCCTCCAGAAAAAAAAAAAGAATATTCTGTTATCACAAGAAAAATAACCAAGCTTACATACATGCACACAAAACTCCAATAATCATTCTTGAAGAGTCCAACCCAATTGGCTGAGAAATCCTTAAGAATTCCAAAGACGACTGTTTTACCTTCTGACACTTCTAAAACAAAAGGGGTTCTGCAGTTCAGCCTAGAAACAGAACTGGTGTGTGCATCTGGCAAAGGGGAAGTACACATGAACTCAAGCAGTGTCGGGCCCCATCCTGTTCAATATCTTTATTGATGATCTGGATGAGGGGATTGAGTCCATCATCAGTAAATTTGCAGATGGCAACAAAATGGGGCCAGGTTTTGATCTGGTAGAGGGTAGGAGAGCTCTGCAGAGGCACCTTGAAAGGCTGGACAGATGGGCAGAGTCCAACAGGACGGCATTTAACATGTCCAAGTGCCGGGTTCTACACATTGGTCACAACAACCCCATGCAGCGCTACAGGCTGGGGTCAGAGTGGATGGAGAGCAGACAGGCAGAAAGAGACTTGGGGGCACTGGTTGACAGCAGCTGAACATAAGCCAGCAGTGTGCCCAGGTGGCCAAGAAGGCCAATGGCATCCTGGCCTGCATCAGGAACAGCGTGGCCAGCAGGAGCAGGGAAGTCATTCTGCCGCTGTGCTCAGCACTGGTTAGGCCACACCTTGAATACTGTGTCCAGTTCTGGGCCCCTCAGTTTAGGAAAGATGTTGAGTTGCTGGAATGTTTCCAGAGAAGGGCAACAAAGCTGGGGAGGAGTTTGGAGCACAGCCCTGTGAGGAGAGGCTGAGGGAGTTTGGGCTGTTTAGCCTGGAGGAGGCTCAGGGGAGACCTTATTGCTGTTTACAACTACCCGAAGGGAGGTTCCAGCTAGGTGGGGGTTGGTCTCTTCTCCCAGGAAACCAGCACCAGAACAAGAGAACACAGTCTCAAGCTGCGCCAGGAGAAGTTTAAGCTGGAGGTGAGGAGAAAGTTCTTCCCAGAAAGAGTAATTGGCCATTGGAATGTGCTGCCCAGGGACGTGTCACTGTCCCTGGAGGTGTTCAAAAAAGGATTGGATGTGGCACTTGGAGCTATGGTTTAGTTGTCATGAGGTGTTAGGTCCTGGGTAATAGGTTGGACTTGATTATCTCTGAGGTCTTTTCCAACCTGGCTGATTCTATGATTCTAAGATGTGCCATTTAATTGAGGAAGAAAACCTCCTCTCACAGATGAATGTCTGCACTGAGCAGTTTGAATTGCCCTACTATGAAACAGGCTCTGGGAGCCTGCTTCCCCATCCAAGGAACAGAAATTGTGAGTATTGATGCTTGCTCTAATTTGCTACTAATCAATAACCCAAAGGTGCTACACCACAACATACACATCAAGGACACAGTTCTTCAGTATGCAATGATGAGGGAAGACAAGCCATTGATATGCATATCTCTCATGGTTTTGTAATGCCTCAGAAGGCAATCTTGGGGTCACCTCACTCTTTCTGAGAGCTATTTCTTTTAATGCCAACCTTGTGGGAAGCAAGGAGGACCTACATAATATGACAAGACAGCTTAGTGCACTGCTTTATGAAAGCTCTGTGAGCCATCACAGGCTCCAGCAGAATAGAATCTGAGAACTTTATTTTCTAGTAAGATTTTACACTCACTGCTTTGTTAAATTAAAAAAAAATAAAAGGGGGCAAAATTAAAAATGTTATTAAATATTAAAATAAGCTTCCACATCCCAATGCTGAGTAACACACAGAGTATTACATTTCCCAACCTGTACCCCTGCCTCCCTCCTGCTCCATATTGTTTTCTCCAAGCAGCTTTCAGTGGTCCTTTCCTCTGTGTCTGTACCAGCTTCACGCTTCATTTTTTAATAAAAAATGAAATTGAGAAAGGTTTGGGGGTTAATATTCATCATGTTAATAATTCATGTTAATAAAAATGGAAAATTAAAAGCAGCATGCTCAGAGTTTAAGCACCGCAGACTGCTTCAGCTCTCCTAACCTGAAGGAAGAATCCACCACATCCCTCCTTATGCACTTCTTGCTCTATCATTGCTCTTTGAGAGTTTCAGCTTGAAGCCTGGCACCTGCAAAGCTACACACTTCACCTCTGATGGACCTTTAACAGTTTGTGCTGGCTATTTTATAAGCTAGGGAAGATAATGTTCCATTTGGAAAAGCTACCAGCACCAGAACAAGAGGACACAGTCTCAAGCTGTGCCAGGAGAGATTTAGACTGGATGTTAAAAAGAAGTTCTTCATAGAAAGAGAGATTGGCCATTGGAATGTGCTGCCCAGGGAGGTGGTGGAGTCACCATCACTGGAGGTGTTTAGGAAGAGACTGTATGGGGTGCTTGGTGCCATGGTATAGTTGATCAGATGGTGCTGGGTGATAGATTGGACTCGATGATCTCAAAGGTCTCTTCCAACCCAGTTAATTCTATTCTATTCTATTCTATTCTATTCTATTCTATTCTATTCTATCCCATCCCATCCCATCCCATCCCATTCCATTCCATATACAGTCTTACTGATACAGACATGAATCTGTTGCTACATTGCTGGTTGAGCAGTACAACCAACTTTGCAGAGCTCCTTTGCATTTCTTCCAGCCTTTATAACTCATCTTCCAGTGCATAATTAAAATTCTAAAACAAATATCCTGATCTGTAAATCTTCTTTGCTCAATTCACTTACATGTCTCCCATAGTGCTCTTTGAGTTTTCATTGTGATACACCATCTACCTGTTTTTCTTCTCACCCCTGTTCATCTGTTTTTATTCTCACCAGTGTTCTTCTCTTTTCTTCCCAGTGGAACAAGTTATTTTCTGCAGTTTCCTCAGACTGGTTAAGGAATATGTTGTGAACCATGTGGGCACTGACAGTGTGAAATCCTGTCAATATCCCAGAAGTTAATCAGCTGGATGGTAAGCAGGATCACAGCTGTCTATAGATTGAAGTATCAACTACAAATCCTTTGGCACAGTTGCATAAGAAGATGATCCAAATCAAGTTATTTCTAGCCTGCTCCCAAGCAATTTTCTGATGACCTTTGAAGATGAGCCAGCTGAGATTCTTTCTGCAACATACAGGGAGCCATGGGCACTCCCAGTCATGTCTTCAAGACCTTGTATCTGCTCTTAGCAGCCTGGTGCTATTGAAATTATAAGAAGGAGATCACATAAGGTGTCAGAAATTCAGCTAGCAAGAAAAGGATCTGAGGTCCTGCTGGATACCAAATTGAACAAAACCAGCAATGTGCCCTTGCAGCAAAGGTGGCCAAAAGCCTCCTGGGTTGCAGTAAGGTAAAGCACTTCCAGCAGGTTGAGGGAGGTGATACTTCCCCTCTACCTGACCCTGAGGAGACCACATCTGGAGTACTGTGTCCAGTTCTGGGATCCTCAGTACAAGAGAGGCACAGACATACTGGAGCAGTACAGCAAAGGGTCATGGAGATGATTAATGGATTGGAGCATTTTTCAGGTAAGGAGAGGCTGAGATAACTAAGACTACTCAGCTGGGACAAGAGAAGGCTCAGGGGAGCTTTTCAAGGTGCATAAACAGCTAGTTGGAGGAATAAAGAGACAATGGTCACAAATCAAAACACAGGAAGTCCCAGTTAAACTTAAAGAACCATTTTTATTAAGAATGTGCTTGAACATTAGAACATATATTCAGAAAAGTTGCCATTTCCATTCTTAGAGATACTCAAAAGTGAAGGGACACAGCCCTAGACAGCCTGCTCTAGCTGACCCTGCTGTGAGCAAGGGGGTGGACAGGGTGACCTCCAGAGTTGCTTTCCAACATCAATGACTTTCTTATTCTATTCCATAAAGGCAGTGAGCAGCAAACCTGGCTGCCTGAAATTCAACAGAGTTAGCAAGGTCACAATTAGCAGCTACTGAATACAGGAGTCTTACATAATTTGTATATCAATATATCTGATTGAAATGTGCAAATCAAGGAGACAAGTGAAAAAATACTTAGCTACTTGGAACTTCCCTCAACATTGTTTGCATACTGGTGTACAGCTCCTGCAGTATCCCTCAGCAGGATCCAAACTGGATTTCTCTAAAGGAAATGCTGTAACTAGCAAGGTTAGAAAAGCAGAAGGATGGGTTAAGCAATGTATAACATGAGGGGTTTGCAGCCCTTTGAAGCTCACTTGATGCAGCATGCTCTGAAAACAGGGCTGCAGCTGGTTCCAAGAACATGCAGTCTCCACTACTGTCCATTACAGTCAAGTAACTAGACATTAGAGCTCACTCGTTTCCATATCAAATCACCCCAGTGGTTCCTGGAATGATTCTGGCCTGGGACATTTTAGCAGTTTAGGAATGAGCAGAGACACTGGGGGCTGCTCCCCATAGATGGTGTGAAAACAGCCATTCTGTCCTCAAGAGTAAAAGCTCTTAGCATCACAGGCATAAGCCATTCCTTGATAATTAGCCACAGTGCCAGAAGATGTTTGAGCAAACATCCCTGACATCAACACAGCAACACTGCAGAGCCAGAAGCTCTACACAAATAGGATATCTGCCACATACAGGGCCACGAGGATGATCAAAGGGCTGGAGCACCTCTGCTACGAGGATAGGCTGAAGGAGCTGGGGCTGCTCAGCCTGGAGAAGAAAAGACTCTGGGGCACCTTATAGCTGCCTTCTAATACATGAAGGGAGCCTAGAGGAAAGCTGGAGAGGGACTTTCATAAGGGTGTCTATCGACAGGACTAGGGGGACAGGCTGGAGAGGTGGGCACAAGCCAACCTCATGAAGTTCAATAAGAGCAAGTGCAGGGTCCTGCATCTGGGTCGAGGCAATCCCAGGCACAAATACAGGCTGGGCAGTGACTGGCTTGAAAGCAGCCCTGAGGAGAGAGACTTGGGGGTGCTGGTGGACAAAAAGCTCAACATGAGCTCTCAATGTGCACTTGCAGCCCGCAAAGCCAATCAGATCCTGGGCTGCATCAGGAGAAGTGTGGCTAGCAGGTCGAGGGAGGTGATCCTCCCCCTCTACTCAGCTCTGGTGAGACCCCACCTGGAGTACTGTGTCCAGTTCTGGAGCCCCTATTACAAGAGGGATGTGGAGGTGCTGGAACGTGTCCAGAGAAGGGCCACAAGGATGATCAGAGGGCTGGAGCACCTCTCCTATGAGGACAGACTGAAGGAGTTGGGGCTGTTCAGTATGGAGAAGAGAAGGCTCCGAGGTGACCTAATTGTGGCCTTCCAGTATCTGAAGGGGGCCTACAGGAAGGCTGGGGAAGGACTTCTCAGGATATCAGGTAGTGATAGGACTAGGGGGAATGGAATGAAGCTGGAGGTGGGGAGATTCAGGCTAGATGTGAGGAGGAGGTTCTTCACCATGAGAGTGGTGAAACCCTGGAATGTGTTGTCCAGGGAGGTGGTCGAGGCCCCGTCCCTGGGGGTGTTTAAGAGCAGGCTGGATGAGGCTCTGTCCAGCCTGATCTAGTGTGGGGTGTCCCTGCCCATGGCAGGGGGGTTGGAACTAGATGATCCTTGTGGTCCCTTCCAACCCTGAATGAAACTATGAAACTATGAAACTATGAATGGTTTTAAGCTGAGGGAGATCAGGTTTAGACTGGATCTTAGGAAGAAGTTCTTCAGTACAAGGGTGCTGAGACTCTAGAATAGGTTACCCAGAGTGGTTGTGGATGCTCCCTCCCTGGAGGCATTCTAGGCCAGATTGGATGAGGCCTTGGGCAACCAAGCCTATCTGAGAGGCGTCTCTACCCATGGCAGGAAGACTGGGGTAGATGATCTCTGAGCCATTCTATGACTTGCAGGATCCATTATCTTTTCCTGACAAGTAAAAGCACAAGCTGGATTCTCAGAAATCAGATTCAGAAGTAAGAAAAATATTACTCCCTCCCTCCTGAATTCTGTGCCCATTTCCAGAACAGCCAGAAAGGATTTCCTCTGCTGCTTCTTACCTGTTCTAAACTATTAACCACTTTCATTCTCTGAACAGTGGAAATGAGGAAAAGCACTGGAAATGAGATGTTTGGTTAGCTTTTTTATGGCTAGGGCAATTTTATTTAATTTCCACTTCTAGGCATTTGAAGGATTCTGCCGTTTCCAGACCTGTCTCAGCTCTTACTTACACCACATGAGAAAAGTATTACAACATTTCAAAACACTGGAAATGAGGAAGACAAAGAGGTGTAAGTGACTGGGATACTGTGTTTGATGAAAGCAACAATACATTTCTTAGAGGGA
Source organism: Melanerpes formicivorus (assembly GCF_026170545.1). Taxonomy (NCBI): domain Eukaryota; kingdom Metazoa; phylum Chordata; class Aves; order Piciformes; family Picidae; genus Melanerpes; species Melanerpes formicivorus. The sequence continues at coordinate 2,067,466 of NW_027142423.1, read as the reverse complement.
TGTCATTTCTATGAAGTCCTGTAACAGCCACTGTGCGAAAAAGAGGCCAAAATGGAGTAATCTCAAGTCCAGTTTTGGATTACTTCTGAAGGGCAACATGCTGCATATTACATTGCACAAGTCAGAAAAGCTGTCAAGGACCGACTGGAAAGATGGGCAGAGTCCAATGGGATGGCTTTCAACAAGTCCAAGTGCCGAGTGCTGCACTTTGGCTATGGCAATCCCATGCAGAGCTATAGGCTGGGGTCGGAGTGGCTGGAGAGCTCCCAGACAGAGAGGGACCTGGGTGTGCTGATCGACAGCCACCTGAATATGAGCCAGCAGTGTGCTCAGGTGGCCAGGAGGGCCAATAGCATTCTGGCCTGCATTAGGAATAGTGTGGCCAGCAGGAGCAGGGAGGTCATAGTGCCCCTGTACTCTGCTCTGGTTAGGCCGCACCTTGAGTACTGTGTCCAGTTCTGGGCTCCTCAGTTTAAGAAGGACATTGAGACACTTGAGCGTGTCCAGAGAAGGGCAACAAGGCTGGTGAGAGGCCTTGAACACAAGCCCTATGAGGAGAGGCTGAGGGAGCTGGGATTGTTTAGCCTGGAGAAGAGGAGGCTCAGGGGTGACCTTATTGCCCTCTACAACTACCTGAAGGGTGGTTGTAGCCAGGAGGGAGTTGGCCTCTTCTCCCAGGCAACCAGCACCAGAACAAGGGGACACGGTCTCAAGCTGCGCCAGGGGAGGTTCAGACTCGAGGTGAGGAGGAAGTTCTTCACCGAGCGAGTCATTCGGCATTGGAATGGGTTGCCCAGGGAGGTGGTTGAGTCATCGACCCTGGAGGCGTTCAAGGGGAGATTGGACGTGGCACTTGGTGCCATGGTCTAGTCATGGGGTCTGCGGTGTCAGGTTGGACTCGATGATCCTCGAGGTCCTTTCCAACCTAAGTGATACTGTGATACTGTGACTTTTACACATCTATTCTGCCTGATTCACAGGGATCATTAATTATATTTGTAGAGTACATCTGTGTCAGTTCAGTTGAATTTCTTGGGCACACCCTTAGTGTGTGCTGCAATTCTGACCTCTAAGGCAGTACTACTTCTGAAGAACTGTCAAGTCACAAAGGAAAAATGCTAATGAGTATTAGTCCCCTTCTACCTGCAAATACATTTAGCCTGCTGGCCCAGTCTCCAGAGGAAAAGCTTTAACGAAAGGGCAGCAAGAGTATCTGAGAAAGCAAGGGTGACAAAACACTGATACCTCTAAAGATAGTTACCAGGTTTTTGTCTTTACCTAAGCACAATAACTAATGGGATATCATTCCAGGCTTGAGATAAACACCACGTGATAAAAGTAAATCACCTTTCTACAGCTCTGCAGAGTGAACACCCTCTGTGAAGTAACTTTCCCAGTATGGGAAAGAACCTGTTTGCTGCTAGCCAAGAGCTCCTGGCTGTTGCAGAGTAGTTGGGTAGTAAACAGTTGCTATACGAGTGCTGTAACAGAAGCATGCACAGGTAACAAGAAAACTACTCTGCTGTCACCAAGGTGCTCAATATGAGGAAAGTTACCAGTGGTTTGCAGTGTTAGAATTACTGAATGCTACAAAGCTGTTAGTAAGAAACTTTCTTACTGCCACTTCCCACTGCGTTTAGACATTGATCATAGGTATTTTCACCAGGCTTTAGAGCACCATACTGGTCACTGTGAAGGGCTAACTTGAGAGAGGTAATGGAAAAGGTTAGAAAGAACCACAGTGCCCGGAGTTCAGGAGGGTCATGGCTTACACCCACATGCATGCTGACAACAGGAACATTCCCATCTACAGACAGAAGATCATCTCCTAACTTCTGACTTAGAGCATTTTGAGATTGCCATCTATTCAATGCACACACCCCAAAACTTGCAAAACCTTTCACTAAACACCTGCCTAGGAAAGAGAATTAGTATGAGTCTGCTTTAAGAATGACTGGAGGAAATGGATTTTAGGGAGCTGAAGGAGAGATCAGCACCCAGCTGAGACACAGGAACACAAAACTGTTTCTGGCTATGACTGACTTCTGCAACACAATGAAGAGTTTTCTGACAGCAAGAGACCTGCACTTCAATATGGGGTATCAGATACTCTCAGTTACATGAAACAGCTTCTATGAAATGAAGATATTTTGAAAAGAGAAAGACAAATTCTTCATTTTAAATCCAGGAGCAATGCCTGGGAAATCCATGTCCTTAGATAAGACATTTTACTTGTGTGATAACGAAAAATATTGCCCCATATCCACTCACCAACTTGAGTGTGAGGCTCATGCAAAGTGTTTTTCATAACTGAGACATTCATGCTCTCATTCATATTTTATATCTTCAGTTTTAATAAGCTGTTTATTACAAAGTTATTTTCACATAGTCCCTTTTCTGAATTTTTTATAAGGCCTGCCTGGATGTTACGGCAGTAGTGCTTCAAAACAGGATGAGGGGGCTGTGAAGCCATCACATGACAAATGCAATGAAATTCTATGATTCCACGAAATTTCAGGATATTATTTATTATTTTTAATAATAAAAACTCAATAGCATAGCAAGATGAAAGTTGTTCACATCAGAGCATTTTTATTGTAGAGCCATAAGGCTCTGTAAAGGGAGAACAGCATTTGCTTAAGGAGGCTAAATTGCTTCTCTGCCAGCTAAGTTGCTCTCTGTGTTCTCGCACTGATAGCACAAGGAAAGTAAAGCACAGAAGTTATCTCCATGGCCCTTCTTAAAACTCTTCTAGTCAGGTGATATTGTGATTATTTTTTTAATCCTTCATTATTATTTTTGGATAGTGGTAAAAATTCACACAGGTGGAAAGCCAAATAAGTCTACTTCCCCCTGAGCTTTCCTATCACTCTGAAAGAGGACTGAAGAGTTTGCATCATCTCTAATTGCTGCTTCAGTCCAGCACTGGTGGGGTAGGAAGGCATTAAATACAGTATATCATAGTATCATAGTATCATTCAGGGTTGGAAGGGACCACAAGGATCATCTAGTTCCAACCCCCCTGCCATGGGCAGGGACACCTCACACTAGATCAGGCTGGCCAGAGCCTCATCCAGCCTGGCCTTAAACACCTCCAGGGACGGGGCCTCGACCACCTCCCTGGACAACCCATTCCAGGGCTTCACCACTCTCAGGGTGAAGAACCTCCTCCTCACATCTAGCCTGAATCTCCCCACCTCCAGCTTCATTCCATTCCCCCTAGTCCTAGCACTACCTGAGATCCTGAGAAGTCCTTGCCCAGCCTTCCTGTAGGCCCCCTTCAGATACTGGAAGGCCACAATTAGGTCACCTCGGAGCCTTCTCTTCTGCAGACTGAACAGCCCCAACTCCTTCAGTCTGTCCTCATAGGAGAGGTGCTCCAGCCCTCTGATCATCCTTGTGGCCCTTCTCTGGACACCTTCCAGCACCTCCACATCCCTCTTGTAATAGGGGCTCCAGAACTGGACACAGTACTCCAGGTGGGGTCTCACCAGAGCTGAGTAGAGCGGGAGGATCACCTCCCTCGACCTGCTGGCCACACTTCTCCTTGAATTAACTTCTGTTTCTACATAGTCTTAAATACGTATGGGAACTGGGATACAGGATCCATGGTCCAGATTTCTCTTGTAACTCAAACTCATTCACGGTGTCTATGACTCCACCTGGTTAAGTGTCTTAGCAACACGCAGGTTTGGATATGACATAGATTGTTCATACCCCCACAAGTTTTGAAAGCAGTGTGGCAAATCTTACAAGATATGCAGATTTTCAGCTCACAGCATCACATCTCTCATCATATTGTTAAGAGGCAACAGTCAATAAAATATAGTTTGACTCCAGATAGTCCTTTTTAACAAAGGCACTGGAGAGAGCCCTGGTTGTCCCCTGCCCTGACTCCTGCTTTTAGCGCTCTGTGAAGCAACTGCCTGACAGCTGGCAGTGGTAAAGCTCGCCTCTCCAGGGGTCAATTACACTGAGCACTTCCAGTACATGACCACAATACAGTTGCCTGAGGCATGACTGGGGAGTAATCGGGACAAAGATATGTCATCTCCTCATAACCTAAAACTGCACAGGCTGGTAGCAGCCACACACCAATATCTAAAACTAGAGATGGAAGCCTGCCTGGATGCCCCTAGAGCAGGACAGAATGCATCAGTCCACAGCTTTACTGGCTGTATGAATTACATGGAAATACTTAGAAAATGCTGTGTGTTTGCAAGAATTGCAAGAGGACACAAGGGTATCCATGTCTATTTTCTTAGGGCAAATCCAATCCACTTCTAATTTAGCCCACTTCCAGTGTGGTTTGGGAGCCAGATGACGTAGAAAGTTCATGCACACATGCAAAATGATTTGAAGCTGAGGCAAATGAACTCGTGGCCCATGCTGGGCCACTGCCTTTGCAATGTGTTTCATTGCTTTTCAATAACCTCCTGCAGAGGACAATTGCATGACTGCTCACAGTGGTTTACATCACAAATGTTCAATATTCCAGCTATGATTTTGGTCCAAGGTCAAATTAGGCAGCTTCACTTTTCTGTACCCAGAGAAAGGCATTAATTACTGGAAAACCACCAAGCTGCACATTGTTTTCACATTTCACACATAGTCTAGAATTAGGAAGCCCTCAAGTTCTTTGGGAAAGCTGTTTAATCATTTTGATATATTTTTTGTGAGAGGCTATCAAAAGATACTGCTTCCCACAGTCTCCTGCTAGCAATTATAATTGCAGGTTTGTGTAAGTGAGTGTTTCAGACTACATTTGTTTATACTATTCTTTTACTGTGGGTAATTCACTGAGGTACAGAATAGATCCAGCATATCAGAGCTTTTACCATACAGAAGTGTTAATGGCATGCCAATTTGCAGCTTTTTTTTCCTGCCAGATGGATGATCATATTGGTGTAACAGTTCCCAGCAATTTTGCAAGTCAGCAATAGACTGTACAGGATTTAGTGGATGCTGTTTAGCTTGAGCTTGCTTACACAACATTTGCTTACATGCAAATACTTGCTTACTACTGAAGGATTCACTCATATTCTGCTTTGCCTTGAATTTTCAAGACTACCAGCACTAAAAAGCAACCAAGTTTCCAGTTTTTCCTCTAAGTTGTATTCTGACATCTGGCATTCTGGAACAAGTAAGAAATGCCCAGATACTGTAATTGTTATTTTACTGACAACTAATTAGCTCTCTAATAAGGGGGAAAACCAAACTAAGAGTCAGTCCTTGAAGCACACCTGGTGAAAGTAAACAGTCTGTCAGGGAAATGAAAGCAAGGCATCATTCATCAAATGCAACAAAATACAAAGGCTCTGTAAGTTCTTCAGCAGTGCTGTCTCTGAAGGTCAGAAATGTATTGCAGCAGTAAGGATCTGTTAGTAAATATTGCTACTCTTTCAAAGCAGACTTCCATCAGTGTCGACTGAAGTATCTCAAACTGGGGTTGTTCTGCCTGGAGAAGAGAAGGCTCCAGGGAAACCTTATTGCAGCCTCTCAATACTTGAAAGGGGTTTATATAAGGAAGCTGAGGTCAAACTTTTTAGTAAAGTGTGTTATGATAGAACAAAGGGTAATAGGTTTTAAGCAAAAGAGGGAGGATTTAGACTGGATAAAAGAAAGACATTCTTTACAATGAGGGTGGTGAAGCACTGGAACAAGTTGCCTAGAGAAGATGCCTTTTCCCTGGGAACATTCAAGGTCTCATTGGATGGGGCTCTGGGCAACCTGATCTAGTTGAAGATGTCCCTGCTTATTGCAGGGGAGGTGGATTAGGTAACCTTTGAAGGCCCCTTCCACCTAAACTATTTGATGATTCCTTATGTATCATGGACACCAACAAGTCTGAATCACGTATGAAAACTGAAACAGACTCACATGGGCATACAGTGTGTTCATTCAGGTTGCATTTCCCAGGTGTGTTAAGTATTTGTGCCCCCAAATAGCCAAGAGAATCCATTTAAAAACTAGGATAGTAACTAATTATGAGTAAAAAAAAAAAAACCAAACATATGAGCTGAAGAGGCACACAGATTTCTACTTCATCAGCCTGGTGGGTTTTGTGTGTGCTTTTAAAATGCCCTTATTACTCCCTCACATCTTTAAATGTTCACCTCTCCTACTACAGACACACACAAAAAGTCATGATCCAAGCTGCACTGCTCAGATCTCAGAAATCAGGAAATGTCAGCTTTCAGGTTACATGAGCACTCTTATTTCTGTCCCTTACCCATACCAGAGACTTTACCTTTGTGTTCATGTGGTGACTGCTCAAACACGAGTTATTCTGCCTTGTGGAAGAGTGCAAACTGTTGGAAGGCAGGAGAGTATTAGAAGGAAATATGCATGTCCCGTAGTCACACTCCTCCCTAAGCACTACTTTGGGACAAAGGAAGGATTCTAAGCAAGATGCATCTTCAGCCTGATGCAGCACACTCATAACCACAGCTACTTTACTGCTTTAAAGATGCATAGAGAATATAGTTTAAAACCATATGTTTGGGAGAATCCATGAAAATTCTTACAACACATGGAAACTGCATATACAAAATATCTTTTGTGAGGAATGAAACTCACTGCTCATGACTTTCTATGTAAGGAATGACAGTGTATTTCTAGTTTGGAAAATGCATTTTTAATTAAAGCAAGAGGAGAAGAAAATGAAAGCTTCTCTGAAAGCATCCTCTTGCTTCACAGAGTAGCTCTGCTCCTCTAAGCAGATACTGCCTTTGCGCAGAGAAATGTGCAATGCAGCCAGTAGAGAGACTTGCAGCAATTAAGCATTGCATACATTCCTAACAAAGGAGACCAAATACATGTTTTGGTGGAAACATACAGCAGAGGTGCTGATGACTATGATTATAGCCACTTGACACCTTTCATAACCACCAAGTGCTGTGGAACCACAACCACTGAAGCTGAAAATTTCCAAGTCAGTTATTTTGCATCAGACTGATTTTTGGTAGGCTTATTTGCTGTTGCCAAAATTTCAGTGGTTTTCAATACAAGGTCAGGGAAAATACTTGCCATTCGATTAAAAGAATTAAGTCATTCTTGAGAAGAAGAAAAAGGCCCCCAGTTTCTAGCTGGAAGGAACAACTTGAGAGCGACTTTGTGTCAACACGCTGTCTGCCAGAAGATCAACCTAAATTTGTTTACATTAGAACCTTCAAAGTATTTCAGTCTGCAACCACTCAACAGACCCTCTGAAAAAGTAATTTCAAACAATTTTGCATGCTCCAACCTCAGGTTAAGGGACAGCCATTGAAACCAGTCAAGTGTGCCTCTGTGGAGCCAGATACAGCAAGAGAAGAAAATTGTCCCTCCTGTACTTCTAAAGGTTTCCACTAATAGAAGCCTGCACAACAGAAGGATCTAAAATCTGAAAACAGAAGGAAAAAAATGTAAAAAGACTGAGCCTACAATAAGAAAATGATGGAAGGTCCCCAGTTAAGATATGATCAAAGCAGAGCCTGAATTTGCAGTCTTTTGAACGGGCGTTCACCAGTACCTGGAACAGAAGACTGAAGACTTCCTTTGCAGTCAGCCAGTTGCTGTGATATTCAAAGGCAAAATAAAGTCCTCTTTGTCCTCCAGTAACTAGTCCCTGTGCAAGATTACAAACCATCCCATAGGGCTGTAATCACCACAACCAGTCAGGGACACCTCCACTGAGTTCAGCTCTGGTGATGAGCTACAGTAATGCAGTAAAAACACCACAAGTGAAAGCTGCAGTTTGCAGGTGCAGATGCACTGAAAGAGGAATTCCTCCACTGCAGTATCACAGAGCATTCCTTTGTAAGGCTCTACCTCACTCATCAGCTCGAGAGAAGACTGCTCATGAATACTGCACAGGATCCTTCATCTAGCCTGAGAGCTGTGCTCAGGCAAAGCTGTGTCATGCTGCAACAGTGCAGATCTCAGATCTACACATTATGAAAACGACATTACAGGAGCAGGAAATTAGACTTGAATGACCCAGTGTCAGTGTTTTTCTTTGAACCCTTCACACACTAGCTTAAAATATAGCCTTGTCAAAAAAAGGAGAGAAAAGTCTTGTACAATTCTATGGCCAAGGTGCTCTTTCAACCTGAGTACGGAATTGCTTACGCTTTTGTTAGAGAAAATTTATGCACCAAGATAAAATCTCTGGGAAGCTGATAGTCCTTGAATTACTTTTCTGAATGGACACCAGAGAACGCCTCAGCTTCAGAATTTGAATCCCTTAAGAGCTTTTGCAAAATCTCAGACCCCAGGATCAGATAACCTGTTTAAACCCAAAGAAGTCATAAGCACAGGAAAAAAAAAGAAGCAATGGCAGTTGCACAAGCAGAACGTAGTCTTGCCTAAAAATGGGATAAACACACCCAGTGTGAACCCTGCTCTTCTGATGTCTGCACTTTGCAGCTCGAAGTCCCTTCCCAGCAACACAGCATTAGATCAGGAAACCTTATAGCATTACTTTATGTAGCATGTGGAGGCCAAAGATTGATCCACAGTTAAAATTCTTCTATTGATCTGATCTAGGCTACATCAGTTGATGGCCACGCACTTCTGAACCAGAGAAAAGTACTTGAAGTGTTAAGCCTTTGGAATAGCTATTTTCAGTATCATTTTTATGACAGTGCAAGAGTCATTTCTGATGCAAAAGTAAGGAAATACACAACATGACATAAGGATTAGATAGTTGCCCTACAGTGCTTTTTACAGCAATTCCCATGCAGCAGCTCTAGAAGCCAGTCTTCTACCAGGCTGTAGATTCTGGTACCTGTTCCAGCAAGAGAGTATCACATTCAGCTTCAGCAACAGATGTTTACCTGATCTAGAAAGAATGTGCAAATATAATAGGTTCAAACCCTACAAGAGCTGTCAGAATATATCAGGATATGTCAGGCTATGTCTGGATATCACACGCAAATTACTAACTGGTCTTAGCACATAGCTTCCTAAGTGTAAGTACTTGCTCCAAATGTGATGTTTACAACATGGGCACATCCAGTAGAATGCAGGACTGCTCACATCCAGCTTGAAGTGGGAATACAAGGATAAGTTGCCCCTATACAGAAAATGTGTTATCCTATTCTGACACACTGATTGAACAAGGAGGATAAAGCAACGCACAGGAAGAGCAGCTGATTATGTTATCTGTGGTTTTGTTAATTAGTATCTCCTGCTATGTGGGGTGCCTAGTTCAAGGCTCATTGAAGCTTCCCAGGGTTTTTTCCTTGTGAAGGTCTAGACTCTTAAGAAGTAGAAAAACAAAACTACAAATACAAATCACCCCCTACCCAAGTTCATATAATGAGGCTGTAGAGTATCCAGAGACTGCAGACAGCTCTGCTAAAGGACCCCTGTGGTCAGGCAGCCTGGGTGCTGCATGTACACATGCTTACTCCATGTATTTTTTCACCCACCTTTCTCACCTTTTAAAAACTTGATTCTGCAACTGTCTACCCTTTCTCCTAGTAAGCACTTCCACTGCTGAATGACCTACAAAGCTTCCAATTTCAGCTTTTGAACACATATTGTTGTCCTGCTAAGTCCCTATACCCAGTTACCAAGTCACCTATCAATCTTCCTTTCAGCACCTTCATCTCCTGTAACATGACAACACAGAGCTCAGCTTCCAGGCTTGAGAAAAGGCTGGGCTCTGCCTTCCATGTACTTCTACATTATTCTTAGAATTGAGACATCACAACTGGACACTATATCCTAGTAGAAGACTTAAGCAACCTGACCTGTGTATGTTACAACAGCCCCTGCTATTCACTGCAACTTTTATAACAAGAGACTACATTAGTCCATTAGCTTTGTGATCAGAGTATGTGTAACGTGGCTGCCGTGAGTCCTGGAGCACAGCCCTATGAGGAGAGGCTGAGGGAGCTGGGGTTGTTTAGCCTGGAGAAGAGGAGGCTCAGGAGAGACCTCATTGCTCTCTACAACTACCTGAAAGGATGTTGTAGACAGGTGGAGGTTGGTCTCTTCTCCCAGGCAACTAGCACCAGAACAAGAGGACACAGTCTCAAGCTGTGCCAGGGGAGGTTTAGACTGGAGGTGAGGAGAAAATTCTTCACAGAAAGAGTAATTGGCCATTGTGCTGCCCAGGGAGGTGGTGGAGTCCCCATCCCTGGAGACGTTAAAAAATGGATTGGATGTGGCACTTGAAGCCATGGTTTAGTTGTCATGAGGTGTTAGGTATTAGGTAATAGGTTGGACTTGAAGATCTCTGAGGTCTTTTCCAACCTTGTTGATTCTATGATTCTCTGATTCTACCTACACCAACTCCCAACTCATTTTTTCTTTGACAGCCTGCCTTCCAAAGGACAAGTGGCCACAACTGCAGGACAAAAGGATTTCTCACACAATGCACTACTCTTGGCTACAATAATACACATTTTGCCAGAAACATTTAGGTAGATAATTTATACCACACTTGTACCATTGGCCTGTCCTGCTAATTGTTTGCTACCACATCAGCCACAACACCTAGGCAGCCAACAAGGAAAGCAAGGAAAGCAAGGAAAACAAGGAAAGGTTTTTGGTCAAGCCAAGAGGGGCGGCAAGAAGACCTCCACTCTGGACTTCCGGAGAGCAGACTTTGGGTTACTCAAGGAACTAATTCAGAGGGTTCCTTGGGATAAAGTCCTTAAAAACAAAGGGGTCCAGGAGAGCTGGACCTACTTCAATGAAGAATTGTTGAAGGCTCAGGGACAGGCTGTGCCAATGTGCCAGAAGATGAGCCGCCGGGGCAGACGGCCAGCCTGGATGGTTCATGAACTTTTAATGGAACTGAGGGAAAAAAAGAGGGTGTATCACCTTTGGAAGCGAGGGGAGGCAACCCACAGAATGTTTAAGGATGTTGCTAGGTCTTGTAGGAAGAGAATTAGGGAGGCAAAAGCACACTTGGAACTTAAACTGGCCTCTACTGTGAAGGACAACAAAAAGTCCTTCTATAAATACATTAATAGTAAGAGGAAGGGGAAGGAAAACCTCCACTCCTTGGTGGATACGGAGGGGAACATTGTAACCAAGGATAAGGAAAAGGCAGAGATACTTAACACCTTCTTTGCCTCAATTTTTACTAGAAGGGCAGAACGTCTTCCTGACAGCTGGTCTGCAGAGCTAGCAGAAGGAGCCAGGGAGCTGCACAGTTTCCCTATGTTCCATGAGGCGGTAGTTGGAACTCTCCTTAGCAGCTTGGATCCCCACAAGTCCATGGGACCAGATGGGATTCATCCTAGGGTGTTGAGAGAGCTGGCAGATGAGCTGGCCAAGCCACTCTCCATAATTTTCCAGCAGTCCTGGCTCACTGGCGAGGTCCCAGAGGACTGGAAGCTGGCCAACGTGGTGCCCATCCATAAGAAGGGCCGGTTGGATGAGCCAGGGAATTACAGGCCTGTCAGCCTGACCTCAGTGCCAGGCAAGATCATGGAACAGGTCATCCTGAGTTCAATAACACAACACTTACAGGATGGCCAAGGGATCAGGCCTAGCCAGCATGGATTTAGGAAGGGCAGGTCCTGCCTGACCAACCTGATCTCCTTCTATGATCAGGTGACCCGCCTGGTGGATGTGGGGAGGCCTGTTGATGTAGTCTACCTGGACCTCAGCAAGGCCTTTGACACCGTCCCCCATAGCAAACTGCTGGCCAAGCTGTCAGCCCATGGCTTGGATGGGAGCACACTGCGATGGGTTAGGAACTGGCTGGAGGGCCGAGCCCAGAGAGTGGTGGTGAATGGTGCCACATCCAGCTGGCAACCAGTCACTAGTGGTGTGCCCCAAGGATCAGTGCTGGGCCCTGTGCTCTTTAACATCTTTATTGATGATCTGGATGAGGGCATTGAGTCCATCATCAGTAAATTTGCTGACGACACCAAGCTGGGGGCAAGAGTTGATCTGCTGGAGGGTAGAGAGGCTCTGCAGAGAGACCTGGACAGGCTGGGCAGATGGGCAGAATCCAACGGCATGAGATTTAACACATCCAAATGCCGGGTTCTGCACATTGGCCACAACAACCCCATGCAGTGCTACAGGCTGGGGTCAGAGTGGCTAGAGAGCAGCCAGGCAGAGAGGGATCTGGGGGTGCTGGTTGATGGTAGGCTTAACATGAGCCTGCAGTGTGCCCAGGCAGCCAAGAGGGCCAATGGCATCCTGGCCTGCATCAAGAACAGTGTGGCCAGCAGGAGCAGGGAGGTCATTCTGCCCCTGTACACTGCACTGGTTAGGCCACACCTCGAGTACTGTGTCCAGTTCTGGGCCCCTCAGTTTAGGAAGGAGGTTGACTTGCTGGAACGAGTCCAGAGAAGAGCAACAAAGTTGGTGAGGGGTTTGGAACACAAGCCCTATGAGGAGAGGCTGAGGGAGCTGGGGCTGCTTAGCCTGGAGAAGAGGAGACTTAGGGGTGACCTTATCACTCTCTACAACTACCTGAAGGGAGGTTGTAGACAGGCTGATGATGGTCTCTTCTCCCAGGCACCCAGTACCAGAACAAGAGGACACAGTCTCAAGCTGCGCCAGGGGAGGTTCAGGTTGGATGTTAGGAAGAAGTTCTATACAGAAAGAGTGATTGCGCTATGGAACGGGTTGCCCGGGGAGGTGGTGGAGTCGCCGTCATTGAAGGTGTTCAGAAGGAGACTTGACAGGGTGCTTGGTGCCATGGGTTAGCTGTTTGGCTGGGTTGGATTGGTTGATGGGTTGGACACGATGATCTTGAAGGTCTCTTCCAACCTGGTTTGGTTTATTCTAATAAAGGTTTATTCTATTCTAACCAGCTAAACCAGAGGACATCAATAAAGGCCCTTTTCATTAGTGTCTCCCTGCTGCTTACAGGCATCTGTCAATGAACCAGCCTGACTCTGGTATGCAGCATATGGAATTAAAAGGCACATGTTTAATTAAGACATCAGGTGATCCTAAGCTCTGTGCTTTGGGGGAAACAAAAAAAAAAGATACTGCACTCCACGTGGCAGTGGTGAGCTACTAAACCTGCACCCTCCTCAATGGGAAAGAGAAAGGAAAGAAAAGAGTGCCAGGTTAGTTTGCCAAGCTGGGTACCAAGATGACTAGTATAAACTATACTGTGCAGAAACCCACATTAAATGTTATGGGTAGAATGGGCAAGAGGCTAACAGGTCTGAAGCAACTTGTATTGAATTTAATGAAAAGAAAAAAATCCTAAACCATCACTTTTTAACTGTAAAAATCTTTCTCCACAAGACAGACTTGGAATGAGTCAATATGATAAGGGGCTGGATATGGCTTAATGTGACACTAAAGAGGACAGTATACATTTGTGAAGGGCAAATCTGGAAGTAGATTACCTTAAGATAATGATTACAGGTGACATTATTCACAACCAAGCTCTCTTTGGTTTGGTTTTGATAAGCCAATATATGACAAGAATTCTCTAAATGCATCTAACATCTGTAAACCAATGGACATACAAACCAATCCTGGCACTGCAATTTAACCAGTGCTTGACAGTGGATTGAATTGGAGTACTTCACAGATTTGATATGCTCATAACAGACTGTCACATCCCTGGCATTTCTCCAGACAGTGTTTATACCTAACAGCAGCAACAAAAAATTAGAACACATAACAAACACTTGCATATAGGCCATTTGGGATTATTCCACATTTGGCACTCTTTTTGTGAGTAACCTTATTAACCCATCTTCAGGTTCTGAGCTGTTATATTTAGAACAGGAACATGTACTGCAAGATGAAATCTACATAACCTATACAGAACAAACATTAAAACCTGTACATTCAAAATGATAGTCAAGGGAAATCTTGACTAAACAGAGCATCTGTGCCAATAAGCAAACCTCGGCTGGGCACAGTCCTAGAGAATCTCTTCTAGCTGACCCAGCCTGACCAGGTGGGTCGGACTAAATGATCTCAGAAGGACCCTTCCAAGCTAAATCATTCCAGGATTTGGTGATTTTGCCATGACAACAAGTAAGTAATCCCAGTTCTGTAATTCACTGCACCAAGTAGAACCTGCAGAGAAGGTGACTGGGGATTATACACATAAACTTCTTTGAGGGATCAAACACTTCAGTAAAAGACCTCCCTTTAAGCACAGCCCAATGTCATGAGGCCCTGTGCAACGCAGGTGCTCTGTCAGTAGAGGTGACAAGATGGGGATTACATTGACAGCTTGTCTCACACACATGGCACACTGAAAAAAGATACACATTTCCTCAGGGGTATCATTTATCGTTGTTCAGCATGTCACAAAATGGAACAAAACCTCAAATTCCCCCTGGGGGAGTGTCTGAGTTTTTTAGTCAATGATTAAGAAGTAACATTTTTGTCTCTGGAATTTAGAGGCTTCTCTAAATCTGGGCAGGATTTCCCCCCGTGCTTCATGCAGAGCTATTGGGGAACAGGGTGAGGTCTGCACAGTCTGATGTGTTGCAGGCTCTTGAGGTTCTGAAGACTTCTGTGGGACAGCTCATGTTCTGACATGGATTTTGGGTTTCTTTGGGGGTTTTTTATTTGGGTCTTTTTCATCCTTTAACCCTGCTTCTGCTACAAATATAAAGCAATATAGTCCTGAAAGCCTAAAATCATAGCAGACTGTAACTGCAGTCACTGAAATTCAGTAAGAACAGAGCACCCAGTTCTCAGCAGCAACACAGCCCTCAAATGTTCACGCATTGGATTATGTTACATCCTAGCTGTAGTTAATAATAAGCCATTAGAACAGGAGTCCCCCAAGTTTTATCTGAGGTTAACCACTTAATGTTGATTGCTATAGAACTCTGATAAGTACTTTGGGGCTCAGTAAGGTTAATGAAACCTCAGGGGAGGGAAGATTATATTTTATTGGCTTTTTTTTAAGGAGTCATGCCTTTAATGCACCTTGTTAAGAAGGTTCATGGACTGATCTGCATGTCCATGTTTCAGACCAAAACGGCTCATTAAGTAAATCCTACATTTTTCTGTGCCTAGGCTCACATTTATAATGAGGAATTTCTGTTCACAGTTAACAAAACCAACTAAAACATGAAAGTTTCTCACAGTGGATTCTTCTTTTTGGGTAGCAAGCAATTTTTCTGGTTGCCCACAGAAGGACAGAAAGGCTTCTCCTGCATGAGTTAAGTGTTGATCACCACTAGGATCTAAGGAATCTAATAAACACTTCACAGGGTGTGCAGATCCTTGTTGGGTGAAGGGTTGAAAAAAATCAATTCCTGAATGCAGTAAGAGGCTGGATAGAATCCAGCCTTTTCTTTGTTCTTTGTTTTGTTTTCTTCCAAGAGCTCCTTCCACTGAATTCAGAAGAAACTGCTGGAGCTGGATTCTTACATCTTTGCTAAAAGAGCCATGTATTTGTGACCTCCCTCTGCTGTGCATTCTCCGATAACAGGGATAAAGCTTGGTGTCAAGTGCACTGTGCCAGACCCTGTCAGACTTTCAACCTGTTCAATTAACTATATCAAATCAAACAGTAATTTTCACTGGAGCACTGGGAGGCACTTCTCTTTTACTGAAAGCTATTCCCTTGGCAAATCCTGACTTTCAGAGGCCAGCTGTTTTAGCACTTGAGCAGTTAAAAAACAAACAAAAAAAGAAAAGCAGCTTTGGATTTTATTTTTATTATAGTATGGGGGAAGTAGGGAAGAGAAGAGTGCTTTTTTCCTCTATCTCTTTGCTCTCTGTAACAGCGCAGCTGGCTGGGCTGGTATTTCCAAACCAGAATAATTTTCGAAGAGGAACATGAAAAAATTAGGAACTGACAGCTAATTATCAAGAGACTGAAAGCCAGGGGTAAGTGCCAGTGTGTCTTACACCCTCCCGAGTGTAGCCCTCACTGACAACACAAGATTACACAGCTGCCGATATCCTGTTGTGATAAAACATCCTATAGTAATTTACACACGCTGCTACAGCTCCCGCTCCGCGGAAAGCCTGTTGGCAGGCGGCGGTGGCAGGGGCCGGGCAGCTCGGCAGGCAGAGGCCGAGGCAGAGCGCGACAGCGGTTGCGCTGTGTGCCGGCTCCCCGCCGAGGCGCCGGGCGGCACTGCACCCTGCGCCCCGCACTCTGCGTCCCGCGCCCCGCACCCCGCGCCCTGCACCCCGCGTCCTGCACCCCGCGCCCTGCATCCTCAACTCTGCGTCTGCGCCCTGCGCCTCGCGCCCCGCACTCTGCGTCCCGCGCCCTGCACCCCGCGCCCTGCATCCTCAACTCTGCGTCTGCGCCCTGCGCCTCGCGCCCCGCACTCTGCGTCCCGCGCCCTGCACCCCGCGCCCTGCATCCTCAACTCTGCGTCTGCGCCCTGCGCCCCGCGCCCTGCGCCCCGCACTCCGCGCCCTGCACCCCGCGTCCCCCGCCCCGCACCCCACATCCTGAACTCTGCGTCTGCGCCCTGCGCCTCGCGCCCCGCACTCTGCGTCCTGCACCCCGCACCCCGTGCCCTGCCCCCTGCGCCCCGCGCTCCCCACCCCACACCCGCGCCGGGCGCTGCCAACCAGGAGCCCAGAACCGCTGTTTGCCAAGGGCATACCCAGTTCTTTCCAAACACCAACAAGGAGGCACCAGGAAGTGCTGAAGGCTGCGGGCAGCTGCTTGCCAGCACTCAGCAACAGCAGGGAATTTGGGGTGCAGGCACCTGCACAGGGTAAGCCCAGTTCTCATGGGCAATGCCAAGTGTCCTAACAAAGGGCCGAGGGGAGAGAAGGCAGAGAACAACTGAGACATGTGGCCACAACACAGGACAGCGCTTAGGATATGAGCTAATCCATCTGACAGAGATTTGGTGAAAGAGTGGATTTGTTGTGTACACACAGACACAAAAAAACAAAGACCACGAAGAAGCTGTAATCACAGCATCAGTGATGGAGAGCATCTGGCTTGGGAAGAGTCACAAGAGATTAGACAGTGGTGAGAGTCAGAGGTGAGAGAAGGAACACAACAAACTGCAGAACCATCAGATGAGAGAGACTAAATAAGCACTCGCTCATTTGTGTCGCAAACCATAAGTCAAACTCTCAGCTGGGGCTTCCTCCAGGTTCAGATTTCAGGAGAGCTTCCTTCTGTACTTCATCACTAGGTTAGCTCTGTTATTAGACTGGGGAACACTGCCAAATAATTATAAGATTACACTAAGACTAAGTTCTCGTATCATGAACAGCATATGCTGGCAAGTAACAAGCTGAAATAAAAAGAATCAGCTCTAGCTGCTCACTGATATCACAAACACACACCCACTAAGCAGCAAATTAATTCACTTCTTCAAAGTGAAGAATTTGTATGGTCCTTTAACAACTCCTCCACTTAATCACTGACGTTTTCCCTAAGTTTTCCTTACCCACATCTGAGCCGCAAAATTGACTCTGTGTCTGCACAGCGAAGATACTCCTTCCCAGACAATAGCACAATACCTCCCATTTTTATCCTGGTTCCCACCAGAATGTGAACCAGACCTTCTGACGCCACAGGAAGCCTGACTTGGTGGGAAATGAGAGCCCAGCAGCGCTAACCAGCAAGCAAACCGAGTTGGAAAAGTAGTTTCAGGCTCAACAGACACAGCAGACGTTTTTTAAAAGCAACACAGAATTGGAGCTTAATGAGACTTCAAGGCACAATACTTGAAATCAGCACAGTTCATAGGAAGGCCTAAACTGAAACTACTCAGCAAATATGCTGGGTTTTTATTTAGGCTAGATGTTAGGAAGAAGTTCTTTATAGAAAGAGTGATTGGCCATTGGAATGGGCTGCCCAGGGAGGTGGTGGAGTCACCATCACTGGAGGTGTTTAGGAGAAGACTGGATGGGGTGCTTGGTGCCATGGTTTAGATGGTGTTGGATGGTAGGTTGGACTTGATGATATCAAATTCTATCCTATCCTATCCTATCCTATCCTATCCTATCCTATCCTATCCTATCCTATCCTATCCTATCCTAATTCTAAATATTCAACTGCCAGTTTGTCTGTTAACCCAGGACACAGTTCTAAACTAAGGACACCATCCCCTCAGTGCAAAGGCTGTTAGGCACCATATTGAAGTCAGTTCATCAGTATTAATCAAGTGGAGAAATAAAAAGGACACAAAACCATTAGTGTTAACAATGCTACACCCTATGGCTTCAAGCTGTTCCTTGAAGGTCTCCAAGTAGCAACAGGGCTTCACCCTGCTTAGCTTCTAGATAATGGGATCACACTGCCAACTGATTGATCAGAGAGCACAGTAAAGTAATAATGTAATCATTAACAGCTTGTGGTGGTTCAAAAAATCTGTAGAAAAAGAACTTTCTATGAAATAAAATGAGGGGGTAGAGCTTTGACAATTATTTGGTGAAGTGTTAGAACTATGAATAAAATAATCAATAGCTCCAAAGTAGCTAAAGCAGTTGGTAACAAGCAGGCTTCACTAAGAACAAAACAAAAGGAGGTAGACAAAGGAAACAGGGTGAACACACAAGGGGTGTTTTCATAACATCTTCTCTTAGGTGTACACACAGACCACTAAATTCATCTGGAGGCACCCCTCACTCTCCCATTATTTCAGCAATTTACTCTCTTACCCTCAGTCTTATGAATCCCACTTAAGTTGGATGCCCGAATCACCTAAGATAGGGCAAAGCACCCAAAGACTAAATCCATGGTTCCTAAGCGTTTTGGTTCTGACAGTGGATTACAATTAGTGTTCAGTGTTTCTTGCAGACACTGCACAGCCTTATCAGCAAACGAGGAAATATCACAAAGCTTTACAATATGGTTTGAGAATTACTGAAATAGGCTTTGCAAAGACATTTGATAAGTTTTCCATATCTTACCTTAATTCACATTTTTAGCTCCCCTCTGAGCAAGAAATAGAAATTGATTTTGAAACTGGCTGTCATGGAGGGAGGTTCTGGGGGTGACTTATACAATACTGATGTGAATCAGTGTTTTGTACAGAATACAGTGGATCAGGTCTACAAAAACTGTACAGAAAAAGATCTTTTAGGGTAAGAAAGGGTAAAAGATGATACAATCTCTAGTTAGTAAAAGCTGACTAAAATAAATAGAACAAGATTAAATTGAAAATGTGACTATGCTGTAGAGCAAATGTTTACTGAAACCATGACAACTTCCTAGGTACTTACTAGCGGAGAGAGGATACCAAGGAAAAGCAACCAGACCCAAGAAGTTTCCAATAAGACAGGAAATGTTGCAAAACATTCAGCAGCTACTTGCACAGCAGAACTCAAAGCTGATAATGGAGCAGGAGTGTGGAAGCTGTTCATTCTGAATTCAGCAGATACAGAAGCAATCACATTCATATCTTGTTGGCAAGCAAGGCCAAAAATGCCTCTCTTGCCCTTCAGCAAGTTGCCTTTCCTATTAAATGGAACAGATGACACTGTCACTTCTTCCACACAGGCTATTTTCACAGAAAGATTTATCTGAATCACCTGTATTAATACTTAAGCTACAACTTCTGTGAAGTGTTCAAGTGCCCCACTGTATCCCTCGCAACTACTGATGAGCTTTCCTGGTCGTACTAGATCTCTCATGAGTCACTGCAGTTTTGCCTCCTGGGATTTCACTATACACTGCATGAGCTCTAACCTGACTCAAAAGCCAGGCCCAGGAGCCATTGCTGAGATGTGAGCAAGGATTACTTTCATGCAAAGTTTCCTGTATCAGTAGGAGGCTGAATAATGAAGGAAGAACTTCCACTTTCCAACTATTTGGCTCGTCCACCTTCTTTCAATTCTATTCTATATCAACACAGGGTTGCATTAATGTATTTTGTGATATTATTTTCCACGCAAAAAGGAACAGTTGTGACATATTATGTGCACACAGGACCCAACATCTGTCACTCTTTGATGTGTTCCAAGTATGAAGCAGGGAAAACTCTTTAATCCCTCACATTTCTCAACACGAGCATTGCAGCTTCACAACAAATGCTGCAAATAAGTCTGACCTTATCCAGGCAGCAGAATAAAAGCTCCCTCCAGAGTGAGGCAGTGATTTGATTTTATTCTTGAAACTGCAGATGGATGTAGTTGGGATTGATCTGACAGCCCACCAACCAACACTACTGTTAGGACCTCACAGAAAGAGCCAGGGGAAAGTGGCATAAATAAGAACTGAGGGCAAGGTCAGTTTAAGCTTTGCACCACAGAGAGAGGAAGGGCTTCACAGAGATGGCTGCAGGTGGAAGCTGCTTCTACAACACCACTAACGAAGAACACTGCTTGGGAGGAGAGGTCTATTGTCTTGAAAAGCACTGTCACATGCAAAACAAGGAAGATCATTAGTTGACTGGAAATAGCCTCCATTTGGACACGATGAAGGTTCTTTTTGTTTCTATTGAAAAATCCTTTTTCTGCTTCTGTGAATAAACTAGATGTTCTCTGAGACAATGCTCAAAACTTGCTACAGGTTTGGGACCAGAGAAAAACGTGGTAAACACAATTTTATTAATGCTTTAAAGGAGGCTAAAGTACTTCCTACAACACCTTGCTGTGAACCACGACCTGCTTCACTTGAAACCAGAAACTTCCACACCTTATCATAAAAATAGTTCTCTACCAGTAACAACCTAGACAGTAAGTTATATGGGACAGTAAAACAATGTCCAACAAATTAAGCTAAAAAAAGGGCACCAGTTTGTACAGTCTTGTGCAGTGTAACTACAGCAGGATTTGTAACAGGACTCTGAAGGGCCAGCTGTCAGGTAACACAAACAGGGAAGTATCAGGATGCATATCTATTGAGGTCACCTTACAGAAGACCTTATTCTGCTTCTTCCATCAGGCCTCACATTAGGTGTGCTGTGTCTCTAGCAAGAGAGATATTTTGGGTCACTGTGACACTCATCAATAATGGAGGGATGAAGGACAACAAAGTTGGAATCACTTGGAAAGGGAGGGAAAAGGAAGTAAATTGTTGCAAAGCAAATGGACCAGTTAACAAGAAGACACAGCTGGCTCTTAAATAACATCTTTTCCACATATATCACAATACATTTATTTAACAACATTGATATCTTTATCTTTGTTGTACAGATGCCAAAACTTACAGAGGGAGGATGAACACAACCAGGAAGTCACAACATGGTGCATAAAGCCACCTGGTTGCTCACTCTTCTTGCCCCAGAAGTAGGAATGAGACCCAGGTCTCTTGTGCCCTTTCTCTATATGGAGAGACACTTAGGATTCAGCGTACCAAGATCTCTCCAAATTCCACGTAGCATCTCAAACCACAAGAGCATCCCTTCACCAACATGCTAAATAACTGCACAGGTATTACCAAAGTGGGGGGAAAAAAATCATTCCAATTTCAAAAGCAAGATTTTTACCTTAATTTCACACAAGTATATGTCAGTATAGCTGATTTAATGCAAAAGTCTTGAGGTGTTATAGAATTAGGCAGATCTCAAGGCTTTCTGCAGCAGGTTTTTGGTAGCAGCTCATATTTCATTTTCCGAGGTGCTGTTTGGTATTCAATGAATATTCATAAATTCTGGTCCCTTCTAAAACTAAAGAGAGGTTTTCTTGAGTCCTGCTCCTTTCCTCCTCAGAAGTTTAATTTAAAAAGGCTTGAGTCCTTTCAAGTACCTCCTCTAAAATTCCCTCACTTGGACTAAGGTACCTCTCGGGTATTACTTTGACAGAATGAGGTTTGTTTAATGATCATAGCATTAAAACCTCATGCTCTGAAGACATGCTTTAGCGCACCGGGGAACGTGGCATTAAAAACAACAGGTGAAGCAGGGTTTCTTTCCTCCCTTCCTTATTTTCAACAAATGACACATCAATTACTTACTTAGGCATCATCTTTATTACTTTGTCATTCTCCTCATACTGGTTATTCCTTAGTCATTCTATGCCCAGTCTTGCTCCTATTCATGCCGAGATATTCCAAAACTTTTCATTTGTTGCAGTGGTACAGGATAAGACCATCAAAGAACAACTCCTCTCTTCAGAACTCCTTAGTCATTGAAAGTATTGCTGCCTGGCAAATTCACACCCACAAATACACACTGAAAGCCAGGTCCATTTCTCAGGTTTGCCTCCTAAATTATACCAATATAAAATGACTGTAAAAAGCTGACCAGTCACAGCAATGTTTTATGTCCACTCACACTGCTGTAAATGCCAACACCAATTTTGGAGTGTCTGATAACACAGCCCTACCATTACATTGCTTTCTTGTTTGTACAGGTCACTATCATCTTTGTTGCCCTTTGTCTTATTTTTCCTAACATTTCTAATTCCTATCAGGCACCCTTAGATCTAGCTTACTGTAAGTCCTTCAAGTTCTTTTGGTGCTGGCTCTAGGTCCAGCACCACGGAAATCACTTCTGACCTGATGCTGAATAAGTCAACCCAATAAGTCAGTAAGTCAACCAAATGCTCCACTCCCTGACTCAGGGATTTGATTTATAAAAAGTCCCCCATATATGTAAGTTTTCCATATTTAGTCTCCCCAACTGGCTGAAAAATGCATTTCATTGCTTCTAAGGTACCCAGTGAGTACTCAGCAAATTGTAGAACCATGAAAGTTTTCAGGCTGGAAAGGACTGCACCTCTGATTTCCAGCCCAACCTCCTGCTCAAAGCAGGGTCAGCTGTGAGATCAGATCAGGTCTCTTAAGTTTTTATCTAGCTGGGACTTTAAACTTTCCCAGGACAACCTCTCTGAGAAACTTGTTTCAATGCCCAGCTGTTCTCAGGGGGGAAAACTTCCTCCGTATGTTCAGCCTCAACCTCTTGTGCAGCCGCTTACCCAGGCTGAATAAGCCAAACTCCCACAGTTCCTGGCTCACAGGGCAAGTGCTCCAGCTGTAAGCATCTCGGTGGCTCTCACCTGAACTTGCATTACAGTACAAGTGTCATCACTAGAGATCCAAGAACTGGAGTGTAAAAAGTGCAGGGTAAAGGGAAATAATAACCATCCTTGATCAGCTTGCTATGCTCCTGTTAATATTGCTCATGATTCTTCTAGCATTCTTTGCTACCAAGGCACAAAACCATCTTTCTGACTATCAGGACATCAAGTCTTCTTTACCAGTCACTTCCCAGCAAGCCAGACCCAGACTGAATGGAGTGCAAGGGGCTTGGCCTTCCCAGGTGCAGAATTTTGCATTTGTCCTTGCTGAGTTTCATAAGGTTGATGCTGATGCATTCCTCCAGCTATGTTTGGTCCCTATGCTTAGGTCCCTACTCTTGAGTCTGTTGACTGTTACTCCCAACTTGGTGGCATCTGCAACTCTGACAGAATACACTCTGTCCCATGGCATCCTCAAGATCACTATTAAGATTATTTTTTTCTTACTAGATAAATCACCAGATAAGCACATTTTTCTCAGGCATCTGCAGCTGTTCTTTGTCAGGAGTAGTAAAAAGACACAAAATCTCCACAAATGAAAGGATGTTTTTGGTTGGGTTTCTTTGCCCCCAGCTCAGCAAACTGTAATCAGCAAGAAACAGTCCCAAGTAAAATGCCACACTTTTCAGCACCTATGGTTAACAACTGCTGGGTATGTTTGCCCAAGACTATTTTCCTGGCTTATGACCGTGCCTCAGATTTTATCTTCAAAGAAAGTTTCAATATCGTTTTCATGTCACTTTCTTCCACTCCTTTTCCATCATGTTTTTCCATATCAAAGCAGCCTGTAAAATCACTTTATTTCCTGAGAAATTTTCAACAAGCACATCACTTTTCCATAGTCCTATCTGGAAACAGTTACATTACCTCTGCTTAATCTTTGCATTAGTTTTCATTTTCCTTTCATGCTCTACTTCTTTAGAGCCTCAAATCCACTCTTCTATCCCCTTATTATATTTCAAAAAACCCCTGACTCACAGGGACCAACAGCCATGGAAATATCCTCCTGAGGTACTGGTTTCATTCACAATATTATCACAATACACTTCTATAAAATCCATACCAACATTGATTGCTCTTCCTCTTTTCTTTGGTAGCTAATGAATTGAAGTTATTTTCTTTCCTGTAGACTTACTTTCTAGCACTTGTATTAATATTTTCCTTACACCTCTTTTCTGTAGAGAAAGATTAATCTTCATTACTTTTTGTCACAGAGGTCTATAAAGCTTGAAGTTTTGCACATCTGCAATATAACTACAAGGTTTCCATCTATATTTACATTGAAATGAAAACAACTTTTTCTTCCTTTCAACTTCATCTCACAGTGCTTTAATTGTACGAAGAGAAGCCTGGAAAAGAGGAGGCTCAGAGGAGACCTTATAGCTATCTACAACTACCTGAAGGGAGGTTGTAGCCAGGTGGGGGTTGGTCTCTTCTCCCAGGCAACCAGCACCAGAACAAGAGGACACAGTCTCAAGCTGTGCCAGGGGAGGTTTAGGCTGGATGTTAGGAAGTAGTTCTTCATAGATAGAGAGACTGGCCATTGGAATGTGCTGCCCAGGGAGGTGGTGGAGTCACCATCACTGGAGGTGTTTAGGAAGAGACTAGATGGGGTGCTTGGTGCCATGGTTTAGTTGATTAGATAGTGTTGGATGATAGGTTGGACTCAATGATCTCAAAGGTCTTTTCCAACCTGATTAATTCTATTCTATTCTAAGAGGCAAAGTGACAGTAAAACAACACTAGAATAAAGTTTAAAAATAGCTTCAATTTTTTAGTGGCAGCACTCTGGATGAAGTCAGCTCTGTACACATAGGTGGAGACACATTACATTCCTAGGGAGTGCATTCAGCAGATGATAACCTAGAGGAAATGAGTGCAATGGTTATGTACTGAAACTCAACATTTCTCACATGTAAGTGTGTATGCATATTCATGGCTACACAGTAAACAAATATTGGTAGTTTGCCATGTTTGCAGTCATTCATGCATCATCAGAAAGGAAATAATAGCAAGAGAAATGAATGGAAAATGTGAAACACCACAAGTACACTTACATGAACAGGAAGTGACTGAAACATGCACTCCTTAACAATGCATAATTAAGAGAGATTTGTATGTGAAAATAAAATCTTGCTTGATATCAAACAGCTGAATGCCAGCTCCCAGTTTTGTATGCCACCACTTCAGAGAAGAAATTAGTGTTCCACAGTAAACTTTTCACTGATTAATTGCTGCCTAAGACAGGAGTAAAAACATTATTTAACTCTCAAGTTACATCTGTATTTATATTAATCCAACTGCTCTGCCAAACTGACGTCAAAGTGGTCAACAGAAAATGCCAGTACAGTAAATTGAGTAGGAGTTAGCAAGTCAGGTGGATCAACAAAATCTACTACTGGCTTTTAAAGAAAACAGGAAAATAGAATACAAGGATGCTTTTTAATATATTCTTCTAAGACAAGATGCCAACTGCTGTAAGTTTGGAGGTCCTGCAGGTGTTTGGGGAACAAATCATGGCAGAACAAACAATAATATTTTAGGCTAGATGAAGAAAGCATCTGCACATGGGAGGTTCCCCATCCACTAAAGGTAAGACTGCAAGAAAGAACAGTTATTTGCACTCCAGCTGTGAAATCAGTTTCACTGGCTGGAAGATAAGATTGATAGCAGGAAAACACCAGCTTTAAGCATCACTAAATGGTAGAATAAAGAGATGTAAAAATCTCCTCTATTGCAAATTTTCCAGAAGTGAGTTAGGCAAATCTCTGTCAGAAATGAACAGTATTGGTGAAATGAATGAAAGTATCGACCCTGCATGAGCGCTAGAGAGGAAGGCAGCTAGGCTTGCTTCCCATCCTCTGTGTTAGGGAGTCCAGGTTTAATTGGGGGAAAAAAACCCAAAAACACCAAAATGAACTTAAGGGGAACCCCCTGAACACTTTTATTTTCCTTTCTGGACATTTCTTACTGTTTGGATTTTTTATTGATTTATTTTGAATGAACAGCATGTGGCCCTTACCCAAATAGAGACTGATTTCTTTCCTCACTGTATTAACCCTGAATAATCTGAACTGTATCTTCTAGAGAGATGGGGAAATCACTTGCCACATCCTAAGAAAGCTGGTATATTCTCCCTGCTCTAACCCTTGCAACTCTCCAGTCATACAATCAACAAAAAGCCCTCAGTGCACAGTCACAACCTACTAATGGCAAACTGAAACAATCTGTCATATTGTAAGCAAGTAAAATATTTCTGATAGTGCATACTTTACCAGTTATGTCATGCTGTTTGAATGACTCACTGTAGATTTGATACTGATTAGGGCAATGTTTCTTCAGCCATTTGCAGACATCCTGCTGGGTCCATAACGCCACAGGCTTGGTCAGCTTTACAGTCCCGGCCTAGAATAAAGAACAAAAATGATGTTTAGGCTGCACACAAGTTTCTGAAATATTTATCTGGGATGTCCATATGTGATATTGAAATAACAAATGTAAGATAGGAGCTGCTGTGCACAAATTTGAGGTGAAGGTGAATGTCATCTCAACCATTTTGCCCACTAGGAGTCATGGCAGATTCCCTGGGTATTGCCAGCCAGGGTTTATTCCAACATTTACACAGATGTCCTCTGTCAGGCCAAACTTCTCAAAGGTGCTTTGAAATTTTTCATTACTAGCAGCCCAAAGGACCAAAGCACTTTTGAGCTAGTGCTTCACTTGTGAGAACAAGAGGACACAGTCTCAAGCTGTGCCAGAGAAGTTTAGGCTTGAGGTCAGGAGAAAGTTCTTCGCAGAGAGAGTTGTTAGCCATTGGGATGTGCTGCCCAGGGAGGTGGTGGAATCACCATCCCTGGAGGTGTTCAAGAGGGGATTGGACATGGCACTTAGTGCAATGATTTAGTAGTCATGAGGTGTTGGGTGACAGGTTGGACTTGATGATCTTTGAGGTCTTTTCCAACCTTACCGATTCTGTGATTAAGCCCACAAAGTATATCATGCAAACATATTAAGTTAGGTCTAAGGAAAATGCCAGAGCTGAAGTTGGAATGGGCAAATCTGTCTTTAATTTCTCTTGCTACATTTTCTTTATTTCTTTTTCATTGCCTGGGTAGAAGTGAAACACAGCAAGAAAATCACAGCTGAACATATAATGCACATTCCTTGCCTCAGCTTTCTTCATTTTGACCAAAACCACACTCATCAGAAACATTAAATCCATTTCAAACACATGAAGAGGCACCATCCACATTTAGATGTATCACCATTATGCACAAAACCACCCTAAATAATTGATTCTCATCATCAGGCCAGAAGCCTGACTGATAGACTCGGCACCCACAGAAATAGAAACTTCCAGAGGTACTGACAGTGCACTATAACCAGGACAGCACTTCCTATACCACTGGTTCTTTCTGAGAAGCATGCCTGTCTTCTGCATATACAGAAACCTGCTCTGGACTCTGCATAGGTCTGGAGAAGGGGCAACCTCTGTAGGCAGAGCAAGTGCCCTGTAACTGTTACTCATGCAACTAGGAAGATCCAAGTTTCCTCTTTGAACTTCTCTATGCTACTTCTTATCGCTATTTGAGTCAAAGAAGAAACTGAATTCACATAAAGATGCCAATATCAAGGTATTAAGGGCAACGAAGTTGGTGAGGGGTTTGGAACACAAGCCCTATGAGGAGAGACTGAGGGAGCTGGGATTGCTTAGCTTGGAGAAGAGGAGACTCAAGGGTGACCTTATTACTCTCTACAACTACCTGAAGGGAGGCTGTAGACAGGCAGAGGTTGGTCTCTTCTCCCAGGCAGCCAGTACCAGAACAAGAGGACACAGTCTCAGGCTGCGCCAGGGGAGGTTCAGGTTGGATGTTAGGAAGAAGTTCCATACAGCGAGAGTGATTGCCCATTGGAATGGGCTGCCTGGGGAGGTGGTGGAGTCACCATCATTGGAGATGTTTAGGAGGAGACTTGATGGGGTGCTTGGTGCCATGGGTTAGTTGTTTAGGTGGGTTGGATTGGTTGATGGGTTGGATGTGATGATCTTGAAGGTCTCTTCCAACCTGGCTTATTCTATGTATTCTATGTATCAGTTAATCTGATCTTTATTACATGCATAAATGAATGTGTGCTCTTCCAAACTATATAGAAGAAGGGAAAAAAAAAACAAAATAGCCATATAATACAAGAATTTTCTCTAATTCCAGAGAAATCCCTAAACAACAGGATCAAGACCTCAGTGTTTATCTTTACATGAGTTCCTGCTTAAATTTAAAGGTATTCTTAAGCATTGGAATTTTTGAAGTCTAGAGGAAAGTCTGTCACCTCTAGAAAAATAAGGTGTTCATGAATTTTCTTATATATCAGAAGCCCACTCAAATGACAAATATCTGTATACCAGCATGTACAGCTATCCATAGATGTCTATTCCTAGCTGAAAGTACACAAGTAGTGCCAATGTTTAACTAAGAGGTTGCCCTTTTCCGTTCAACAACTATTCTCCTCTCAAAAGGTTTAAGCACCATCATGTTAAGTATCTGAAGAACAAATTTATCAGCAATTACAGTACAAATTTTTCCTTTCCCTCTGCAGCTATTATGCTAGGCAATACACAGCAAACTGCACACAAACAGACATGCAGACCTTTCACTGTCCACTGTTCAGAAACACAACTGAAATGGTTGATTTAAAACCTACAGCTGCAGCCCCAAAAAGAACATTTTTACAGTGACACCATCAAGCATTATGTTTAGCTTTCTGATTCGTAAGGACTTGATGGCTAGAGTAATACAGGGGGTTAAAAGCTCCAGTTATAAAAAGCATATTATTGTCACTTTCATTTTTAGAACACAATATCCAAAATATTCTCCAAGCAGATGCTCTAAATGAAAGGCTGTTAAAAAATATGGTTCCCTCCTACAAGAGCTATTAATTCCTTCCCTGTTTTAAAGCTAGAGCTTATACTAAAAATAAATTCCAGTTAACCAAGAAAAATTACCCTTACCATAAACATGCCTACCACATGAATCCCTTGCAACTAATTACATATAAATTACCTAGAGATGTGGAAAACATGTCATGTTTTTTACCTTATTTCTGTTTACCAGCTCAAACAATAAGCCTAAACTGATTAAAAGATTTCATTTTTTAAAGAAATTGGTCCAGTCCTCCAATTCATTTTCCTGACAAAATCATCCTAAGATCACTCTTTGCTGGCAATCCTTTAATAGTTTTAATGCTGCCAAAGACTAAGCCAACTCATGTGCCAGATATAGATCTAACAAGAATAAAAGTCTTCAGTATTCTGATCTTTTCTTGTATGTTTGAAGGAAAACCTGTTTCTTCAGGATTTGGTGTCAAACTCCCTCTTCTGAATGGCCTAACTGCAGCTTTTGTATCTCTCAAACTACAAAAATGACTCCCAAGGGAAAAAAAAAACAGCCTATTTAATATATGATACATTTTCATGCTCCCTTTGTTCCATGGTGCGGAGAGAACAGTCTTTAAAATCACCACCTCAAGAATAAAGAAAGAAATAAAGCTTGCAGCCTGCACACTGCTAGAGAGCATGTGTCAGCGTTCAGAACAGCATTAACAACCAAGCCCTGCTCCTCCTGAGCAATGACATACAAGCTATCTCTTCAGCCTTCCAGGTGCAGTTTACCAAGCCTGCCAATTTTGAAGGTCAGTTTATTCACCAGCATTTCTTTTTCTTCATTTGTTGCATTTTACTCCAGAAAAGAAAGAAAATCCTCTGTATTCTCAAGTGACAGAGGATTCCATCTCACAAAAACTACTTTATATACTATGAACCAAGGTATGAAAAGAGCTTCTCCAGCCCAAATTTAGTGCAATTACAAATCTGTTCAGCTTATAAAATTCAGGGATTGTGGGGATCACGATTCTCATTCAAACAGAGCTGCTGGAAAAAGGCTGCCTGATACCATTGGTAACATCCAATTTGCCTACATAGTGATCCTTGTATAAGCAGTCAATGCATATTTACATTCAAACATATCCAAAGTCAGGCCCTACAGATTCTGCCTAATAAAAAAAGGCTTGTATGGGACAGAAATGGATAAAAGAGGTATGCTCAAAACATTAAGGCAGATTCTGCTCCAAGACACATTACGAGAGACTCTGCTCTGGGCTTTATAAGTTAACTAGAAAAAGACAAATTTTGTTACAGCTGTTGCTCAAAGGACAGAAGCAAGGCAGGGCTGCAAGCAGAAGCACCATCAGTTATTAGACCAGCAGCGTGCAGCTCTGCCAGCTGTGTTTGAGACATGAAGAAATCTTCACAAAGAGCAGGCACGGACTACAGCTGCTCAGTGTTGAACTATTATGTTAATCCACTTGGGTGGTGTGACAGAAAAGGGGCTGACAGCCATGAGGAAGAGCACAGAGAAGGAATAAAGGTCACTGCCACCTAGTAGGGATAGAAAGAGTGAGATGGACGGCTCTCACTCCTAGAATAATGCAGAGTCAGATAAGGTAGGAAACACTGAACTGTGTCAGAGAACTACTGATGTGTCTGTGATCAGGGAGAGAGACTGGGAGGAAAGAACTAGGACCATTTCATGTGTGAAGCTTAGAGGGAAGTATTTATGAAATCAAAACATAATGTCTCCTCCAAGCAAACTATGAAGGGCCACTGATAGGTTTTAAAATTAGAAAACCAAAATTTTACATGTATCTGATGTAGATACAGATGGCAGAGGACTTAAACTACACAGCTTGAAAAACTATCTAAGTTACTGTCAAATCCTTCAGACTGCTCTGGAAGCAAGACTAACAGCATCATCTTCGTTGTTTATGACAAGAAGCAGCAGGAGCAGCAGTGCCCAGCAAGAACTTCAAAAGCAAGATTATTTTTTAAACATGCTTGGGCTGTATTTCTAAAACTGAGAAAGCAAGAATCTTTTTCATATATCTTAAATTACTTCTCCAGCATCCAACTGGCTATATGCAATTCAGAATCAACGACCGACATAAAAGTCAGTTTCAGTTCTGTAAAGAACAGAAGAAATGAGCCAGGCTTGTGAATGTGTTTTCATATGATAGCTTAAAATATTGAAGAATCTGAAGAGGACACATTTTGGTTTAGAACCAGAATTTCTCAGATAGTCATACTTACAGATTTTTCCAGTGAAGACTAAAGAAAATTACAGTAATAAGAAGGTACTCCATAAAAATACCAAACCCTCTGTTGTGTTGGGTTCTCATCTGTGATACAATTTTAATATTAAGAAGAGAGGACAAGAACAATCCAAAGGAAATGTGCTTGTTAGAGAAAACCAAACAAAACCCAAAGTAAAACAAAACAAAGGAAAACAACAACAACAACAAAATCCCCCCCAACCCCCTCAAGGAGCATACTGTAAACCACTTTCCCTTTTATGTTGATAGAAGTCTGAATGTTTAAAACTTTAATTGGATTAGAAATCCTAGTCATATTCTATCATAGCATCATAGTATCAGTCAGGGTTGGAAGGGACCACAAGGATCAGCTAGTTCCAACCCCCCTGCCATGGGCAGGGACACCCCATACTAGATCAGGCTGGACAGAGCCTCATCCAGCCTGCTCTTAAACACCTCCAGAGACAGGGCCTCGACCACCTCCCTGGACAACACATTCCAGGGCTTCACCACTCTCATGGAAGAACCTCCTCCTCACATCCAGCCTGAATCTCCCCACCTCCAGCTTCATTCCATTCCCCCTAGTCCTATCACTACCTGACATCCTGAGCAGTCCCTCCCCAGCCTTCCTGTAGGCCCCCTTCAGATACTGGAAGGCCACAATTAGGTCACCTTGGAGCCTTCTCTTCTCCAGACTGAACAGCCCCAACTCCTTCAGTCTGTCCTCATAGGAGAGGTGCTCCAGCCCTCTGATCATCCTTGTGGCCCTTCTCTGGACACCTTCCAGCACCTCCACATCCCTCTTGTAATAGGGGCTCCAGAACTGGACACAGTACTCCAGGTGGGGTCTCACCAGGGCTGAGTAGAGGGGGAGGATCACCTCCCTCGACCTGCTGGCCTAATTCTAATTGATTACTTAAGGAACTGTGGACAAAGAAATCAGTATGGCAAATACATTTTTAAAAATCACTGT
The DNA here is from genome assembly GCF_026170545.1 of Melanerpes formicivorus. NCBI lineage: Eukaryota > Metazoa > Chordata > Aves > Piciformes > Picidae > Melanerpes > Melanerpes formicivorus. Next base: position 2,035,512 of record NW_027142423.1, on the reverse strand, counting down.
CCTTTACTTTACAGCACACTTTCAAAGGCCAGCTTTGCACCAACGTTGGGTTAGCCAAGACATAAACTTTAATGTCACCCAGGAAGGATTAAAATAGACCCTACAGCAACGATTGTGTGAGTCATACAGCTACGCCTGCTCAACACACAATGTCCACTTTGAATCAAAACTATAGTGATGTGGGAAACTTAGCAAGACTCCCAAATGCTGTTGTAAGCATGGTCAGGTAGTGATTTGCATTCCTGAGCTGCAAACTTGTCTCAACATTTGCAGCCCCAACTTTATGTGGCAAGATGCAAAGTGCAACTGGTTGGCTTAATCTGTGACCACCCTGAGCATGGCAGAGTCACATAACAATCCCACGAGCAAGACTTGGAGGCTGTGCAGCTTCTAGGGTGCTTACATCTATGAACATGGCCTGATGCTCAAACCTTGCTGCCAGCAGGACACCCAGCCAACATTTTAGTCCTTCCCTTATTACTCTTCACATGCTGTCCTACACATAGTCCCTCTTTCCCTGGTCCAGTCCACTGGCACATGGCCACACCATGCTGCCTGGCACTGAAATCCACATACAAGCACATGGACCTAATGAAGAGGGTCCAGAGACGGCCCACAAAAATGATCAGAGGGCTGGAGAACCTTTCCTATGAAAACAGGATGAGAGAGTTGGGGTTTTCAGCCCGGAGGAGACTCTGGGGAGACCTTATACCAGCCTACAAGTGAAGTACATTTACTATTCCCAACCTCCTATGTTCTGGAGGAAAAGGAGAGAAAAAAATGCCACTGCTATAAAGGCCTCCCTCCAGGGCTCCAAAGCCTCCTGTCTCTCTCACAGTCTTTTCACAACCCCCAAGGGCCAAGTCAGCTGCTGGTTTCTTTCTGTCACTTCCAGTGGACTGCTGTAAATGGATCTCCTTACCAAGAGACTGCTCTGGATGTCCTAAAGCCAGCTCTGCACAAGGAACTTCTACCCCAGGGTTCCAAATCAATTCTTCAAAGACCAGTGAACAGAGAGGGATGTTTTACCTGGCTTCCTACTAACACTGGGACCGACCCAATTCAGTACCTTATGTATTGCTGCAACAAGCTCAGGTGTGGTACAGACAGACTCCAAAGCAGGGAAAAGGAAACAAATTATGAAAAATAGTAAGACTGATCTGGAAAATAAGAACTTATTAGAAGGATTTAACTCCCTCTCAAGGTTGTCACAAGTAGAACCATCAATGTGAAAGGATAATGTGATCCAAAAGAATATCACTGAGTATTATTGAAGACAGTATGGAAACAACAAGGAAAGCTAAACAAGGTGATACATTTCCCATGAGAGTACTCTCAATGAGGTATCCCACTCTGAAAGCAAGAATCATGATTGGCAGATGCCAGTGTTGATATAAATGGCAGTGGCACTATCAACAAACTGTGATGAGCTGATGTGTCAAAATGAGAAAGGAGAAGACAGAGCACTCCTCAGCATTATCAAGAAGCTTGTTTGACATTATTTCAATTGCTTTCCAAAATCCTGAAAGCCACAGCTGGGACAGGCAGGCCAACAAGGTTTAAAATAAAAGCAGGAGTAGGAGCAGGAGCGCCGTCAGTTTTAGGTTTTGACAGCCAAATCCAACTCGAAGAGTGCAATGTTGTAAAATTCACTTCTTCTGAAAAACCTGCATTTTTAATCTTGCCAAACCAAAGATCCATTTCAGTCAGTGCAGAAGATTCCTCCCAGTCCACAAACTGAATATTTACTTTTGGATATTTGCAGAGAAAACACACAGGGAGAGTTGCTCTGTCAGGGTGAGAGTTCCTGCTTCACACGATACGTCAATTGTTTCACACTTTGTCAGTGTGGCTTCTCTACCTGAGACAATTCAAACCTGTCCAAGTCTGGGCTCTAACCACCTATATTTTATATCACAGATTACAGTCTTCACAAGTAGATATAAATCCTCCTGCTTTTACAAACTGAAACCTTCTCTGTATCCTGCATGGGCAGTATCTGTTCAGACGGCAGCTGCTCCAATTGCATGCCTTGTAGAGCTATAAAGGAAAAACGTTCCTCCTTGAACTTCTCTAGCCTGCTTCTCACCATTACTGAGTCAAAAAAGAAAGACAATTAATTTCAATTAACAGCTCTGTATGATCAGCAACTTAAAATGAGCAATTAAGGAAACTTTATTACAAGTGCATGTTCGTTATTGCACTTAACCATGCACTATAGCAAAAGAAGTTGGGGCATTCACCTTCAACATGGTGCACATAAACTTGCAGATTAATTCCTCCTGTGTTTTTTTTTCAAGGACTAAGAACCACACCCACTGTGAAGGAGACTCAGGCATGAATTTTCATCACAGAATACTCCATTTGGACTGATAGTACAGAATACAGAATTAACCAGGTTGGAAAAGACCTCAGAGATCATCAAGTCCAACCTATCATCCAACACCATCTAATCAACTAAACCATGGCACTAAGTGCCTCACCCAGTCTCTTTTCAAACATCTCCAGTGATGATGACTCCACCACCTCCCTGGACTGCACATTCCAATGGCCAATCACACTTTCTGTGAAGAATTTCTTCCTAACATCCAGCTTGATCCTCCCCTGGCACAGCTTGAGACTGTGTCCTCTTGTTCTGGTGCTGGTTGCCTGGGAGAAGAGACCAACCTCCTTCTGGCTACAACCTCCCTTCAGGTAGCTGTAGAGAGCAATAAGGTCTCCCCTGAGCCTCCTCCTCTCCAGGCTAAGCAACCCCAGCTCCCTCAGCCTCTCCTCATAGGGCTGTGCTCCAAACCCCTCACAGGGGGCGGGGTGTTGGTGCTGTACAGAGCAGTACTGTGGTCTTTTCAGAGACTTCAGGTAACACTAGCAACACCAATTTGCATCTAAAATTCCCAGTCCTTCCCCTTGCAAATGAAGTTTAAACAAGAGAAATAAAATCTTCCCTATGTTCCTAAATGTTCAGGATACTCTAATAAAAAGGTTACTCATAGTCTGAGCCTGATCTCTGAAACATGTTCCTAGCAGTGTCAGTGAGGGTTCTCTGCTTTTTGGTGACGTGCTTGTTAAAGAAAAACACATCTGTAGCATAACAGTGGTTCTCTCCACTGATACTGGTAGATTACTTTTTTTTGTTCTTGGGATTCAGTGGTGGGGTTACCCTAACGTGATGAATCTGTCCAACAAAGCCCACACCTCAGTCCTTCCATTTCTAATTGCAGAATTCTGTCAAGAATATACCAAATATGTCACAACCTAGGATTTGAGAAGTAGCTGTGGTGTTGTTTTAATAGCTGCTGGATGTCAGAGCAGAAGGGTACAGTCCATTTTTTGATCCTAAAGGCATCAATAGTGAAGAATTTCTCTATGAGAAGAGCTCTCAAAGAAACTGTTACTTCAGAGTTTGCAAGTAGTGAGGTTAATTCTGTCATTGGCTCAACAACAGCACATTTGTACATGCAGAACATCAAACATCCTGAGAGGATCTTAATCCCTATTAGATAATGACAGGTTGGTTTCTTACAAGGTTTACTCCTTCAGAATGAATCACATTTTTGGCACCTTGGTTTCCAGCAGATGTGCCAATTAAGAAGCTTGTACTGTTAAGAAGTAGTATAACCCTTCCATGCCAACTTTCAGTCCTTATGGGGAGGCTCATTCATATGCAAAAGGGAAGTGCAGCAGCCAAGGCATTTTACACCCCAACAGCAATCAAAATTTTCTAGATATCTTTGCCAGCTGACTCTTAACTGTGTTCTCTTGAGTCTCAAATACATTTGGAGGAGAACAACTTTATAGGCCAGAGGTGCACTTGAGTATGAATAAGAAAAGGTCTCCGAGCATCAGCTGATAGGTTGGCCTCTTGCATCCCAGTAAGACATGGCTTCCATATCCAGCAAAGGCAGGAGAAAAAAGGCAGATGTTGACAGAAGACAGAGATTAGCACAGCCACCTGATTCATGCAATAGCATTGCAATGCCTGTGTAGAAGGTCACCATGGATTTCTCAACTCATAAATAAGTATGCAGAAGACAAGACATGCCACTTATTTTTCAAAGCAAACAGATTACTTCTGACATCAATGTAATTTCTTGCTAATTGCTTTTGAGAAGCAGTTGTGTCCAGTTTTGGACTCCCCAATTCAAGAGAGACAGGGATCTACTGGAAAGAGTCCAACAGAGAGAAACAGAGAAAGTAAAAACCCTCAATCTGAGATTCATGAAGGCCAGCCCCTCTTGGCTAGGGAGCAGCCTAAGTTAGCCAACAAGATACAGGAAAAGCCACAGAGCACAAGTCCCACATTCACACCAAGACCAGCCCAGGCCAAAGAGAAACACCTTTTCTAACTTACAGGAAGCAGCTGTCCTTGCAGGCAACTAAAGAACTCAAAAGCAAAGGAAGGGTCAGAAGCTTGTCCTTATTTTAAAAGGGAAGAGAAAGATGCTGCAGTAGCATCAGTTCTGCTCAAACCCCTGAAGATTTAGCGCTATAAAGGTCACATGGATGGAACTCATCAGACCAGACTCAAGGCAGGGAGGTGGGAAAAGAAGCTAGAGGTTAATATTGTTGCCATGATCTGAACATATCTCCTAGATCAGGCCATTCATGGGAAAATGGGACTTTCCCAGAAACAGCCTGGCAGGCGCCATGTGGGGAGGCTAAGCAGGGTAAGAATGCCAGCCAAGTGACAAATGGCATCTTTAGTTCCAGGTACCATTTGTAAATCCAACCCAAAATGTCCCAGCAACACCTATCTGGGGGAGGCAGTTGTGAGGTGTCACCTCAAAACTGGAGATGAGATTTTCAATAAAAACCTTATGCTCACCTCAGCATGAGGAACTCAGGTCATAAACAAATCACTGTGAAAAAAGGGCTGAGAGAGAGTAAATTAAGCATTGTAAGGAACAATATTAATCTGCTGTAATGTGTTGAGTACATACAATATCTGTACTTTCTGGAGAGAGATCTCTGAAGGCCTGTCTAAATCAGTGTGCTGGGAAGACAAACTGGCCCTGAATAGGAATTGAAAATATTTTAATTACATTTCCAGAAGGAACTCAATTCCATTCTCTTTCTTGGATCACTTAATTGCGGTTTAAGATTAAAGAGAAAAATTCACACTAATCCTTCAGTTTTTGTTTGCAGAAAGACGAGCAGAGTCAGGCAGTGAACAGCAGGCCATTCTCAAGATTCAGTCCTGGGGGCAAATTCATCCCACAAGCGAAAATATAACTCTTGATTAAATTGCTGATGTTCTATAACCATGCCACTGCATAAAGGCACACATAACTTAGAGCATCTCAAACTCCTCAATAGGTTTGCCACGCTGTCTCCTTCCCAGATTAGGGCTTTCATAGAATCATAGAGTCAATAAGGTTGGAAAAGACCTCAGAGATCATCAAGACCAACCTATTCCCTAACACCTCATGACAGCTAAACCATGGCTTCAAGTGCCTCATCCAGTCCTTTTTTGAACACCACCAGGGATGGGGACTCCACCACCTCCCTGGGCAACACATTCCAATGGCAAATTACTCTTTCTGGGAAGAACTTTCTCCTCACCTCCAGCCTAAACTTCCCCTGGTACAGCTTAAGACTGTGTCCTCTTGTTCTGGTGCTGCTTGCCTGGGAGAAGAGACCAACCCCTTCCTGGCTACAACCTCCTTTCAGGTAGCTGTAGAGAGCAATAAGGTCTCCCCTGAGTCTCCTCTTCTCCAGGCTAAACAACCCCAGCTCCCTCAGCCTCTCCTCATAGGGCTGTGCTCCAGACCTCTCACCAGCCTTGTTGCCCTTCTCTGGACATGTTCAAGAGTCTCAATGTCCTTCTTAAATTGAGGGGCCCAGAACTGGACACAGGACTCAAGGTGTGGCCTAACCAGTGCTGAGTACAGGGGCAGAATGACTTCCCTGCTCCTGCTGGCCACACTATTCCTGATACAGGCCAGGATGCTTGCATCATCATCTCAACAGCAGCTTTTGGCAAGTGATATTTTTAAACACAATTGACACATTTAACTTCTTTTCCTCCAGAGAAGGCTTATTTTCTAAATAATAAAAAATTCGGGGAGGTCCAACAACGCTTCAATCACATTAATAAGAAAATCTTCATTTTCACGCAGCTTTTAATATTCATCCCACTGCGGGTGAAGAAATGTCTGCAGGTAAAACTCCCAACTGCATTTATCAGTCCTTTAATTCCTTTCTAAGCAGCATGACATTTTTTTTAAAAACCAAATTCCTATCTATCCAGAAACAGCAGGCACAACTGCAAAGTTGATAAGAAAAGCAAAACTTCAGAACTGCAACGGACTTGCCCAATGTGCTTTGCAGTTTCGTCTCAGGTGACGCTGTTACAGTGTCCTGCAGGTCAGTCGCCAGACTGAATTAGTCTGCTGTATATTCTCCAGTCCCTAGCACTTGTTCAAGGTTTTCATGGTGGAAGCTTCTGCATTGCTCCAAGTTCAAAGTAACACATGTTCACAAGCTAAATCAGTTGTTGAAAAAATTCAAGGGTGGAGGATGTTTCAAAGGAACCTAGTCAACACTTCCCCCCCGCCCCCCCAGTCCCTCAAAAGCCTTCGTTTTCTAATCTCCCAGACATCAGAATTCAAAGAGACTATCTGTTAAGGAATGTCACTGGACCTTTTATATGAAAACGCAGCCAAACACTGTAAATAGCTGATATAAAGAGCTCCATCTACTGACAGGCAACATTTTGACAGACCCAGCCACTTTCCCAAGGAACTGCATGGGGCTTGCAGTTACACGAGCTGTCAAGGAATTCAGTTTTCTCTTGGACATGTGCAATACTTTTCACGTTTTCTTTCTCACCTGCCCTGTCTCTTTCATGCTATTTAAGGTGTTGTGGCTCATGAGACAGCCCACTCAATCCAAGATGCAGCAGCAGTTCTTGCAGTCAGGGTCCCTCATCTTCCCATTTCACTTTGTCATTGAAGTTTCCCACACGGAGCAGCTCTTCCCTTGCGCCTAGCTGCTATACCATCATTTTACAATTATAGACTGACATTTCATCATCAGCTATTTATGAGGACCTGTTTCCAAACCCTACTTAGGCATCAAGGATATTCCACTGAAGTTGAGCACTTCTGAACTGTCCCTAGATGAGATACTATCACTTCATGACCACTGAAAGCTTCAAGGTTTACTTCAGGAGACTAAATATCTTCCTGTGTTCTCTTGGAAGAGACTGCATGGAGGTAGAGGCTTCTTCCTCACTGCAGTTGTATTTCTTTCAACACAGTATTAAATTCTTTTACTATTTCACTCCACAAAACTATTACCAGTTGCACATGCAAAACGAAAAAAAAAAGAATGTCAAAGAGAAAAGGCTGTTTCCTGACAGACAGGAAAGTATTATCAATATCCACAAACGGGTCTGATGCTGCTCTTTTGGCCAGTATAATCAGAAGTAACCTGGGAGGTGCTGGGGGACCTGGGAGTGCTGGTGGATGAGAAGCTCAACATGAGCCACCAGTCTGCACTTGCAGCCCAGAAAGCAAATCACATCCTGGGATGCATCAAGAGAAGCACAGCCAGCAGGGGGAGGGAGGTGATTCTCCCCCTCTACTCTGCTCTGGTGAGACCCCACCTGGAGTACTGTGTCCAGTTCTGGAGCCCCTGTTACAGAAAGAATATGAACATGCTGGAAGGTGTCCAGAGAAGGGCCACGAGGATGATTACAGAGGACAGACTCCTATGAGGACAGACTGAGGGAGTTGGGGCTGTTCAGTCTGGAGAAGAGAAGGCTCTAAGGAGACCTAATTGTGGCCTCCCAGTATCTGAAGGGGGCCTACAAGAAAGCTGGGGAGGGACTTTTTAGGCTGTCAGGGAGTGACAGGACTAGGGGGAATGGAACAAAAATAGAAATGGGTAGATTCAGTTTGGATGTTAGGAAGAAGTTCTTCCACATGAGGGTGGTGAGACACTGGAACAGGTTGCCCAGGGAGGCAGTAGAAGCCTCATCCCTGGAAGTGTTTAAGGCCAGGCTGGATGTGGCTCTGAATAGCCTGCTCTAATGTGAGGTGTCCCTGCCCATGGCAGGGGGGTTGGAACTAGATGAGCCTTGAGGTCCCTTCCAAGCCTAACAATTCTATGATTCAGGAAAGCTGTTTAACATCTTGATCACTACACAAGCATCATCCACTGCAGAAATGCACCAAACTATTACAGCACATTGTTTGGGAGTACTCAGTAGCACTACCTCAGCTGCTTCCTGTGTAAGATTTATGTTCCAATACAGTAAAAGTTAGATTTTTAAATTTAAAAAAATAAATAAATCTATGTTTGGGGAGAATAAAAATAGTAAACTAGAATAACTTCTCTGACATATTGGTTAAAATTCACTGATCCTAAAGGACTTCACTAACAAACACAGGAATCACTTGAGGTAATGAATCTTGAAAGTAGTAAAGAAACATTCATGGACAGGTTTAGCTTTGTTTCACTGATTAGAACATCAATTATACATCTAAAGCTCATCACTTATGTTTCATGCAGATCCCAAAGCTCAGTGAAACTCCTGATACCAGCTTTGCTAAGGGAGAGTTTGTAGTCAATCTGTTTAAACATGTAGCAGATTAAAACCCATTAATGAAATTATGAGAGGTACTTTTGAATAGGTAGAAAAGTTTCAAGTTCTACCTTGTTTTATAGCTCTACTTGAATGTGTTAGCATAGAAAATTTATTCTTTTAGTGTATTTGCATGCAGCAGCAACAACTTTCTGTTTTTATCTCTTTCTCAATTCTAGGATTTATAAATACAGTGGGATATGCAGATGAGTCTGAATATCCCATTGAAATAATTCTTTGCTCTATATTTCATCCTCTGCAGCCAAATTCCCTTCTGCTACACACATTCTACTACTTTGCATGATCATCCCCCTGCTATTCCTGTAGCCTATGCTCTTCTCAACTTTTTCTTTGGGTTCTTTGAGCTCAATCATACACTCCAGGCTATGAGATTGATAATTTTACTGCTCCCCGTTATGTCGTTCATGGAATTATAGCACTGGACACAGAGGGCTGCTACATTTCTCCAAACAAAAAATGTTTGCAATCTCCTGTTTCATTGTAAGTTCACCCAGTTCCCATTTCTTGCATATTAGGAGAAACAGGAGCATTTGGTAAAGCTGGTGGTGTAAAATGAAAACACATTTGGTTCTTAAGGTTACTGGTCTTTTAGACTGATATCTCATGTTCCTCCTAATCTGATTCAGCTTCTCCTTACCTCTATTTAGACTGCACTTGCACAGATTCTTCTCTCAGCAGCAAAAGTAGCAAAGCAGTATTCTCTGTAAGTGCTGCCAGCATGGCAAAGTGATTAAAATGAGCCAAATTAACAAGGAAATGCTGCCAAAGGGGACAGGTCTCAGTAGTAGCTCTTGACCAACTAGTACAGAGTACTCTATTGCTCATAGGAGTCAGAATGAAGTAATTCAGGTAGGTGACAACTCACTGAAGTTGAAGAACTGAACTGTCAGCTTAATAAAATGAGAGAAAACAGAGGTTGGAGATTGAAGCATGCTGCAGGAAATACTCTGATGTGTATTACACTAACACTAAATGGGGTGCTCCATCATCAGCTCAGTTCAGGTAGGACACACTTGTCACACCTGTACTTCTACAGCATCCCTCCCCCTCTCCAATCTGGTAGAATTCTTTGTAAGATTCTGAAGGGAATCAGATTTGTCACCCAAAAAAAAAAACAAAAGAAAAGGCAGGGGGTGGGGATGTGAAAACAATCCACCAACCCAGAACAAAAACCTAACCATTGGGGAAGTATATGAGAGGAAGAGGATGAACATCTACAAAAAGAGTCAAGTAAGAATTTCATCAACACCACCATTTTATTTGCCATCATTGTGCCATGTACAGAGAAGCTAATTTAATTTTCAAGTTAAGTTTCATCTGAACAGATGAGGCATTTGTGTTTTCAAAATCACTTGCAATTTGCACAGCATTATTTCAGGGCACAAGAATATGATGTGCTCTCCTGTGGCTCCTCTTCTCCCCAAACTTCAGGCTTGTTCGTGTAGCCTGGCTTCATTCTGCAGTACTCTTTTGCTGACCAAAAGCTAAGACAATTTCCTTTCCAATTATTCTTTTTTTTGGCTTTTATCAGAGTTTGTTTGTCCCCTGGAACCTGGAAACCAGTGCTAGAGAGAGAAAGTCAGTATGGGGGAGGGGAAAAAAAAAAGGTAATACAATGTTTTCCTCCCAGCCAAAGGCAGAAGGGGCAACACATCCTAATGGACACATACCACTAATTGAACTTCATCTGCATTTGAGAGTTTAATCTACATGCTGAACACCTACCTGACCTGAGCATTTCATTTGATGTGGTTCTTTTTTGTTTCCCCCTCTCCTTCAAAAATACTGTTGAGAAATGAAAACCTTCCAGAAGTAAATAATTTCAACAGAGAGTAGGAAACATGAAACAACAGCTATGGAAAATAAAGCTGAAAATTATGAGGGGAATAAAAACTTTGCCAAAATAATCTGCTACTGGTTGCTGTGGATAATTAACTACAGCTTGCAAGGCATGAAGTAGCCTTCTCTACAGAAAAAGAGTAACGAGAGTTTAATAAGCATGAACCTTAACAAGCACTTCAGATTCTTCTACAGTCAACAAGAAAGGTTTCAGGAAAGCTTAGTACATGAAACAATGCTCTTGGTTTTCCTCATCAACTTCACAAATCACCATCTCATGCTGAAATGTTGACAATTAAGGCATTTGTTCTTTAAGGCAAACCTGGGAATGAAAGGAAAAAGCAAGTCCCATATCTGAAGGAGAACATCCAGTTGTGACACTGCAGAAAAGGTTATTCTATTTAACCAGCAATGATATTGATTATCTTGAAATGTATCTCCAAACCTGTACAAAAGCTTTATTTAGCTAGAAGGCTGTGTTATCAGCACTGGTTTGCTGAAGTTGCCTCACATCTACCTTTTCCTAATGAAAACACATTCACAAAATCCTTTGCAATCGAAAATGTGCTGCTAAGATCGAAAGCAATCAGGCTCGAATGAAAGATGAATTAATAACAATTCCAAACCCATTAGATACAGACTCTATTGTCATGCTTTTGTTTAAAGCAAGGGAAAAAAGGCAAAAGAAGTTGAGGGTGTCTAGGTCAGCAAAGTCATCAGTAGTTGATGGATGCACTCATAGACATTAGAGAAAAAAAGAAAAGAGGCAGAACATAATACCCACTTATAAGCTTGTCTACATCAAGGATAGAAAAAAGGCCTCAAGATATGCACTAACTCTACCCTGTTCAGAGCAGAAGGCTCTCTATTTTTAGATATGCATGTCAAGGACACATTTAACCCTAGAAGTGCAGCCTGATGCATCATCACAATATTAATTCCTAGACACTGGTGGAATGAGAAATGTTCATTCTGAGAACAGCCCCTACCAGTAATAACTACAAACTCTAGAAGAGGAGGTAAGGCAGATGGAAGAACTGATGATCCAGACCGTGTTAGTGATTGCTAGCAGTTGTGTGGTAACCTCAAGATAGGCATGAAAGGCAATGTTTATGTTGCAAAAAACAGCCAAATTAACAGCTTCCTATAATCCAAAACAGTGGCCTTGCTCTCTAATCCCAACAGCTCAGGCTGCACTCTAGCTGACTCTGCTGTTACAGCTCTTGCAGTTGTAAGGAGAAGGGTCATATCTGTGAGGTGCTGTGGGATATGAGATGGGAACAGCTGCCCCCTAAAACCTTTGTGGAGCTTCTCCAACTACACACTCACAGTCAGACTGGTGGGAAGCCCTATGCAGATCCTGCTGGTTATTCAATCTTAATCAGGCATAAGTAGGCTTTAGTAACACTGCACTAGTACGTCCCCGTTTCAGGCAACAGTTTGCAAAACAAGATTGAATACTACATGAGCCTTAACTGGTCACAGCTAACTCTGGGACTTCAGCAAACTCTCTGTTCTCCATAGAGGGGGCAGATAGAGAAAAGATACAGCCTCTAAGGGTATCCAGACCAGTTTGGCAGGTGAAGACTGCCCTGGTGGGCAGAAGATGGCTATGTGTCTGCCTGTAGAGTCTCCCAGGGCTGGCAGACTGAAGATGACGAGTGGTACGCTTAGAGAACAGGAAAACATCTCAAGTTTGCATGAAAACAACAAGGGAGTCCAGAAGCTAAAAATAAGTAAATAGCCTAGAACCAGAAGGCAATCTCTTTTCTCTTCTTAAACTGTGGATTTGTTGAAGAAATTGGACTGACATTCCTTAATCTCTTAAAAGCAAAGTCCTTGTGAAGTTTGATGCCACAATCACCAACAGCGTTTGTCTTATCCAAGTGCTAAAGGCCATAGCTACACTTTGACACCTTCCAAAAATCAAAGAAACGTTCTGTTGCACTGCCTCCTCCCTCCCTCTGCTCTCCCACTTGCAAACTTGTAATGCTTCTTTCAGTTCATCATACCTGGATATCACTCTTAGTTTTGAACTATACCCTTTCAAAGGCCTAGAGTCATTAATACCAATATAAAAGCTTCCTATCAACATAACTAGAAGCACTCAAGCACTGGAAGTAGGACACAGTCATCCTCAGGGTGAATGACTGTACCAAAATTTCACATAATGGCATCACAGCCAAAGAAACCTCACACTACTTAGAAATCAACTGATCAAAAAAAAAATAAATCAGAGAATTGCCTCATTAAACACAACATTCTCCTTACCTTCTGCTGGCCCCACAGCTAATACACAGCATCACAGAAAATGCCTGCTTTAACATTTGGGAGTTGTTCCTCTGCTCCCTGCAGTGGCATATCAGCTACACAGTAATCTGCAGCTGACTGTGGAACAGAGATGAAACAAAAACATTTCTGACTGAAGTCCATGTTCAGAAATAGCTAAAAAGAATGAGTATTGCAGTGTGAAATGAAAGCATACTTTAAAGTCTCCTTGATTTCAGAGGTTATTACCACTGGCATTTTTGCAGTTCCTAGAGGTCCTAAATGAGAGAAGATATCCCTCAGAGTGAAATGCCACACACACCCCAGTCTCCATTCACCAAATACTTCCAACAAAAATCAGCAGCATGACAAGGCAAATTACCAGCAGAGGCCTTCACCATGACCCACCATGGAAACCAGCTGGACAATCTGTCCCATGGAGAGGAATGGGAAGAGGCAGCAATCCTGCTACTGCATTTCTCATTCTCAGGCAGCCTGACCAAGCCAGTATTTTTTGGTTTCCAACAACACACTGCAGAGCTTTCAGACAATTGATTTTACATACCTACACATGCAAAAGACACAATCTTGGGGGCAAATGTATTCCAGTTTACTACAGAAGCAGTAGTTTACCTGGTCCTAATTATCATCATCATTCTACAGTTGGAAAAACTGAGCCTAGAAAGCACACTTCTGCTGAAAGGCTTCTAAAGTTCAAGACCAATTAAGAGAGAAAAATTAAACACACATATTCCAATAATTTTCTTTCAATCCAAAGTCCATTAATAACCATTTCAAAATCAAACATAGCAGCTGGCTAGCTAGGAAGGCAGAGGACAGTAGTGAGTTTGAGATCTGAATGCCTATAGTGTCACTGCACTGGTTAGGCCACACCTTGAGTCCTGTGTCCAGTTCTGGGCCCCTCAGTTTAGGAAGGATGTTGACTTGCTGGAAAGTGTCCAAAGAAGGGCAACAAAGTTGGTGAGGAGTTTGGAACACAAGCCCTATGAGGAGAGACTGAGGGAGTTGGGGTTGCTTAGCCTGGAGGAGACTCAGGGGTGACCTTATTGCTCTCTACAACTACCTTAAGAGAGGCTGTAGCCAGGCAGAGGTTGGTCTCTTCTCCCAGGCAACCAGCACCAGAACAAGAGGACACAGTTACAGATGTGAGGCTGGAGGTTAGGAAGAAGTTCTACACAGAGAGAGTGATTGCCCATTGGAATGGGCTGCCCAGGGAGGTGGTGGAGTCACCATCACTGGAGGTGTTCAGGAGGAGACTTGATGGGGTGCTTGGTTGCATGGTTTAGTTGATTAGGCAGGTTGGATGATAGGTTGGACATGATGACCTTGAGGGTCCCTTCCAACCTGGTTTATTCTATTGTATTCTATTCAGTCCCCAAAGAACAGATTTAGCTGAGCAGCACCACATCAGATGGAGTCTGATCCCTCCCCACACTCCTCTAAGCTTGCTGACTAGATCTCCACCAAATGTAATAGGAGTTTAGACATCTAGCTTACACAGAGAAAATTTAAGTTGACTTCATCAGCAAGCTCAATTCCACCCACAGTCACTGAGGAGAAGACAGATTCCACTCTGCCCCAGGCCACCCTTTTTCAGACTCTCCTAATGAAATTCCTTCCCTGCTCAGAGCACCTCTGCACTGAGGGAAAGCATGACAGGTTGGTAACACCTTCAGATATTATCAAGGCGATTACAGTCCCTCCCCCTTTTGTGATTGTGACATATTTCACACTCAGTGCTCAGCAATTATGCTGTTTCTCAAAATGGAAAGGAAAGAAGTTCCCACTCGTAGAAAGAAAGGTAGAGTACAGCAACTGCTAATCAGTTTTGTCAGAAGTGTCCAGCAAACACATGTGGCAGATTAATGAAATTATTGTTATTCCTCAGGTGAGATACACTATTTGCAGACCCTGCAGTGGAGCATTAAACTGCTTTCCCATTTTAAATGCTAAATTGGTTCCATAATACATTTTGTAATCCCTCTAATCACCATGCTATTATTTTCAATATGGGGCAATTCTGTACTTTTCCCTCCCCATCGAGGCAGCTGTGTCATTAAAATACTACTTTATTTTTGAAGCAACCTCTGTGAAGTCACTTCAAAGTGAAAGCTGAGGGTTTGCATGGCTTTGTGGAGCAGCTTCACAAGGAGGCAAGCAGCAGAGCTGGCACTTTAAGAACACTCAGCATCCACATGCTGTATGGAATTGCTTTCTCCTTTAAAAGTCACTCCATCTTTTTAGCTGTATTTCTTTTCCCCTGAGAAGAAGTTGTTAAATAATAGGTCTGTGTCTACGTTGTCTATAGCATTAGAAATCCCATTTATTTCTAGAATGCTACTATGGCTTTTTACTGCTTATGTTTACTAATACCTACTGCAATGTAGTGGGAAAACCCAGGAATTTCACATTGATAGCTTTCACAGGACAACAGGAGTCAGATCAGACTATGCTTCCCTCCTTATGCTACCTCAGCTGCCTCTTGGTAACCATCTGCTCTTGCCTGCCCTGTATGAGGACTGCATTCGCTCCCTGCAGCAGAAGCCAACACTTTGCTTTGCATTTGTACAGCCTCTAGCCTGCCACAGGGCCACAGACTGCACCACTTCCCGTGGGCCAGCTCCTTGCCATGCTTCACATGCATGCTCCGTGTGCATATAGCCACCAAAAAATGCTTTCATCATTGAGTGATTATTTTTCAGTGAAAGTCCAATTGTAAAAAGCCTGACAAGAACATTTCTCTTCCTATCATCTGCTGGGCTGAACTCACAGATAGATCACACTTGCACAGATTAATTTCATACAGGATCCTTTTAAATAGTTTGGAAGATCAATCAATAGTGGTCTTTGTGAGTAAACTTCGTTTCATTTATATCCATCTGAAGATGTAAGTATTAGTCTGAGCTAATTATTATTGCTGGAACGTGTCCAGAGAAGGGCAACAAAGCTGGTGAGCAGTTTGGAGCACAAGCCCTGTGAGGAGAGGCTGAGGGAGCTGGGGTTGCTTAGCCTGGAGAGGAGGAAACTCAGGGGAGACCTTATTGCTGTCTACAACTACCTGAAGGGAGGTTGTAGCCAGGTGGGGGTTGGTCTCTTCTCCCAGGCAACCAGCACCAGAACAATAGGACACAATCTCAAGCTGTACCAGGGGAGGTTTAGGCTGGATGTTAGGAAGTAGTTCTTCATAGAAAGAGTAATTGGCCATTGGAATGTGCTGCCCGGGGAGGTGGTGGAGTCACCATCACTTGGGGTGTCCAATAAGCAAATGATCCCACCTTGTGACGGGATGTGAAAGAGAAAGAAATGACTAACAGTCCTTTGCAGATGCCCTTCTTTTCCCTTCACTGTCCTGAGCAGAGCACAACTAACTCCAGGAAGATCTCCCACTTGGACGTGGCTCCTGTTGGGGCAGATGATATTTCAGAATCCCCAGGCATGCAGCCAGGGCTAGCAGGACAAACAGGAGAAGCCAGATCTTCTATGGTAAATGCAGAAACCCAACCGCAAAAAATGTGGGCCTTCATATTACACTATTTATTACAAGAATGGGTGATTTAGCAGTGGGGAAAACATACTACAGCAGGAACACACTTGGATTGTGAATAGACATTTGTTGTCCAATGATAATATGGCTTACAGGACCCCAGAGGTTAGAGATGCTGCTTACTTTCCTGGCTCACAACTGTAAATTCTGAACCAAGCAGCTACATTCTGCACCACAGGTAGGGATACTCCAGTACTTCATTCACCTCAGCAACACCCCAGAGTGATAAATAAAACACCAGCCTCAGCTGCTTGAAACGTGCAGGGTCACCCAGCACTCTTAATTTGTATTATAGATATATATTGTCAGAGTCTCCCTGGATTATGCACATCAACTGAGACATGAATAATCTTGGCCTTTCCTGGACTTGCTTACATTTGTAACAAAGTTGTTCCTTAGGGAACCAGCTGAGGGAGACTAAGATCACTGTTCCATTTGCCTTTAAAATTCTACCTTAGTCTATAAAAAAATTAAGAGTCTGCACACAGCAAAAACAACTGCATGCATCCCAAATACAGAAACAAACACTTGTGCTCCCTGATTTACATTACAGGAGCTGCATAAAAAGGAACTTAAAATCTCTAGCCCATGACCTTTCTGCAAGTCCATAGCTGAGGACTGAAAAAGAAGGACTCACTATGCAAGAATGAAGATTTTGTTTGTTTCTTTGCACAGCAAAACCTCAAAGCATCCAGTGCTGAAATTGGTCCCAACGAAGACAAATTAGAAAGCTAAAAGCAGGTAAGATGGTCTACAAGGCATCTTAAGTTGTATTCAATCTAAGTCTGGCTGCTGTATGAGGCACGTGTGAACATTATTTGCTGAACACATAGGATTGCAAAGAAGCTTTTTCAAAAACACCTGAGCAATGAGAACACATAAACCAAACTGAACTGCCCCTGAAGTTTTATTTACAGTATTTTCCTCTACTCCTGTTCGTTTTCCCACTTTCCAGATATGACTGCATGGATAAAATTTCATAATGACAGCTTAATGCAACTCCTACAGCCATACAAGTTACCAAACCAACTCTACATTCACACTTCAGAGTACATAGCAATACAATTTTTACATTTTAAGGGGAAGACATGCCACCTTGGGTTACAACATCCAGATGAAAAACAACTAAGTTAATACAAGGCATAAAGAAATCGAAGTTACTAAGAAGGCAGCAACACATTCAGACAAAAAAAGTCCACTTCATTAGTGTGATATTATTATGCCAACCTTATTCCATCCAGCAAGATGTTTAATTTTATTTGGTGGTTTGTTTTGGTTTTACATCTGAAATATGCCCAACTTTCTGAAAAAAAGCTGCTGAAATCATGTAGGAAACCAACTGGTTGATTTCACTAGTTTAAGAACACTACTGCTCCCCCTCTTCCCCACCCATCTCCAGCAGGGACAGCATTGGAAACCATCTTCTATTTGTCACTCCAACAAGTACAGCTCAAATACATTAAACCATCGATATATTTCATCCCGATTTTCCACTAGGATTAGGTTGTTTTAAGAACAAAAGCAAGCTTGATCTTCCTGTGCTCAATGTCAATTATACATAAGCCCATTTTCAACTGGAAGTCCCACTGCATCTTTCAGCTGCTTCACGTTGAAGCTTGTAAGGATATCCTCCAAGCTTACGATACCTCTTCAGCTTTCAATACAGGGCAGGTTTTGATCTAGTGATGTTGAAACACAGGCAGAGTTAGCTTGTCTTTCTCTGTGAAAAGCTGGATAAACGTGCTCTCAGCTGAGCTTTTCCTTAAATCCCATCCAAAATTTGGTGGCCTTGCTACCAAATGGAAAATTGAAAACCATAAGCACAAAGCTGTTCTCCAAGGAGTTGGGATAAATCAGCAATGTGCATGATAACTGGCCAGAAAACTGACTGCAAGGATCCAGACTTAAAACAGAATCAAATGAGTTTAAATTGGACTAAATTAGAACTAGATTATTATTTTTTTTTTAAATCAGGTAAGATCAGATAAAAATCAGAATGAAGAATTCATACCAAGCCTTGATTACCCAGGCTACTGCTCAAAACAGTGAATGCTATTTCAAAAGTGGAATCCATCACAACTCTATGCATACTATTTCTTAGGTTTATTGTACTCATGACACTAGGAAATACTCTTACTTGTTCAGCTACTGAATTAATTGTTACTGCTTTTTTTGGACCTTAAAAAAAAAAATAAAGGCACTGATTTTGTTTGCTCTATTAATTCCCAAAGTGTCAGATTCAGTAAAAACTCTGCAGAAATTACCTCTAAGACCTTGAGTTCAGGACTTTAAAGAAGAAAAAGACTTGATAAGGCTTTCAGAGTTTTTTTTTTTTCATTATTTTTTTTTACATTCTCTTATTTTTCAATTCTAGTTAAAAACAAACCAATATGGCAAATTACTGTCCTATAACCAAAGTGTCTGGAGCACACACTCTCACCTACATTTGGGAGCCACATCTGCTGCACACAAACAGGAAACGGCAGCATATGACCGAGAACAGACACTTCATTTGTCTTCAGGAATTCACCTCTGAAGTATGTTTATTCACTGACATATCAGACACAGAAGAACTGACCTGGTATTTTACTTAAAATTAGTGAGCAGTTCAATAAAAACTCAGTTATCCATATAAAAATCCATATACCCATGACCGTAGACCCTTTCTCTCCCCTCACCTGCTCCAAGGAAAAATAAACAAGCAAACAAAAACTACTCAAGAAAAACCATTTATTCCCATTCTGGTTGTTACCAAAGTCATGTGAAAAAAAGAAGTCTCCATAGTGCCTGAAAAAGATTCCATTATTTCAATTATATTAATTTAGAGAAACATAAAATAGTGCAATGTCCAACATGTATGGGGGCTAAAGCTCCAAGGTAATACCCAGCTCCTGTTATACCCACTTCCTCCCTGTTACTTTTGCATCTTTAGGTCTTTAACAGGATGATAGATGTTTTTTAAGCAGTAGCCAGGATTCAGGAAGCCTGTATTCTTTAAGACAAAATAACTATGAACCCATTTCTACCTACCTTAGATATTTCTTGCTCCACTTGTTGCCTCTTGGGTGTCTCTTTCGACTCAGGCCCTTTTGGAGTACCAGTATTCTTAACAGAAGGTGATTCAACTCCTTCCCCTTCAAGTTGCAGATTAATACCTTCTGTGGGGACAGGGTGATCAATACCACTTGGATTCAGGTTGCAATGGATAGCTGGGGAAAAAAAAAGGATGAAAATACTGCTTAGGAAAGAAGTCAATGTTACAAACATTGGTCAAAGTACTAGGAAACATTACACAGTAAGCAGAGTCATGTCAGATCACTGCAAAAGAGCTCTCTGTGTTTTGACAGGGATTCAGGGCAAGGTATTAGAGAAAGAAAATTAGAGGCCATGAAACACTCTGTAAAGCTATTCAGTGTTGAACTCTGGATTCACTACACATCCAAGACTCTCAGCTTACAGTTTTTACTGGTGTAGGACAGAATATCCTATGCATTCAGTGTTCAGCCATAGCTTTTTCTCTTTTCTAGGCAAGCAAGTTCTTTTTTCCCTATTACATTTTCAATTACCACAATATTCTAGGTCCTAAACAATGTGAGCTAAGTAAGCTGTGCACAGCAAGTCAGTAAGTCAGTCTCTGCACAGAGTAATGACTTACCCAGCTGATTATCTCTCCTTCAGCACTTTCTACCACTGCCAATTACCACCTACACTACCCTAATAAGCAGGAGGGATGCACTCTCTAGGAGCATATAATGAGGTGTGGACTAATGGCAGCAGAATGAGGGAAGCAGCTAGAGGGAAAAATAAAACAGATGCAAACCATACTGGAGAAATGCACATTTAGAACTATGGTAGTACTTTAATCTGTTTCTGCTCTAAATTTCACAGTTCCAGCACTCACATAGGGAGTAGACTTAACAACCTTCTTGGCACGTGTAGAAAATGTTAAATGTGTGGATCCTGCTACAACCTCCCCTTGCTGTGACTATCTGACCTCATTCATGTTTATAAATACACAAAGGGTGAGTGCCAAGAGGATGGAGCCAGGCTCTGCTTGGTGATGCCCAACGACAGGACAAGGGGCAATGGTGGAAGCTGTGGCACAGGAGGTTCTATGGAAACACAAGAAACAAATTTTTTTTACTGTGAGTGTGACAGAACACTGGAACAGGCTGCCCAGGGTGGGTTGTGGGGTCTCCCTCTCTGGAGATCCTGCCTGGATGCATTCCTGTGTGACCTGGTATGGGTGATCCTGCTCTGGCAGGGGGGTTGGACGGGATGATCTTTCGAGGTTCCTTTATTCTGTGATCTATCTCCTCTAGATCATATTTACCTACCAGAAAGAAACAACTAATTACTAAAGACGTCTTTCTTTATCCTCCAGACAGATTTTTTTCACAGCCCAATGAGGATGGAAAGTGTCCTATTAGTAGTCAAACTACTCCCTTTCATAAAAATAGGGTGTATCCTAACTAACGTGTAAAAGTCCTCCCAGCACATCCTGCTGCAGCAAGTGGTGGAACATATCAGCACTTGATATGGAACACAGTCCATAAAGATCCTTCCAACTGTTTTCTTCAAAGGTGTTTCCTAGCTGAATAGAAAGACTCCTAAATAGACCTTTGAAACACTAACACACCTGAGCAGCATCCAGGAACAGGCAGGTTTTGGCTGTCAGCTCTCTTCCAGTGCTGAAAAGAAGTCACAAACCATGGTGATATTTGACACTACTCTGAAGAAAACTGCCAGCATCCAGCTTCCTGTTGACTGCAACTCCTCCCTTCCCAGTCCCCCCAAACAGTACAGATTATGGAGAAGGGTTGCAGGCAATGGTCAAGGAAAGCCTTCTGGGTTACAGCACTGATTCATCACTCATTACAGGAAGCAAATGATCCAGATTTCTGACAACATAGGAGCATAAGCATCACCTGGATGGCTTTAAAAACAAATTACATGGCAAGATGGCGCTTGTCTCTTAACCCATCACACTTTAATAAATGCTAGTACTGTTTCAGCCATGCCTAACTTTGTGCTCCTTCAAGATAGAAAAGAAAGGCTGCTAGTTATTACACACACGGCCATTACTTTTCTACTGAAAAGAGGTGACTGGTTAAAAGTAACACAGGCTGCTTCAGGAAAGACTTTTCCACTGATGCTGGTTTTGGGGGGAGGGACACAACATTTTACTTTTTCCTAGAGATTGAAGAAGGAAAGACTTCATCTCTATCCTTCTCCCTCAACATGATACTGGCTTACCACATACTTGCACTTAATCTGTCCCTTAAGGAAGATGCACCAGAACAAAAGCTTTGGCATGGGGAGAAGGCGGATTGAAGGGTGAGATGAGAAAAGAGCAGAGGTGAGGGTAATTATCTCAGTCATTTGGCAAAGCTAATCTCTCTTTGTCATGAGCCATTTCTGCATAGACAGCTCTTGCTATCCTCCAATTCTCAGCTACACAGAGGGTAAGAAGAGAAGAATATTTGCTTGCACATGTCTGTTATTTCCTGTTACCACACAGAAATATATACACCCATCTCTGTGGCAGGGACAGGTGGAGCTCTTGCCTCCTTCTAAATGTCAATATAAACCATCACTGCTACTTTCCAAGTTTTGTTAGAAGCACAGAAACAATTCAACCTTTGGTCAATAACAACATTCTCTTCTTAAATCAGCACCTTACATAGTTTTAGCTAGAGAAGGCCAGCCCGTAATTCTATGCAAAACTAAAGGGTTAGGGGCCTGAGAGCACCTAGAGTTACTGTCCTGTAGAACTCAGTCTAAGCACCTCTTATGAGAGAATCACAAATCACCAACTCTACCACAATACAACTGCTGTGACCTTCTTAGCTGACTCTTCTTAAATCTCTTTTAATGGTATTTGTCTGGAAAAGATTCTACCTACTGACAAAGCTTCTTGCTAAAATACCTGTCCAGACTCTTATTTCTCATTACCCTGGAATTAGCTAACACCAGCTCACCCCACCCTCTGCATTCACAACATTTTCCCACATTACTACTTTCTCAGCACCTCTTCACTCTACCAAATTAAATCCACCTCATCTTCCCACATTTTAGAAGTCCATCCAGACACCAATCTCTACCTCCAAATCAGCTGACAGTATCAGCCTAATACCACTAAGTATCAGCAGTATCATTAGATTTTGAAATGGAATTTCTTCCCATGTTGTTCCATACAAGCTCCATATTCATATAATATCCAATACAACTCTTCATTCAGTTTCAGAGCACTTATATTCTCCTTTCCCTGCTCAAAACCCCACCTAGAAGCTAATTAATTCCATGTCTCTCTTCATGCTCAACAATTGTCACTTAACTTGGACTGGAAACTTTCTGTGGTGGGAATTTGTTTTGTTTTGTTGAGGAAAGGTGGATGTCCTGTACAGCTCTGACTGCAGAGCCACAAGCACAGGAGAAACAGTGCTGATAGGTACAATAACAGATTCCCAGATTGTATTTCTGAAACAAACCATTACTTAAAACAAAGTTACATAAGTGTTCTTGTACTCAGTAACAGAAATGAATCTACAGGGGGAAAAAACATAATACTATCCAGAACTTTAAAGACTGCTGAGATTTGCTGAGTTATGACAGTCAAAAAGCCTGCAAGAAAATAGTAACTGGATCATCCATGATGGAAAAATGACCATACTGGTGCCAAAAAAACCTAGGGAAGGGATAAAATTGATGCAATACACAGTGTATTCTTTTTCCACATGCTAGAACACAAACCCAAGTGCTTTCCATGTAACACAGAGCAAGAGATTTGTTGCCCTGAAGAAGCTGACACATCTGTGCCCACACAGATCCCTCACAGCATGCATATGCAGCCCAAGAGGAGAGCTTGCAGGGCAACGTGAATGCTCCGCTCCCCTCACTGCTGCCTTCCCTACATGCCTGCCTCCTGCATGGCAAGCGGCCAAAGGCAGCTTGTCTGAGCACGCTTCAAGGTACAGGAAAGTCACCAAGAGCCATAATGAGCTACTGGCATCTGGGGGCAAGCCTTGCCTTTTACTAGAGGGTACTCTGTGGATCCTGTCTTGAGAAAAGCCTGAAGGCACTCTTCAAAACACAGCCTTGATATGTCCCAAGTTTTGCATGGGCAGATGGAAAGTCTTTGCCTATCCATCTGCAGGCTCAAGGCTACATTTGATCTGCAGATCAAATCTATGATCAATCGCTGGCTTTGTGCACTCTACTGCCTACCATGTCAAACATTTCATAACTACTTGCTTCAGTGGGAATACTGTTGGCTGCTTGAAATTTTAAGCAGATCAATTAAGACTACATTAAAGCATATTTGGCAAGTACCTGAGTTACATTCAATAACAATTGCTCTATTCTGAAAAGCAATTGAGTAAAAATAGCATCTTCTTACTCATGTGCCCTGTTCTGTGTGCATCACAATCATATGCTAGCTTTTGCTATTCAGAGACAAAAAAGCAGACATGGGAGATACCCATCCAACCCCTAACAATCCTTAGAAAACTTTAATTTGTCAAACAGTGGCAAACCTGCACTCCATTTGATGTATTCAGCTAAGAGGCAAGTCACAATCCATCTTCTACTCCCACCATTAAAATGCCACATTGTTGAAAAAGACAGAAGTTAGCCCATACTGCTGCCACATTAACAAACACAGGCTGGACACAGCAGGGACTTTATGAAAAGGATCAGGTACTTCCAGGAAAGGAGATCCTACAAGACCTATGGACAGCAGCTCTCACTAGAGCTGTTGCCTCCATCTCCACCCAATTCTTTGTCAGCAGCAAATCAAATTTTCAGCCACATCAAGTGTTGCATTCAGCACTTTTCATAGTATCAGTCAGGGTTGGAAGGGACCACAAGGATCATCTAGTTCCAACCCCCCTGCCATGGGCAGGGACACCCCACACTAGATCAGGCTTTTAGACAAACTTCTGTGATGCATCTCCATACCAAGTAGTGTGATAGTAGTAGTCAAGTAGTCAAACAACCTCCTTGGGGCTTTTTCCTTGACACCATTCATAACCCATGTAAACTGGGTTGATCAGATCAGAGCCAACCACTTTGAGAACATTTCAGGCTGAGCTGGCTGCTCACACTGACCAAAGGAGAAGGAAGGATCCATACTGCAAAGCCCTTCCCTTATTTCCAGAAGTTAGTAAATTACTTTGGATATCCCTAGAAAGCATGGGATTATTTAAAAGGTGTCTGACCTGAGCAGTTAGTACCACTGCTAAAATAGTAAAAACCAAGATGATAAACACACAGTAATGGACAACATGAATTTATCAGAAACTTCCTCTAAGACTGAAGTCCCAAAATACTTAGTTGAAGTAATATAGGTGCCTAGCACACTGCTTCTGTTGGCCTGCACCAAAACGAGCATTAAGCAAATACAACAGGCTGTGCCAAAAGCCAGGCCAGCACTGAGCTGCAGGGTGCTCTGCAAACTCCTGCTACTCATGAGCCAACCCATAGGTTTGAGTTCAAAGCTGAGACAGACATAACTGCACACTGCTATACCTTCAGGGCCCCCCAGAGAGCTGACTGCCTTTCTAGCCTCTCTTGCCATGACTTTCAGCCAGCTACTGCATTAATCACTAACAAACAATAAATTTCTTACAACATGCAAATGCTACAACAAAGAGCTTGTTCAAGAATGGGATATGCCCTCCAGCTGGGAAGCATCTTAAAGGACAAGAAATGAGACAGCTCTGCAGCAAAGCAGTGGACACTGAAGCAGGTCAAGATGGGCAGGGATGGCCAAACAAAAGGGAAAAAAGTGTAGGATGAGAATAGAGGTAGAAGGTAATAGACTCTTCAGAGGAGGGGTGGTTCGTTTAGTTTTTAGGGGTTTGCCATGTTTACCCCTTTAGAATTATCATCAGCAAGATAAAATTTAGCATAACTGCACTCATGATGCACCAATCCCTGAGCATCTCTAGCTGGGCCACTGGGTATTCATCCACAGTACCAAGCCAATTACTACTATGAACTGTTTGCTCTGTTCAGGAACAGTGGAAAAGTGGCCAAAATTAAAGCCAAAGACAAGCACAGAAACAGAAGAGAAACAAAGAAAACAAACATAATACAATCTACTACACTCCACATACCTTTCACACCCAAGCTAGGCTGTAAGAGGTAGCTAATGGTAGTGAGCATCAAAGATTTATCAAGATGAGTAACTTTCATCTGGAATCAAACTAAACACATCCTGGCTGAAGGCCACAAAAATCTAGAGTGCATAGAGAAGAGTAAAACTCCTTAGTTGTCCACAGAACAAAACACTAAGCCTAGAATAAGAAATCCTCTTCTTGTATGGGTTGAGCTTTAATACTCTCATCCCACCAGGATACATATATACTTAATTTTATTCAGCTGAGGAAATTTACTTCTGCATTTTGATAATTTTCTCACTAGAAACTAGTTATTATATGTATGGTAATCCCCACTTGCTATCTCTTAGCTCACAGATTTTAGCAAACTCTGTAAATACAAAGGACAATTTCTGTTACACCTACTCTTCAGGAGACAGACTGCGTACTACCACTATGCTAGACAGACCTTGGAGCCCCAGCAGTCAAAGTTCTGTCTTTGTAACAGCACAATGGGATTTCATGATAAAAAGCAGGCACAATGACTGGACAGGCAAATAATTTCTGAACCATTTTCTCATTGCATGATAATAAATGTTCAGCTGGTGCAAGCAGCTCTTGAATTCACACTAGCAATAGAGGTGCTCATTGAAAAATGGATCAAGTCTACCACAAATCCTGTACAGGTGCAGAGGAAGGAGAGAATACTGGCAAAGAAGGGGACTAGTGAGCAATGTGACTAGCTCAGAGCAAAATGGATCTTAACAAAGCAAGCAATAAAGGTCACAGTATCACAGTATAACTAAGGTTGGAAGAGACCTCGAGGATCATCGAGTCCAACCTATCAACACAGACCCCATGACTAGACCATGGCACCAAGTGCCACGTCCAATCTCCTCTTGAACACCTCCAGGGATGGTGACTCCACCACCTCCCTGGGCAGCCCATTCCAATGATGAATGACTCGCTCGGTGAAGAACTTTCTCCTCACCTTGAGTCCAAACCTCCCCTGGCGCAGCTTGAGACTGTGTCCCCTTGTTCTGGTGCTGGTTGCCTGGGAGAAGAGGCCAACCCCTTCCCGGCTACAACCACCTTTCAGGTAGTTGTAGAGGGCAATGACGTCTCCCCTGAGCCCTCTCTTCTCCAGGCTAAACAATCCCAGCTCCCTCAGCCTCTCCTCATAGGGCTTGTGCTCAAGGCCTCTCACCAGCCTTGTTGCCCTTCTCTGGACACGTTCAAGTGTTTCGATGTCCTTCCTAAACTGAGGGGCCCAGAACTGGACACAGGACTCAAGGTGTGGCCTAACCAATGCAGAGTACAGGGGCACTATGACCTCCCTGCTCCTGCTGGCCACACTATTCCTAATGCAGGCCAGAATGCCATTGGCCCTCCTGGCCACCTGGGCACACTGCTGGCTCATATTCAGGTGGCTGTCGATCAGCACCCCCATGTCCCTCTCTGTTTGGCAGCTCTGCAGCCATTCCAACTCCAGCCTGTAGCTCTGCATGGGATTGCCGTAGCCAAAGTGCAGCACTCGGCACTTGGGCTTGTTGAATGCCATCCCATTGGACTCTGCCCATCTGTCCAGTCGGTCGAGGTCCCTCTGCAGAGCCTTTCTACCCTCTAACTGACTAACATCTGCCCCCAACTTGGTGTCATCTGCAAACTTGCTGATGACTGACTCGACCCCCTCATCCAGATCATCGATGAAGATGCTGAAGAGGACAGGGCCCAGTACTGATCCCTGGGGTCACCACTAGTGACTGGCCTCCAGCTGGATGTGGCACCGTTCACCACCACTCTCTGGGCCCGGCCCTCCAGCCAGTTCCTAACCCAGCACAGAGTGTAGTGGTCCAATCCACGAGCTGACAGCTTAGCCAGCAGTTTGCTGTGGGGGACGGTGTCAAAGGCCTTGCTGAAGTCCAGATAGACCACATCCACAGGCCTCCCCATGTCCACCAGACAGGACTGGTCTGTAAGTAAGATGCTGCAGGAAGAGGTTATAACAAGATGCATCACATGCATAGAGGAACATAATTTGAGGATTACAGTAAAAAAGGTAACTGGTGATTTGCTTTGCAAACTAATTTAATTTTCTGCTAATAAGGAGGCTTGAGCAAGCATCTACAGAGCTGAAAGATGAAGCACCTCCAAGTCAGTGAGTTGCATAGAGTTGCAAAGAGGGTGCTACAGGAGATAAGTGGAGGGGGTGGGGGGGAATAAATTAAAAACAATAAATCAATGGTGACCAGAGGAAGAGACCTCAAACAATGCTCTCGCTGAAGCAAAAGTATCCACCGTGCATTGCAACTGTCAGTTGTCAGCTGACTTAGGCAAACTCCAGGTCAGGTAGCCTTGTTGCCTCTGAGAATTTCACAGTGCATAGGGAGAGGAAGTAGATAGAAAAGATAAAGAACACATCTGGATAAGAAACAAGTCTTCATTGGTTCCACTGTTCCTGGAAGAAACTCGTCTTGCAAGTGCTGCTTAGATGAGCTAGTCACACTCTGCCACAGGTTATATTTCTAAGAATGCCTGATCTCAAGTCCTCACAGCACTGCTCCTCAATTCTACCATCAGCCAGCACTACCTCAGAAACCTCTTCTAAACGCTACCGAGCCTATCTGGCATAGAAAGAACCGCTCAGACATGCAGGTTGTCTTTATTACAGCATCAGAGGTGCGCTGTCACAGATTCGCATCGCAGCCCTCTGCCTTTGCCCTACTCATGAAAGCTGGTGTCTGCTGAACACGTGGCACAAATGGCTGCAATTCAGCTGTGGATCCAGGCTTTACTTTCTGTCCCTGAATGATGCACAGTCACTGAAATGTAAAGGAAAATGATATTTATTCACTCTCACTAGCATAATGAGTTCTGTTTTCAGTCCCAGCCTTCTCTCAACAGCTTAAGAGCTACCTCCTTTTTCTATTGTTCAAGGCTACCCCTTTCCTTGTACATTTAACTGAAGAGCCTGGAAATGCCTTCTTTCATTCCCCCAGTAAAATTCTTCACCTCCTACTGCTTACTCATACCACTGTATCCTACCCACTCTGGCACCCCAAGTAAGTTGTATAGTGACAAACTATTAGCCAAGAGCATGCAATTATTTTGCTAGAGGAAAATCCAGGAGAAAGCTTCTATTTACACACATTACAATTCTTTCTTTATGTTTCTGAAACAGCATTATTAAAAGTCTCTTTCTTGCTCTTACTAGGTTATTTGCACAGAAGAGAATCAACACTGAGCCTGAACTAAAATCCCCTTGGGGAGGGGGGAAGAACAAGAACAAAAGAACCAAAAAAACACCCACAACCAAAACAAAAAACCCACACCCACCCCACAAAAACAGGGCAAAGGAGAACAAATGAGTGGGGAAATGGAGAGAAGTAATGACCTGAATGTTTGGCTGAAGAGCATGAGGCAGCAAGGTTTCACCTCATGTAGAGACTAATAGAACTGCACTAAATACAGGCCACTGTCCACATCAAATTCTTCCTCATGCCCTTTTCCTGTTCAGTCACATATTCCCTGCATGCATATGAGATCTTGTAATTGAATGCTGAGTTCACTTCAGCCCAAGATCAGTCTCCCTGCCCACATGCTTGCTTCCTCCAGGAGTAGCATGTATTAGGGTGAATTCTTGCTGATCCAAATAATGAACCTGCTCTTTAATGCCAAGTTTAGCTCATGCTGCACAGAGAGGGCACAGTTATTGATGGCAGCTCCCTCATCATTCTCTTTGTAATCCTGCCACAGAATGATTTTGGCAAGAAAAAGAGAACCCTATACAAAGATGAGGGCAAGTACAACCTACCCAAAGTAGAAGTACTAATGGTGAGATCTCTAGATCTAATCTGCTACAGGCTCTCCTGAAGGTCTCTCGGACCAGAAGACTTCATGTAAGAAAGTCAGTACAGCAGTTTCCAACCTTACCTGCTGTGAGGAACTGGTATTTTCCAGGAGCATACTTCTACAGCTGCAGCCTAATGTGGGGCCACTCCTTCCCCACAATCCTACTGACCTGGCATAGCAGACAGCTTCTCTTACAAGAGCTGATAGTGTTCGGTACACTTAAAAAAGATTGCTATGTATCCTCTACACGACAGCCCTGTCTGGTAATGTCTTTATAGCTCAGTGCACAATTTCTTGTTCCTTCTCTATGTTTCTGGGTCATCCTGGCCAAATTCTCCCCTCAGTTCCTTGGCCTAAATCAAGCTCTTGTGGTGCATGGATGCACACAAGATGAGCGAGACTTTGTTACAAGAGTCATCAAGCTGGGCCAGACCAAAAGCCCAGCCCTTTATGCCGCTGCCTAAGGAAATGGTGTGAAAGCAAAACATCCTTCCTTGGCAGGTAAGGAATGACACAAGGTTGAAAGCTGCACTTGGGAAACTGTTGTTATATGGAACACTTTTTTTTTTAAACATTTTAAGTACAGTTTCACTGTTCTGCACTCTTTCCTTTTTCTCCAAACCATTCAGTAATATCTAAGAATTTTCTCCATGGTCATCTCTTTTTCAAGCTAAAGAATCAGAATCTTTGTAGCCTGCCTCAGAGAGAACACCATGTTTCTGATCAACCAGCTGCTTTCTCTGTGTACTTTCCAGACCTGTCCCTTCTTTGGGGTGTGGCAAGCACAACTTCAGGGATCATCCAAAATACAAGAGCAACAGAACAGGAACTGATACAGAAATGAAGTGCTCTCAGCTCTTCCTCATACTTTCTGAAATCCTATTTGCTGTTTTGACCACCACCAACCAGACAGTTTCAGAAGATGCCAATATTACCCAGTTTTCTAGGCTTTTCTCCACCTTTGTCTTTGGTGTCATCCAGAACTACTCCCTCTACATTCTCTGCATGCTTTGAGCAAATAATTGAGGGCTGAGTTGTTCAACTGTTGATCTGCAAGGGTAGATACCTGTATGCATCCAAAGGTGATGGCTTTCGTAATAAATAACCTGCAATAGGATTGCTCAGTTCCAAACTCTTGAGTATCTCTTGGCACAGAAAGAGGAATCTCTGCCTTAGAGACCATCCAGTTTGAACAAAAAGAGAGACACTGAAGAGATGGGACCCGGCACAAGACAGTAAAGCTGTCTCAGGACAGCAGAAGTTGGCCCCAGAACCAGACAGTATCCCTAACAAATGCAGAAACTCAATACTCAAGGCAGTAAGCAGTAGACCTACAGTAGTTCTACTACCTCTGCCAACTAACTGAGTCCAATGGGCAAAGCAAAAACTCTGCTGCTGTCCAGATACCTTGGTCTGCACTCACTAGCGAGGCTGCACAGGTGATGTTTTGGACAGAAACCTCTCCAGAGTTACCAGCTGAATAACCTGCACCTACCTGCAATTTTGACACCCCCTGGCTACTATGCTTACTCTGAGCTGCTCACTGCTGCTCTCCTGCCACAACACTCATGACACAGCAGTACTGGGATGCACAAGAGATTGACTCTATGCAGGTTCCTCTGCTCTCATAAGCTGAGCTATAAATGAGGTGAACAAAGCCACACAACAGCCTTGGATGTTACCTGTGCTTGGACATCTCAGGGGGGAAGAAAAAAAACAAAACAAACTAACTAACCAAAACCCAAAACAATAAACAACAACAACAAAAACAAACTCTCAAAAAGAATTCTATTTGTACTTTCCACTTCAGTAGATCTTACAACAGCACAACAGACTTTGTCAGCATTTTCCAGTAGTACCAGGAAATGCATCTAACGTCTAACTCTTGTCACTTGCCTTCTGAGCAGAGAAAGAACATGAACTTTCACAGTCCTTACCTCACCATCACCTGACAAGTTTTATTCTTATGGTGGGATTCAATTGCATTGAAATAGCCAGTTTTGATTAATCAATGTCCTCCTTGAGCTTCTGAGTCCTCCAAGTATTTTAAAGGGTATGTCCAAACACTTACAGAACTGTATCTAAATTGTCTGACCCAAAAGCACTTCTGATTTTCCAGGTACACAACCAAGATTCCTCCAAGGGAAATGCAGCAACACACCAAGTCCATATTGTATCTTGTTTCCTGCTTAACATGAGTTAATTCTAAAAGCAGAAAAGGGAAAATGACCACATAACCTGCAATCATATCCACTCCCCACTCAGTTTGAAGACACCCAAAAGGGACTTCAGTACAGTGACATTATTTGGTAACCACAGCTTCATCTTGGGATCTCAAATTCCCACAGTGGATACATCTCCTGCATTTCATCTCAGGCTTCCTGTACAATGCCTGGAGAACCTTCAGAGTAAGAACCTGCAGTCTGGAACAGCCTCCTTCTTGTTAAGGAAAGACATAATGAACTGACTTTTTCAAATGTAGCAACCTAGACAGGAAAGCTCTCAGCAGTGGTTCAGAACAGAGGATCACACACTGCCACCGAGACGTAGGCACACTGTAGAGGGGAGATGGAAGTAGGGGGGTGGTGGTGTCAAGAAAGGAAGCCCCTTCTTCTGAAGTTGTGCCTTTGCTGGGCAAAAAAGAAGGCTATAGATTTAACATCCCGAACAGAAGGCTGCCACGTGAACATGAAAGGGAGAAGGTCTATGATCCTGTCTGGAATCCCAAGATCACTGGTACATTTTTGAAGGAAATGGTCACTAAACATACAGAACTGCTACCATGACCAAAGACCAGAGTTCAGCTCTTACTATTCTCTGTCCTACCTGCACCACCACCACTGGTCTTTTCCATCCCTTCTGCTATGACCCAATGTGACAGTTTAAGCTGGAGAGTGAGGTGTGTAACTCACTCCTGCTGCCAAATGGCAGCTCTTTCTGAGCCACATGTCTGAGTGCCTCAGGCAAAGGAGTGGCTGGAAACTACTGAAGAAAACAAGAGCATTGATGGATGCACATGTTTCCTTCAAGTGACAGGGTTTGTTACTTCTTTGCTCCACATGCAATTAAGTGTGCTGAAAATCCACCTATTAGATCACATTCCCTGGAAACTTAGCTGTGGAGACATCTAGTCTGAGCCTGGAGTGGATGCAGGAACAAGATAAAGTTGAGTAACTGAAAACCAGTCCAAAGAGTTGTACTTCGGGGCACACCCTAGAACAGCATCATAGGCACCTACGTTGAAACCTGTTCCAAAGTTGTCCTTCAGATGGTCCTGAACTCACTTTAGCTTTGCTGACAGAGTTGGCATAGCAAATCTGTGAGTTTGCTGTATCTCAAGTCTCCAAGGAAATACATTGTAGCATTCAATAACCCTTGGAGTTGGCTTGGCACTGAAGGCTTTCCAACGGGGTACATCACATTGCTGAAATTCAGAGGATGACTTTGATAAAATTTGGTCAGAAGCTGCAAATAGCTTCAGTCTTGTGGCAGCTAACCTTGATGCCACACCCCAGAATGCTCTAACCTGCTCCAAGTCTCTATCCCCTTGAGGACTAACAAGGGCTAAGACCAGGGTCATTGTCAATCTATGTCAGAAAGGTTCCATTTCTTAGGGAAAATATTCTCCCATAAGTAGCTTCAGGGTCTCAGTGGCAGGAACCACAGGACAGTAGAAGTTGATACAAATTTTAAGGAAGAGACCAGCAACAGAAGTATCCATGCATTTTCCAAAGCCTACACAAAGCAGGAAAGATGTTAGACCAAACTTCATTAAACACTCATTATGAAAGAACTCCATGATATAATTATCACTTCTTTGCTCAGGAATCACAAAGACACCATAGGTCAGAGCTGCAGGGGATCTGACAGAACTGTGTGGGACTACCTGCATGCATACATTATCTGGTGGGTGCTGTCAGCCTCTCACTTTCCTCTGCAACAAACACTGGGGGAAGGGGAAGGAGAAATCACCATTTCTCTCTTCCCCTTTACCTCTGCTGCACAAGAGCAAAATGAAAAAAAGGGATCTTGAGAAGACTGTTGCAGAGATCAAAAGCCTTTTTCTACTGGCTCTGACCTAGTTCTTTCATTCTTACTAGAGAAAATAACATATAAAAAAACCAAACAGCAAACCCACTTAAAGGAACATTGTCAAAACTGTGAGGTCTAAAAATAGACTCACCTTGGCAGTGTTCCCATCTAGACAGGCTCGTATCAAGGAGTGCAAATTCACTTCCCCCACACACACACCAATCCTTTCATCTATCAGGGAGCTCTGGTACTACACCACCCAAAGTCCATAAAATCTCCTTTGGGACACTCAGGTATGTATTACATGCAGCTAGCAAGGAACTTTAGTATCTTTCAAATGCCTGTTTCATATTTGCAAATCCATCCCTGTCAGCTATCCCAGTAAAAGAAAAAAAAACAACTGGGACATTTTCTTGAAGTAAGCCAGTGGACGTTTGTTGGCAGAACTCTAGCACTCCATCCTAAGACAGTATTAGAATAATCCAATTGGAGGAAGGTTTCAACAGTTTTTCACCAAAAAAAAAAGTCTCAAAGATTCTCCACAAACTAAAAGTTACAAAAAATTTTTACTTTAGCCACACAGAGCACTTTCCAAAAGAGAAACAAGTGGTGGCTGAGGCAGGCAAATGGGCGGTTTCCACAGAACAATAGCTGTGGCAGAGCTGGTAGGGCAGCGGATGTTGGCTCTAGCCAGGAACTCCCATGCTCTAGGATCTGTGGTTCCATTGTGCTCCAGGGATCTCTCCACTCCCTGACAGTTGCACCCCAGAGCCAGCCACTTGTGAGTTCACACAAGAAACCAGTTGGACCAACTGTTCAGAAGCCTTGCTATGCTCTATAAGAAGGTCTGAACACCCAGGAACCTATCCTAGCTGAACTCCAGCTACCCCAGAGACCAAACAGATAGACAGTTTCATCTTAAGGGAGGTTTTCAGAGCCTTCCTTATTTCAAAGCTTCTAGAACTGATGTACAGCAGGTTATGCTTTCAAGATCCCAAGCAGCAAACCAGCAAACTGGCTTTCCAGTGAAAACAAATAAATCAATGAATAACTAGGACAAAAAGAGAAAAAGAAGAAAAAAGGCAGCCTCTGTTACATGAATCCAAGACATTTTGAGTTCAGCAAATTGGCATTTTTCTACAAAACTATCAATTTAGAATACTCAATAGCAACTTTACTTCTGACTAGAGTAGGATTCACTAGAGTGGTGATTAGAGCTTCCCAAACAGAAGCTGTTACGTCACATTACCTGCCAAAG
The DNA here is from genome assembly GCF_026170545.1 of Melanerpes formicivorus. NCBI lineage: Eukaryota > Metazoa > Chordata > Aves > Piciformes > Picidae > Melanerpes > Melanerpes formicivorus. The sequence goes on along the minus strand of NW_027142423.1, from coordinate 2,000,986 downwards.
TCACAGGTCATGAACAGCACACAGCTCACACCCAGGGCTCCAATACAGCAGCAAATGCATTAAGATAAAAGAATGCTTTTAAGCATTGCCACACAAAGAAACGTAGTTCCCAAAGAAAATGATGGATAAGCTGATAAAAGGCCTTAAATGGCCACGCACTACAGTCATACAAAGCAGACACAGCCACATGACTGCTCATGCTGAAGCAGTAGTAGCTATCTAGCTGTGCTAGTGTGAGAGTAACAGAATTATGCAAAGGCAAGAAAGTTGAGGAAGAAAAATCCAAAATGGAAGGAAAGCAGAACATAAAGACAAGAAAACCTACTCTGAGAGACCATAGCAGAGATGCATCCTAGTGGAATGAAACGGGAAGAAGGAGTTAAAGAAAAAAATTCCCATCTCAGGAGAAGGGAAAGGCACTGCTTCCCAAAGCTTTAGCAGAGCTTTCCTTCATTAATATTTACAAAGCTTTTAGAGATTCTCAGATGGAAGGCACTGCAGCTATGACAGGAATTATTACAGACCTGAAAAGATCTAGCAAATAAACTGAAAAGGACTTCAAGTGAATAAAGGAGGCTGACATGAGAGAGCACGTTGAAACAGGGGTTGCTGCTGGCATGTGAACCATCTGGTGCATGGCAGTCCGTTTCACTGACTGACTTGCCCACTACTGGGCCCGCATGCCTAGTTCACATTGCTAAGTTTTTGCCACTGAGGAAGCAATGGTTTTATTCAGGGCCACTACCTTCCCTCTTTATATCATTAGTCTTCAACACTGCCATTCAGTAAAGCAGCCTCTGCCTAAGAAATCTGTGACTCATGGAGAGGCTTACAGCTTGGAGTAGAGTTTAGATGTACACAGACAGCTTTTGAGACATAGTGGGTTTGTTTACCCTTGTTTGAGTTTGCCTAGGAAGCTAGTTTTCAGGGATGTTAAGCTGCCCTTTCTTCAGTAAGGCCAAGATTTTACTCGACTATCATTTGCACTGCTCACTTAGGTACTCTAAAAATGACAGCTTCAGCGTGATTTTCTGCAACAAAGCAAGTGGCTGTTGTCAGAACTGTAGATTTCAGCATACCTGAGAAACAAAGCTCAAGACAGTCTCAAGATGAGCACCTCAAAAAACGCAACATACCCCAAATTAAGCATAGGAGAGGGGTCAGAGGCTTTTCAAATCCTGGACTTCTGAAACTTTCCCAAGAAAGCAAGATCAGAGGCAAATCCCAGGATTCCCAATGCCTCGCTCTAAAGTGCTAAAAAAAAATAAGTGAATTTTGGAAGCCAAGAGCAGGAATGGGGATTTGCCTTTTCTCATAAACCGAGTCGCATCTCCTCCAACTTCCCGAAAGCCCCATGAAAACGGAACACACGGCCAACAGCTGACTGCCGCAGGAGCCCAGCACCTATTGGAAGACCTCTAGAATGCGCCCACCTTTCCAGCTCCTGGCAGACTCCACCTCAATTACCAGGTACTTCCCCAGGAGCTGGACACTTCAGGCACACTTCACAGCTCCCGGCCCCTCAGCCCTTGGGCTTCTACACAGGCAAGAGAGGGGCCGAACACACCCCGGCGCTCACACTCTGCGCCCATGCGGGACGACAGCCGGGGGCTGCTTGAGCTTCGTGGGCATCACAGGCTCAGGGCACTTCAGGGATCAGGGCAGCACCGAGATGTGGTGGCGCCTCGGCTGCTGCGGAGACCTGCGGCGGGGCGCAGCAGACGCGCGGCGGGCTGCGCGAGGCCGCCGGGGCCACTCCGGAGGGAGGCGGCGCAGGTCTGCGCCCCTGCCGGGAGAGGCGGCACCTCCGGGCCCGCCGGGAAGTTGCCGGACTAAAGCCTCCGGCTGCCGCAGGCTGCGCGGGCAGTCCCCACTGCCCTCCCCCGCAGGCCCCCACGGGCTGGCGACCCTCCCGCGGGCCGCCGCGGGCCCACGCCACGCCACCTGGCCCGGGGTCAGGCGCGGCGCCGAGGGGGGCCGGGTACCCCGCGGGCGGGGCCGGGGCAGCGGGCGAGATGAGAGGCCCCCTCCCCTGCCGCCGCCTCGGGCCCCGCCGGTGGGCGCAGCCCCCTCGCCCACCCCCACTTCCCGCCGAATCGGGCCGGCCTCGCCGCGACGCAGGTGAGTGCCCGGGGGAGGAGACAGGGGAGGGACCCCGGGGGCGGCGGGCAGGGGACGGGGAGCCCTTACCTTCCACCGCCATCCTCCCGGCCTTGCATAGTGCGCCGGCCGCCGACACGGCCCCGGCGGCGCTGCCCCGGCCGCCCCCCCGCCCGCGCGCGGGCTCGGCTCATCTGCAGCCGCGGCGATCAACCTGCAGCGCTCCCGCGGAGAAGCGGGCGGGGCCGCGCGCCCGCCCCGCGGCTCCCTGGGAAATGTAGTCCAGGCCCGCCTCGGGGGGCTGCGGCGCGCCCGGCCGCGCACCCGCGTCCCCTGCCGCCAGAGGAGGCTCCGCAGCGGTGGTGACAGCGTCCGTATTTACCTGCCGAGCGCGGAGAGCAGCGCGGGGACGGGCTGCTGCCGGTGGCGTCGTCTGCGCTGGTGGGGGGCTGGAGTGATGGTGACCACCACGAGGTGTGGGAAGAAGGGGCTGTGCAGGGACCCTGCCAACTGAAGACGTCACTTCACAGGTGCGCTGGGGTACTTATGTCGTGATATTTAGGTCACCGCGACTTCCAGCCTAACAGCTCCAGGCGGTTGAGGTGTCATCCCATTCCATCCCAGTCCCATCCTGCTGCCCTCCCTGATGCAGGCAGAAGGGAGGAGAGAGGCACACAGTCAGCATTGGGAACCTCCTGTCAGCACCTCAGCCTGGAGTGAGACCCTCAGCCTCTCTCTATTCACTATCTTTATCCTGCCCAATTCTGACAGGTCATCCAACACATTTGGGTGATGAAGGAGCCTTTACTTCAGGTATTCACAAATCTTACGCCAAACAACCTGGCACCCTTGAGATCTGTCCAGAAATGTTGCCTGTCTGAAAAACAGCTGTGGTTTTGTAACCTTTTCAGTTTCATTTTGAGAGATCAAAAAGGTTTTGAAGATTTTTCTCCTTCAGGAATACCCATCTTTTTGTTTTAACAGATGTTAGCCTTCGCCCACCAAAGTTACATCATTACTAAAATCAAGAGGACAACAGCAGAGGGACTGAGTATGCAAGAGCAAATACAGATAGGGTGTGAAAACAGTTTCATATGTTCTTTTTTGATTGCTAGCCGTTCATAGCTGTTATTCCTGAGGGGTTATTTTTGCACAATAGCCCTCCAGGAGTTCAAATTAGAGTGCAGGATCATACAGTGTGCAAATGAATAAGGTCTTCGTAAACCCCAGGAATTTTGACATTCTTGAAATATCCGAGTAAAATAAAACTGTGCTTCCATTATTTATGTTAGGAAGGAAAAATCAGAGCCTATACAGAATTCCCTTAAGGCCCAACTCTTTCCTGAAGCCTTCTATTACCACTTTTGTCCCAAAGACCTCGCTTGTTCTTTGGTCTCATACACATTTGAACTATTAGCAACTTGTGTTGTATATGAGTTAATGAACAGGCTTCCAGGGGCGGCAGCCTTGCCTGCTATGTGGTCTGCAACGTGGTAGGCATGGTGCATTATAATAAAGAATGATTGGGAGGATATATTGGTGCTCTCAAGTGCCATTCAATCACACACCTGATCCCATCCACTGAGAGAAATGGGCTGATACTTACTTTCTGTCCAGAAAATAGGATGTTCCTAAATGTCACAGTTTTCAAACCTATGCAGTACACACATACCACCTTCAGCAGTTTCTTCTCAACATCACTCTCTAGGTTTTTGTGACTTTAATGACATTTTGCATATAAAATTAAGCATTCAATTAATCATTATTTATTGAATTGTGACACTATTTGGAGGCATGTTAGAATAATTTCCTGGTTAATGCATATATGAAGCAGTACTTTCTGAGTTGAAAGCCATAGAGTGAATAAACTAAGGTCCAGAGTTCAAGTGGCATGGACATGAAGAGCTAGAACTCATCCCTGTTAGTATACAGAATTTCTGACTAGTAACTGCAGTTCACTGTGGGCCCTGAGGACATCCCCAGTGAGTACAGTTTTACTAAGCCCTTTAAACAGCCCTGCAGATTTTAATTACGACTTTTTGTCTGCTGAAGGACAGCAAATTATGGCTGTGAGCAGATAGCAAATTGGGCATGGCGTGTTAGAAGGTGTAGTGTTCAATACCTAGTGGTACATGGTAGCTAGTAAAACCTAGTATCTACCAGTCCCTAAGAACAGCAGAAATTTCTCAAATTCTGGCCAAGACAAGGCAAATTGTAATTTCATGTGTGTCACTCAGAGAAAAGAGGCTGTACATTGATACAATTAATCTATGGGAAACCACAATCTTGTCTTGAGCAGGGCTTTCAAAACCAGCAGCAAAAGCAAGCTAACTTTCTAAAAACACCCTGCTAAATTACAGAGTAGAAGACTACCAGCTTTCTCAGCTGAGGAGGAGCTGTCTCATCGTGCTTCCTTGCTTCTCTTTTTCCCTTGCCTCTCTTCAGACAGGTTTCTTCTAAACTTTCTCTAAGAAGTGTAGCAGTCTCCCGTTACCCAGACTCGATTTTTCAGAGCCAATTTGCTGTGTGCTTTGCCCTAGGTCACCAGATGAAAGTCACCAGATGAAATAAGCAATACTGACCACAGGCTCCTTAGCCATTTGAATTATTTCTAGGTAGGACTTCTGCCAGCTAACATTAAATGAAAGTACATCCATCAATGGCATTGCTCTACTAGAAGAGTTCTGAAGTCTAAACAAGCAGTTAGCCTTGTATACTTCACTACACAATCATCCATCACAATTTTCCCCTTTTCATTCACCTTGCAGAAATTCAACAAGCTTTAAGCATCCCTTTGTGCTCTTCAGTCCTTGCTATAAAACACAGTGAAATTCTCACTCATCTTCAGGTGGTGATCTTGTTAGCAAGGAGAATCTCCCATGTTGTTGTCACCCAGGATTTTAAAACATGAGTCAATATTTTGGGTGCTCAAACACATGCACAGAGCCATCTTGCATGAACAGTAGAAGAAACATCTGAAAATTACTGACCTCAGGTCAGGCACCAAGTGTCTCTGGCATTGAACAGGATCATATCCATGACGGAACGTTTTAGACTGTGATTCACCTAGCTCAGGGGGCTTAAACTGTGACAAAATTAAAACCATTCAAAGTTTGTCATCAAACTCAGGTGTGACAGAAATAACCTTATCACAAGACCATCCCACCTGCCTACCAGCTCAGTATCTGGACTCTTACGTTGCCTTGCATATTTCTGGGACAGAGTACCTGGATGAGCTCTTTTCAGAGGTAACTTTTGATTAGTGTGTTTAGACTGGAGGAAGGTGTGGGAGGAGCATGCATAGGACCCTAAAGATTTGATATTGATGGGGAAGGAAGTGGGGTTTTCCACTTCAGTTCCTCTGCCAGTACTGAGAAGAAGAAGAGGGAAGGGCTGTACATGCTCAGGTACATGCTCAGGTGCATGCTCAGGTACACTCAGCATACGCTCTAGGCTGCGAGCTGCACTCATTTGATAATGAATAGTAAAAAGTTTCAGCAGGAATTTTATGTACAGTGTAGAAGGTAGCTGGAAATTCAGGTGTGGAAATGGTAAGTAGAGATTTCCCATCCAATTTTGCTCCCTTTGTCAGAACCCACCACATGGCTGGAAAAATAGCCTGAGGGATACTACAGCACAAGCAGAAACTGCTTCCTGCTCCTGGGGCCTCTGAAATATTCCACGTCCTGAAACAAAATTGTGAAACATGGGAGTAGAAATCCTAGAAAAGAAATTTATAAGCATGAGATGATTTTTAAAAAAGGACAATTGCTATTTAAGTTCAGATGCTGTCTCAGAAACATTTTGCATGAGTCTGTTTCTCAGCGTTTTATTGCAAGGATAAAGTCAAGCATTTGACTTTCTTTGCGTACTTTAATACTACATTTATTTGCGTATAGGCAGCCAGAGACGTGGTAGATGCCCCATCCCTGGAAACATTCCAGGTCAGGTTGGACAAGGCTCTGAGCAACCTGATGTAGTTGAAGATGTCCCTGCTCACTCCAGGAAGGATGAACTAGATGATCTTTAAAAGTCTCTTCCAAGCCAAACCATTCTCATGATTCAGTGATTTCATGATTCTGTAAACTGTGCGCTCATGTGAGACCTTTTAAATGTCGTGCCTGAAGTACTCAGTGTGCTTCCTTCTCTCTAATGACCCAAGTGTTAATTCCAGCTCCAGTGTTCAGCCCTTATGTAGTCCCCTAAGATTCAAAGTTCAGATGGAGATGAGCCAAGGGTGGATGCATTTTGTCAGCACTCAGCTTTGCTCAGCTTGGCAGGCAGGTTTGGTTGGGATGAAACCAAGGGGAGTAGGTGCACCCTCATTTTGCAAAAGTCCTTCTGCTTCCACATGCCAAGTTAGTGTTTAAAACACCCAGAATATGATATTCAGAGTCATCATTCCCAAATCCATCAAACAAAGACAGCTGCCTCTGCTTGGCACACAGAGAGCCCTAGACAGCCAGGACCACATTTTACCTGGCTTTGCCAGTGGAAGAAAATCCCTTGCGAAATGTTGTAACAGCACACTGTTGACTCAGAGGGATCATCTTCCATCCAGGCACCTATGTGGCCTGAAGCTGCTCAGTCTGCAGAGCAAAAAAAAACTATCTATATTCTCTTGTTAGAGTGGAGACTGTGAAAAGTTGTCAGCCACAGAAAAATGCATACCTAAAGTGTATTTTATATATTAAGCTATATAAAGAAGTTCTGTGAGTGAGAGCATGCTGAGTCTTTTGGCTGTATTATGGAAAGTGTGACCAGCAGGTCAAGGGAGGTTCTCCTCCCCCTCTACTGTGCCCTAGTGAGGCCACATTGTGGTACTGTGTCCAGCTCTGGGCTTCCCCATTCAAGAGAGACAGGAAATTACTGGAGAGTCCAGCAGAGGTTACAAAGATGCTGAGAGGCCTGGACCATCACTCTGAGGATGAAAGGCTGACAGAGCTGGGATTCTTTAGCCTGTTGAAGAACAAACTGAAAGGGGATCTTCTCACTGCTCAGCAATATCTAAAGGAGAGTTGTTTAAAAGCACCTTACTCCAGGTGATCCTGCCTTGGCAAGGGGGAAGTGGGCAGGGGAGGTGGACTAGGTGATCCCTAAAGGTCTCTCCCAACCCCTACCATTCTGTGATTATGCACAGAAGTTTCAGTGAAGCAATTTTCACACCAACTTGTGTTAGATATATGACCTGGATATAAATTGCAGCAGAAGAAACAGAGCTTCTTTTCCAGTGACATGCATGTCTGTGTTTATGTTAGGGATGTGAAAATTATACCAGCAACCCTGGGACTGAGCTGGGTCGAATATCCCCAGACACAAACCACACCAGTCTGTCAGCAGAGAAATGGCAGGTAGGGAAAAGGCAGTTTTTCCATTGGGAAAAATGTTGTGCAAATTTGTTCTTTCTCTGTTGCAACACCCAGTGGTGCTGTGCTCAGAGAAAACATTAAAACTGAAATGACTTCAGCAAGAAGAAAGAAGAAGAAACATGGAGATGTCAACAGAATAAAAAGATTTTGTCACAAGCTGAGATGGGAAAAGAAGTTGCAAAATGAAAATTCAGTTTGATCCCAGCCACTTGTGTACCTCTGGAGGATTCCTGACCCACAGCCTCTTTCATGATTTTGTGTCTTTAACCCATTTGGGAATAAGAAAAATGTAAACTCCTGACATTTCTTATGTAGGGAGCCAGTGATTTTGTCATAGTATCTGAGATATTTATGCATGACTTGGAAGTCCTGGTCATGGTTGGACTCATGATATTAAAGCAAAATGACTCCATGATTCTGCACGTTAGTTGCAAACACACACACCTACACAATGAATCACAGAGTGGTGGGGGTTGAAAGAAACCTTTAAAGATCATCTATGCCAACCCCTATGCTAAAGCAGGGTCACCCAGAGCAGGTTGCTTGGGTTCATAATGTCCAGATGAGTTTGGAATCTCTCCAGAGAAAGAGACTCTGTAACCTCTCTGGACAGCCTGTTCCAGGTCTCCAGCACCCTCAAAATAAAGAATTTTTTCCTCATGTTCAGATGGAACCTTCTCTGTCCTAACTTGCACCTGCTACCTGGTCACTGGGCACTACTGAAGAAAGTCTGACCCCATTCTCTTGACTCAACCCTTTAGCTTGTGGTGAGAATTGAGAAGATCCCCTTTCAGGCTGCTCTTCTCAAAGCTAAACAGCCTCAGGTCTCTCAGCCTTTCCTCCTCACAGAGGAGAGGTCCAGTCCCCTCAGTATCTTTGTAGCTTCATTGGCCTCTCTCCAGGGGTTCCCTGTTTCTCTTGAACTGGGAAGCCAAGAACTGGACACAAGATTCCACATATGGCATCACCATGGCAGAGTAGACAAGAAAAGAGAACCTCCTTCAACCTGCTGGTCACACTGTCCTTAATGCACCCGGGGAGACAATTGTCCTTTTTTGGTCACGAGAGGACATTGGTGGCTATGGTTAATTTACTGTTCACCGGCATTCCCAGGTCTTTCTTTGTGGAGCTGCTTTCCAGCAAGTCAAGCCCTAACCTTTACTTTCTCTGTAGAAGCACAGAGTCATTAAGGTTGGAAAAGACCTTTAAGTTCATCAAGTCCAAATGTCAATCCAATACCAATCTGCATCAGGAACAGTGTGGCCAGCAGGAGCAGGGAGGTCATTCTGCCCTGGTACACTGCACTGGTTAGGCCACACCTCGAGTACTGTGTCCAGTTCTGGGCCCCTCAGTTTAGGAAGGAGGTTGACTTGCTGGAATGTGTCCAGAGAAGGGCAACGAAGTTGGTGAGGAGTTTGGAACACAAGCCCTATGAGGAGAGGCTGAGGGAGCTGGGGTTGCTTAGCCTGGAGAAGAGGAGACTCAGAGGAGACCTTATTGCACTCTACAACTACCTGAAGGGAGGTTGTAGACAGGCGGAGATTAGTCTCTTCTCCCAGGCAACTAGCACCAGAACAAAAGTTCTCAGTCTCAGGCTGCACCAGGTGAGGTTTAGGCTGGATGTTAGGAAGAAGTTCTACACAGAAAGAGTGATTGCCTATTGGAATGGGCTGCCCGGGGAGGTGGTGGAGTCGCCATCATTGGAGGTGTTCAGGAAGAGACTTGATGGGGTGCTTGGTGCCATGGGTTAGTTGTTTAGGTGGGTTGGATTGGTTGATGGGTTGGACGTGATGATCTTGAAGGTCTCTTCCAACCTGGTCTATTCTATTCTATTCTGTTCTGTTCTGTTCTGTTCTGCTCTGCTCTGTTCTGTTCTACCACCAAACCATGTCCCAGAGTGCCATGTTTACATGTTTTGTGAACATATCTAGGGATGGCGACTCCACCACTTTCCTGGGCAGTTTGTTCCGATGTCTGACCACCCTTTGAGTAAAGAGTTTGTTCCTAATATCCAACCTGTATTGTGGTTGTTAGAATTTCACTGGAATGAAGTCATCCACCAAGCTTTTCTTTGCCTAGAAGAGCTGTTGGAAGTATTTGTCACCTGCCATAGGTGTGCTGAGCAAAGCAGAGGTTTCCCTGAGCTTCATGGCATTGTCTCTCTATGTAAGGCAAAACACTTTCCATGCTCTGTACACTTCCAGTCAGGCAATGCTGTCTTCTGGGAAAGGTAGCAGCTTTTAAAAATTAGTCCATCCAAGGTTTTAATCTCTTGTGCAGATGTAAATTAGACTTTAATTGCTCACCAGCTGAACTGATTGTTGAGATACCCATCAAACTGGATGTACCAGGGAGGTACAAATGATTCTACAGTAGATCTGTGCCTCATTTCTGTTAATGGCAGATGAAATATGCTTCAACAAAGTAATTTCTTGCCCATCAGTCCCCTGCAGAGGATTGGCTGAGTCCTGCTCATTTAAACTCTTCCAAATCTCTTAACTCTTTGATTCCCCATGTGTGATTTTGTAGAGCACTATCCAGGGGGCACTTCAGCTTTGCTGTATTTCCTCGTGTTTTGAATTAATCTCTACCTGGTGCTGTAGATGATCTTGGTTAATTACCCCTTCTTGACATGAAACAAAGCAGTTGTTGCAATTTTATGAGTCACAAACTGTGCTGGCAATAACAATAATTCTGCCACTAATCCTTAACTTTGTATCATAATTGGAGAGAATGCTGTTCAATGGAGAGGAGTGGTAGGATGGGTGAAGAGAAGAGATGTGGGGAAGACTGATGTCCATATAAAACTTCCACAGGCTCCATACATTTCCTGAGGTCCACAATGTGACAGGAAGAGAAGACTTCCTCTGAAAGACTAGTGGAATTTAATCTTTCCAGTAGTAGCCACTGATAGGACAAGAGGCAATGAGTGCAAACTAGAACATGAGAGCTTTCACCTGAACTGTGTGTGCTGGAGCACTGGACCAGGCTGCCCAGAGAAACTGTGGAGTCTCTTCCTCTGGAGAGATTCCAAACCAAATCCTGGGCATTTTGCTCTAGGTGACCCTGCTTTACCAGGAGGGGTGGATTAGATGATCTTTAGAACTCCCTTCCAAACCCTACCATTCTGATTCTGTGATTCTGCACATGGATTTGGAAAGCAAAAGTGGACCTGGGCATTCATTTTTAGCTACCTTCAGGCACTTAGATGAGGACTGTGATTGCCACAAACTCCACCTCTGCATGGTTGAGAGAAATGGTTACCAAGTGGCTACTCATTCTCCAAATCACTCCTCTGAAGCTACTCAGCTCCCCAGTGCCTGTAGAAGTGGCTATGTCTCATTTAGTTGCCCTAGGCAGGTGCACAAAGTCCCATGAGGTGAAACTAAGCTTGAAACTGTGGCATGAATTGATCTCCATGTACTGAAAAAGTGTTTTTCCATCTCTACCATTCTCCTACTGATCTGCCCCACCATGATCATCTCATCTTGGCTGGTATCATCTTTGAGGGCAACAGATCCAGCACAAGATGATTGTGTTCCCTGCCAGGTCTTCAGATGATGCTGATTCTAATAGTGGAATCTGTGAAGGTTCCATTACAAATATGGAAGAGGAGAAGAGTCTCTTGTCAACCAATCGCAATGCAAATAAAGGACATTTTTGTTCCTAACACATGAAGTCCAAAGTCTATGTGAGATGATATTTAGACTCATGATAGCTGAAGAGTGAATCAGTGATGACAGGGTTGCAACCTAGTATAGTCCACCTGTCCTTACTCCACCCAGCAGTGTGAAAACACTTTTTTCTCCATGGCTAGAGGATTAAGGAACATCAAGAGAGAATGTGAAGCCCTGAGGGTCCCTTACCAGCCTTTCATCATCTCACATGGCTATGCCAGCTGCAGCCTATGGTCCTTTCATCCTGGATGAATCTCTTCCATCTTTTCTAATTCTTGTCCCTAAAACTTCTCCTCCAGGTACCTTTTAAAGCCTTGTTTCCCATCTTACAGAGATCAAGGCAGAGCACTCTCTATACTTTCATCTTCCTTTCCTTGGCAGCAGTCTGTCAGCTGTCTACAAGCTCCACTTCTCCTTTCTTAGAAGCAGATGCTCTTCTGAAAGATGCTGGTGCCCTTATTGCAGGTTTCCCATCCACTGGCAGGTTTCCAAGGACAAGTTAGGAAGAAGCTCATCAGTTTCTTGGCTTAGCTGAAACATGCACAGTAATGGCTTGTGGAAAAAAACAAACCCAAAACTGTAAGGAGTTAATAGCAGTTTTGCACAGCCACAACGGCAAACCATTAACCTGCCACATAGCTCTGCTGCGTGCAACTGTTGCTCACCTTGACCTTAAGATGGCTTCAGCAGCTACTGTATTCCTCCAGAAGGTTTGGAGAAGAGTGGCTGGAAAGCTGCCCAGCAGAAAGGGATGAGGGGGTGCTGGCTGACAGCCAGAAGAACATGAGCCAGCAGTGTGCTCAGGTGGCCAAGAAGGCCAACAGCATTCTGGTCTGCATCATCAATAGTGTGGGCAGCAGGACCAAGACGGGGATCGTCACCCTTCTACTGAGCGCTGGTGAGGTCACACCTCAAATACTGGATTCAGTTTTTGGTCCCTCACTCCAAGAACAATACAGAGGTGATGGAGTGTGTCTGGAGAAGAACAAGGAAGCTGGAGAAGGATCTGGAAAACTTGTGAGCAGTGGCTGAGGGAGCTGGGATTGTTTAGTCTGGAGAAAAGAAAAACGAGAGGAGACCTTATTGCTCCCTACCACTCCCTGAATGGAGGTTGAAGCCATGTGAGGTTGGTCTCTTCTCTCAAATAACCAGTGATAGGATGAGAGGCAATAGCCACAAGTTGCACCAGGGGAGGTTTAGATCGGATATTAAGAACAATTTCTTTACTGAAAGAGTGGTGGTGTTGGGTTGACAGTTGGACTTGATGGTCTTGGCAGTCTGTAGTTGTTTGAGCTAGTCCCTAGTCTCTCTAAATGGATGAAAAGAGAGAATTGGGTCAAGGGGGAGAGAGAAGGAATGGCAGGAGGTTTAGAATATTTTGGGTTATACTGGAACTCTTCAAAGTGTCTGAAATGGGGTGGCTTTGCAAAGAACTGAAGAGTCTGCCCCATCCTCTTGAGACTTCCCCTTTAGGTATTGATAAGCACTGCTCAGATCCCCTATCAGTCGTCTTCTTCAAGCTAAATATCCCCAGGTCTCTCAGCCTTCCCTCCTCACAGAGATGCTCCAGTCCCATCAGCATCTTTGCACCTTCCACTGGACTCTCTCCAGTAGTTCTGTGTTTCTCTTGAACTGGGGAGCCAAGAACTGGATGTGGGTCTCCAGATGTGGTCTCACCATGGCAGAGTAGACAGGAAGGAGAACCTCCCTCCACCTGCCGGTCACACTGTCTTTAATGCACCCCAAGAGAACATTGGCTTTCTTGGTCACAAGAGCACGTTGGTGGCTATGGTTAATCTACTGTCCATCAACACTCCCAGATCCTTCTCCATGTAGCTGCTTTCCATCAGGTCAGTCCCTCACCTATACTGGTGCATGAAGAATACATAAACCCAAGATCTTTATTCTACATGGCAAGTAGTACATCATAAGAGTGATTCAGGCACCTAATATTTGGAGCAAAAGATAACAGGAAACTTGTCTAGAAATCAACTAGAGTAGGTCCCCTTTTTTCATCAGATGGTTCACAGTCTCAGCTTATGACTTACATACTACATAATGTGGACAGTAATAATAACCAAGACATCTTGCTCAGGTGGAGACCCTGCTCTGTAGATACCTGAAGTAGGGAAGGGGAATTCCACCCAAAGCATGAAAAACTGGCTACACTGTAGTTTCTCTTGCAAACACCATGGTGGCTTGTTCTCTCAGAAACACATCATGCATCAGCTTGAGGAGTATCCAGTGTAACATGCCAGTGCTGTCTCACAAGTGTCACAGGGACAGGTCAGCTGGTGTCCATAAGGTGCTCTGATGTGATAGAGGTGACTTTGAACATCAATGCCCCTTACCACTGAAGAAGAACATGCAAAACCAAAGCTGATTCAACATGTCTGATCCACAGGAAACTGCAGTTTTCTTGGGGAGGAAGACCAATTTCAGAGTGAAATGCAGAATTTTGCAGAGCTGCTGTCAGAAGGGAGAACTCCATCTGCTGCCCCAACCTACTCTTCTGTCACACATTTTCAAGCTCAGATTTAAGAACCAGAGCCTACAGGACTTCACAAGCCCACCTAGCCTGCCCCAGCATTACCTTTGTGGAGGAAATCACTGATTTTATAAAAATAAAGTAAGATTACATCAGTTTGTCAAGAACTACCTTTGACAGAACCCCCCTGCCATTTGATCTGCTTTCTGTTGCCTCTCTTCTCTTACTAACACATTCCTCAAAAATCTGTCTCAAATTTTAGCAGAGCCAAAGTGATATTAAAAAGTCCAGTGTTCTTCAGAATTGTTTTCCTCCTTCCCTGAAGATAGATGATGCATTTACAACCTAACAATTAACACTTACAGTTAAGTCCCTCCTCCTGGACGTGCCACTCCACGTTCCAGTTCTTTTAATGGTTTGCTGTAGGATTTTCCTACATCCCGGATCTTAAACTGTCTTAAGTTGTGTTTCCATCATAGAAATTTCAAGCCCTAATGCTCTAATTTCCTTATGGATTTGCATTTGCTCATGTTGCAGTTTAACATGAAGAACTCAAACCTGTTCATGGTTATCCTTACAGCCATTTGTTCTGCAAGAACGTCACACCCACAGCAACGCAGCCCGGGTGACCGTCGCTTGCTAGTGATTCATTGACCATTTGATGAATAAATCACTGTCCAGACCTTTACTGATAGCAATTTCTAATCCAATGGTGGTGGGAAATTCAAGAATTATATGATTAGATGCAATTTGCACTCTTTCACCTGTTGTTTTGTAAAGAGTATAATCCACACTGTTGGTGAATGCTGCATTTTCCCAAGTAGTAGTTCTTATAGATTCATAGAATCAATAAGGTTGGAAATGACCTCAGAGACCATCAAGTCCAACCTATCCCACAACAGCTCATGACTAACTAAACCATGGCTTCAAGTGCCACGTCCAGTGCCCTCTTGAACACCTCCAGGGATGGGGACTCCACCACCTCCCTGGGCAGCACATTCCAATGGCAAATTACTCTTTCTGGGAAGAACTTTCTCCTCACTTCCAGCCTAAACTCCCCCTGGCACAGCTTGAGACTGTGTCCTCTTGTTCCAGTGCTGGTTGCCTGGGAGAAGAGACCAACCCCCACCTGGCAACAACCTCCCTTCAGGTATTTGTAGAAAGCAATAAAGTCTCCCCTGAGCCTCCTCTTCTCCAGGCTAAACAATCCCAGCTCCCTCAGCCTCTCCTCATAGGGCTTGTGTTCCAAACCCTTCACCAACCTCGTTGCCCTTCTCTGGACACGTTCAAGTGTCTCAATATCCTTCTTAAATTGAGGAGCCCAGAACAGGACACAGTACTCAAGGTGTGGCCTAACCAGTGCTGAGTACAGAGGCACAATGACCTCCCTGCTCCTGCTGGCCACAGTGATTTTCTTGAAGGCGTTCAAGTTTAACCATACCATTGCAGCTTTGGTTTTTTTTACAGTTAAAATTCCACTAATTTTGCAGAACTTTCCTAGCCCTGCAGCTAGAGAAAAGAAAACCAAAAAGCCTGTATTAGGCCTTTAATTTAATTTTGTAGCATGTATTACAAAAGGGAATTGGGCACTGATTGCTTACTAAGTTCTCATATTCTCAGGCTTCAACATAAATGTTGTTTGGCATAACATGCCATCATCTAGGATCTTTATTATTAAATGCCATGTTTTTGCTATTAGAATTTCCCTAGAGGTTTTATAAGATCTATTCCTTATTCATTCTCACACAGGATTTTGTTTTATCTATTGAGGTATATAACTTTCTCTAGTAAGCAGTCATTTTAATTCATGCTCATGCAGCTCTGAGCAAATCAAAGGGTCAGCTTTGATTGTGGTTTTTGTGATACAGACACCAGCCTAGTGAAAAACATCCTGAACCCTCCTCACATTGCATGTTGACAGTGAGTCCTTGTGTAGAAAGCACATATAGCCATGTTCTCACTAGGCTGAACCTAGGTGCATAGTGAAGATTTTGAAGGAGAACTTTATTTCCAGCACCCATGAGCAAAGCTACTTCCTACCTGGCTGGAAGAAGGAAGTAGCAGGCATCTCATGGGGAAGTTTCCTCATGTTTCCCGCCCATTTCCAGCCCAAAGAGGCTCCAAGAAGCAGCTGAACATTTGCTTTCTGCTTTGACTTGAATCTCAGAGCTTTGGGATGATGTTTCCATGTTGCTTGGATTTTCAGAAGGGCTTCACTCTTGGGAGCTCACTGAAGGTCTAGCTTGAGTGCAGCTAGGAGGGTCTTTACCCATGAACCATGCATTCTTAGATCTTCATTTTAGGTGTTTAAAAAAGTTCATTGTTGGCTTAAATTGCATTAAACAATGCATTTAATAAAGCTCCCAACATAGAGATGGTAATTCAGCCCTTCCCTATGGGCAGTAGAAGTGGGTTTCAATTCATGGATACAGAAGACAAATATTTAGCTTTCAACAGTTCTCTGACCTCTCCTTGTTTTGAACTCTCTTTGCTGTCCTAATGTTTGCCACTAAATATTTCCATGTAGGAGTGGGAAACATGATTTCAGGTACTACTCAACATTCCCACAGTAAGTCATCCAGCCCTTAGTTTTTAACCCTGCCAGCTCTTCAACCGACCCTTAGTTTTTAACTAATTGCCATCTCTTTGCTTACCTGAGTGCTGAACCGTGTGTCGTGTTCCAGTTACCTAGCTGCAAAACACCCTTCACCTCCTGGTGTCCTGGAAGACACATGCTTGGTGTGTCTTCCTCAGGGAAAAAGAGGACAAGAACGGGACAAAGGCTGGAAGTGCTGATTATCTCTAGCCTAAAACTACATCTAGAGCAGTTGTCATTCATAGATTCACAGAATCCCAGGTTGGAAGGGACCTCAAAGACCATCTACTCCAACCTTATTTATGAGGATGCCTCATACTATGAACATCTGCAACATTCCCAAATTCCTGCAGTTGCCTGTATGGATTCTTCATTCAACTAATAACAACTATTGCATTTACTTAGAGCTCTCCAGAAAAAAAAAAGAAAAAGATTTTTCTCCAAATGCAAATGCTGACTTTACAAAAAAAACCCAAACAAACAAACAAACAAAAAAAGAAGGAGGGGATAACACAAATGTTTTTTGGCTAAGAATCAATTTTCAGCTCCAAATTCTTTAAGGAAACTGTGAAAACAGTGACCCAAAGTTCTATATTCTTTCTGATGTTTCCTTGTGAACCAGATTCCTTGGCTGGACCTTGGCTCTCCAGCACTAGTCTCCTTCCTGTGGAACCCTATAGTATCTATGAGGACACTGTCAGACTGAAGTGCTCATCCTAGGCTGGCTGAGGATGCCCCTCAACTGCTCAGCCTGTCTCCAGGGACAACTCCAAACACAGACTGGGTGTTGGGTCACAAGCCAAAACCTTTTCAGCCCTTGGAGATTAGGATGTAGGAGTGTGTGTGTGTGTGTGTGTGCGCGTGTATGTGTGGGAGTTAGATTATTCTGATTGTTCATTATTTTTCAGCTGAGTATTAGAAATCCTTGAGATTAATTTGTCTATGATTGGAACAAGATTGAAATTACTTCTCATTATTAAATAACACTGCTTGATGTTCACAAGAATTGTGTATTGTCTATCTTTCTTACATTAATAATAATAGCTATTTTCTCTGGCTATGAATATTGCATGTCAAAGCTAATCTTCAATCCCATTTGCTTACTTCTTCTTTTTTTGCTGCTCCTTTAAAGTAATAGCAAAATGCTTTTGAGCATGCTGAGTGTCTGCTACCTCTTGCAGGCAGAATTAATGTCTCCTTGGTGTTTCCCCTTAATACCACAGAAGTAGAGTTTCATTCCTTTTATTTGTAAAGTTTTCTTTCTTGCTGCCGGAACTGTGTGAACACTCTGCATTGGAGATCATTCTTTCTCAATTTTGCCTCTTCTGCTGTAAGAAATGATCTTCTGCAAGTGTTCTTCCAGTGGCTGGTTTGTTCGAAAACATTTCCTGACTTTTCACCTCCAACTCCTCCCATGTGTCATCTTTGATCAGAAATATCACAGAAAGGTGGAAGAATATTAGCCAAAGGGAAAAAACCCTCTTATCATTAAACATGATGGCTCCATGGCCAAGAGATTCAGCAACTGGAGCCTGGCTTTTGGGGAACAGGCTCTCACAAGGAGTGTCACATAAGTGTCTCTTCAGGTGGACATAGCTCTTGTTGGCAACACTTGTAAGAGCCAGATCACCCTGCCCATGGCTCTCCAATGTGCATGCCCTGAAAAGTCAGGGGTGGCTTCATCCTAACCTTTTGACTTGTATAGCAAATTACAGGATCAGGAAAGTGTATTATTACTTAAGTATGATTTTAGGACAGTTTAAAAATAAACCTTAACTTTGTATGCTTTAGAAAAAATATTTGAGCTCTGTCTTCAATGGCAGTGGCATAGCTAGAGTCAAGACTCCATTAATGTTATCCCAAACTGGCATGTCCCACTGGAAACATGTTAAGAAAGCAAGCTGAAGTCAAAAAGAAACACACCACAGCATCAGAGTACAGTTGTCTTAGACACCATGAGAGAAGAGCCAAGAATATCCACATGTATTCCCATGCCATGTCTCAGTGCATAATCTAAGTCCATTTGAGCTCAGTGACTTTTTGTGACAAGCAGGGATGGAGGAGAAGGTCCTAATGGCTTATCAGAACCATTAAGAAAATTGGATAGGTGGAACCAGTGCCTCAGAGAAAAATGTTGTAGTACTGTGTGACTCCTGAAATTGCCACCACTACTCATTTATTAAAGATGCAGCACACTTATTCCAGCCCATGAAGCACTTGCTGGCACTGTCCATTTCAGGCCAATTGTCACTAAATTCCCTAGTTCTCATTCTGTTCTGTTAATGAGGCTCTCCTGTGTTTCTACATCTGGGATCCCTAATTAATCAAACAAATTACCTAAGGGCAAATTGTCATCTTTGAGAGGGGAAGATGCAATCAAGGACAAAAAAGGTCCAGTCGTTTTTGCTATCTTCCTCTTTAAGTGTTAATAGGAAAGAAAGCAGAATGTAAATGCAATGTCATTTTGCTTTAATTAAGAAAAATGAAAATCATTGTCTATTCTATTTCCACTTGTGACACCTTGTTGGATGCTTAAAGTACAATTAAATTGAGGTCAGACAATTTCAGAAGTGAAGATTCTCGGTGCCTCTGCTGAAGAAAAGACTGCTGTCTATAATGATCATCTGATACTACTGCATTTCCAACCTTAGCATTTTGTGCTTGTCCACTTCTTTTAGGCTTGAATTTTTACATACTGATCCAATTTTTAATTCACAGTTAACATTCATATAGTTATCTTCTTTTTTTCTCCTCCTTCATTTTCCCTTTTTATTTCATAGGCTCTCTCATTTCCTTGCCTGTTTTACCTCCCTTTTTGCTTGTCTCACATGCATCTTTGAAAGAGCACTGGTGAGACCTTGTGAATAATCACATCTGATCTTCATAAAAATATTTAGGTGCAGTGCTAGGTGATGCTGGATAATGATCACACCTCCTTTTTGCATGGATGGAGATCAAGCAGTGTGAAAGATTTGACCTTGACCTTGCTACCTGAATGGCGGTGATTACACACAGATACGGCTTGTTCTAAGGATCATGCAAAATACTTCTGCTGGACTGTGTTCTCTCTCACTGTTCAGTAGCTGTTTGGGTGTAATTTATTCTTGAGATGACAGAATGCAGTTTACAACTTGTATCCTGTATACCTAATGAGACAATTATTCCAAGAGAGCCTGAGCTGTTCAGCAAAATTGACACAGAGCAAACAGAAAGGGCTGTGCTGGAAATGAGGACTATGATTATTTAACCCAAGGGGCTCCTGGTTAGGCTGTCATTTGTTTGCATGTAACTTCAATTCATGGAAAATGAGGTCTCACAAATTTGCCCTGAAAGATGATTCAAGCCAGGCTTCCCAAGACTGTGTACAAAATATTTGGACTTTCAGAAGATGTTGCTCTTCTCTGAATGCTAACTATGAAAGTAATGGTGAGTGAAGTGGGAAGGAGTGAGAGAGGGATGAGTCTTTCTTTCCAACTGGCACAGCTAGCATGCTGTCTACCAAAGGAGGGAGACAGCCAAGAGACAAACTTCAAGTTGTAAGCAGAGATGGCTCAATGTCTTCCAAAGCACTGTAACACAGTACATATATTTAACACATTATTTTTAGTTTACAAATGTTTGTTGACAGGAGTGACAAATATAATGCACATATGGGAGGGAGGAGCAGGAATGAAACATTCTGTCCCCACTTGAAATAGTCTTCTTGTAATCCAAACAAACACACACCTGCAAATTCCTTGCAAGTCAGCCAGATGAAGCTCAGAAGATGACTCACGATGCACTTGGCTGGAACACTTGCTAAGGTAGGCCTGTGTGGACACAGCGTTTCGTGCGATGGGATGTTGAGTAGCTGGGAGTAGTGATGTTGCAATGCACCAATTTTAAGCAAGGGCTTTCTTCTTTACAAGCAACTAAAAAAGATCTGCCAGCAGAGTTATTTTGGGGGGGGGAAAAAAGCAAGCATACATATAGTTCAACATGGGCTGGGGAGGAGGGAGAACTTAAATGCAGCTACAGGTCTGAATGTGATGTTTACTACTTCAGCTGATCTTCTCAGGGTCTCCTCAGTTACCCTGTCGGTCAAATTGGCAGCCCTTAATGGGGAAATGCTCTTGATGAGTCCAGCACAGATTCTGACCATAAAGCACAAATATCATGTATTGATAATATCAAATAATACGTATTAGCCTTTAGACAGCCAGCTTCCAAGATGTGCCTGGCTGGCATTTCTGCATGGAAGTGGAACTGGAGAAGTAACCACAATGTATTGCACCACAATTTGCTATTGGGTACAGAACCCAGTGCTTGTGGAAATGTTTACCTCAAAAACATAGCAGTAAAAACCAAGAAGGAACTCAGAGTTCTCTGTCTTTGTCCTTTTTTATTACAGTTTGAATGTACTTACTCGGTTTCAAAGGATAATGGTAGTCTGTAATTAGTCTTAATAATGACATGTATTTTTAGTACATTTGAATTATTCAGAACACCAGAATGGTTTGAGGACACGTTGTTCAGTGAGTGGGCATGGCAGTGCTGGGTTTTTGGGTAAGAGTGGAGTGGGAGGTGCCTTTGCACTGCTCTTTATGGGGTGCAAAGCTGCCCAGGTGGACACAGCAGTTTTGACAGAGCAGAAACCAACATCAGTCTGACACTGAGACTTTAGAGGGGCCACAAAATCCCAACCATAGCAAGTCTGGTCTTCTGACTAATAATAGTTCCTTCTGGATGGCATCATGTCCAAGTTTTGGAAATCATTTTGAAGCTGTGTTTCAATTAAAAAAATATTTAAATATGTGCCAATTTTTGCATTGACTCAATGAGGACTAGAATTTAACCAGAGTTTGCTTTTAACCAGAATCTGCATTCTATCAGAACAGAATCACAGAATCACCAAGGCTGGAGTAGACCTCAAAGATCATCAAGTCCAACCTGTCACCACAGACACTGTGTAGGCCAGGACATAGTCATTACCTTTTCAAATATGTTCCTTGATTTCTTTGGTGGTGTTATGCTCGTCAAAGAAAAGAAAGAAGGATGATGGTCTTGTCATTGGTACTTTTTGCTGGAAATGAACTCAAATCTATACTGAAGTTTGACACTGATGCTGTATTTGATCTTTCTTTTTTTTCAGAAGCATAGAAGAGCAGGAAGTAGTTTTCTGCTGCCCATGGTGCCAGGTGCTTTTAAATATCTGAGATGCTCTGTGCTGTGAGGGGAAAGTTTCAAAATGCACTTGATTCAAAGAAGAGGCCTGCTCTTTTTGTCCCTTCTGCACAGACAAAATGTATCTCTGAAATTGAGTCAAAGTTCATAAAGAACATAGATATGTCAATCTTTCTTATATTTCCTGTGTTGTCTTTGACTGGATTTTGAAGTTCTAATCAGATGATTATATTAAAGAAAACAAAATCTAGCTAAGAAGAAGAGGAGGCTCAGGGGAGACCTTATTGCTCTCTACAGCTACCTGAAAGGAGGTTGTAGACATATGGGGGTTGGTCTCTTCTCCCAGGCAATCAGCACCAGAACAAGAGGACACAGTCTCAAGCTGTGCCAGGGGAAGTTTAGGCTGGAGGTGAGGAGAAAGTTCTTCCCAGAAAGAGTAATTGGCCATTGGAATGTGCTGCCCACGGGGGTGGTGGAGTCCCTGTTCACGGAGGTGTTCAAAAAAGAATTGGACATGGCACTTGAAGCCATGGTCTAGTTAGTCATGAGGTGTTGGGGGATAGGTTGGTCTTGATGGTCTCTGAGGTCTTTTCCAACCTTATTGATTCTGTGATTCTAAACTTGAGGTTTCAAATTTGATCTTGTCTGCATGACAGAAAAAAAAATCATCAAAATCAAACAATCAAAAGGTAACACACTAATGAAAAAGCAAATCCAGTCTCCTTTCCCTAAATGGAACATTGATGTATCTGTATTTTGCATATGGAATAAAAATGTTATCCTTCATTTCTGTTTCTGCAACAAAGGTGCACCTGACACAGGGACAAAGAGGAAATCTACTGCAGCTGTCTAATTGGACAGAGTTGTTGCTGAATATCAGCCTGATCTAAATGGAAGTGAAGCATTTTCATCAACCTTTCATCCTTTTGTATTTTTGAGGTTAATCTTCCTTCCTTTGTGTTTCTGCCACCAGGCTGCAGCTAAGAAGACAAGAGGTATAGCTAAACTTGGAGCATCTTTCCAGGTCCAGCTGATAAGAAGGTGGTTTGCTTGAGGCTAGAGCTAAATGACCTATTCATAAGAAATGTTTTACAATTAACTTAATCTTCTCTCTTGTACATCAGTTTGTCCTGAAGAGGCCAGCTTTTATAAATACATCCCTCATCTAATTTCATTTGGTGAATGCTTCAAGAGAAAATAAAGTAACCACATTTGTATTTCTTGGACACTGTCACTCCAAGGCTATTTGCCACTCATTTTGGCATCACTGCTGCAAGTACAAATAAACTGATGGCTTGCCAGGACCACTCTAAAACTTTCCTCTAGGGGCATCAGAGCAGTGATTAGTAACTTTGGAAGTAAGTTTTTGAGTTTGGGTCACTACAGCCAAGATCATTCAAATTTTCCTTTCAACTCCAAACTAGTGGTGGATGATGCACAACCTGTTGTATTTTACATGTGTGTGTGATAGCATACAACACAGCTACAGCAGGGATGCACTCTCCCTGAGAGGGTTGCATTTCTCCCTTTTCCCAACAAACTGCCTAAGCAGAGATGTTAAAACAGTAAGCTGGAGGGACAAAGTGCTCTAGATCACATCCCAGCCTGCCCATACAATCAGATCTGCTGCACAGAGGCAGATTGTCAAGAGCAGAGATCTGAGGATCCTCAACTCTCATCTGAAAGAGTTGTGATATGTGAAGATTTGATGAAAGGTGGCTGCAGCATTCACAAAACTCCGGGTATCATTTAACAGCAGGCATGATATATGTACAACAGGTTGTTTCATACCTGATAAAAATATATACTAATAACTATCAACAGCAAAAATCCTGAAATCAGAATGCAGTGAGTCTTGGTTAGCCATGCTGGCCCATGGATTTCCCCTGTTATCTGCTGAGAGGCTTTGCTGCTTCCTCCCAGTCGCTACTCCTCAGATTAAAAGCCTGAGCTCTCTTAACATATGGCTGCTCCAATTGCAGTGGGTCTCTGGGCTTGTTTCCAACACACTACAACTCCAATTTACCAGAATAGTACTTATAGATGTCCAGCTAAAATGTCCTCTTTTATCAGGGAAAATGCTTTCCCAATGGTACTGTTTGCCATTGAATAGAATTCAAGAATCATTTTGTCTATTATGACTCTTATTTTCATAAAGAATGTTGACATGAAATACTTAATGTGATGTCCTAATTAATGCAAATATACCCAAACCCTTTATTTTCCAGAGAAAATTATGCTACACTGTTACAGTTCCACATTTTGTGGCTGCATATTTTATATACTGTCACCATGGTTACTGTGTCATTAAAGTCTATTCAGAGGGAGTTGGGCATAGCATAGAGCTATCATAGGGAATGATTGCTTCTTTAAAAGAAGCTCTGCAGTTAATTAGTGTGAGTTTGTGTAAATTGGACCAATGGAGAGCATGAGATTTGGAAGAAGTAATTGTAGAGTCTGAAGCAAATGGAAAAAAAATGTATTTGATTTTGAAACTTTCCTTCTGTGTGGCAAGCCTGTTAAACTTTTAATTGTGTAAGGCTGAAGCCACACACTGGCACACTGCTGACAGAATGCAGACAGCCCTTGCTGAGAAGGGAGATGAATGGTCTTAAATGGGAAGTACTTGTGATGGGCAGAAAGCTAGGGAAAAGGCAGGGCATGCCTAGCCTGTTCTGGTTTTGCTTGGTGGCTTGGACATTGTAGAACCAAATTCAGCTACTCGGGAACTTTTCAGGCTGTCTTTTACTTACCAGTTAAGTGTAGGTTTCCTCCTCATGGTGCCCTGTGCATTTGGAGAGTGAGGCACTCTCTTCTCTCATTTAATGCTTAGCATTGTAGTAGCAGATGCAAAGCAGGATCTTGCAATCACACATTTCCTTAATCTTTCTTTAAATGCTGATACTCTCATCAGAAAACAACATATCCACAGCCATGTAGATGCCTATCTGCCTTTGTATTGTATGGGAAGCTGACTATAATGACTGAATAGCCTCCTACTTTGGACACAGCCAATCACTTCCAGCATGCCTCCCATTAACTGCATGATCTGTAGCATCCTTATATGTTAATATGAGTTTCCCCTTTGTCCCTGCAACTCTGTGCTGAGTGAACACAGATGTGTGTTTTGTTTCACCAGGCTTTGAAACATTTGCATTGCCCACTGCCAGCAGCAATTTTGAGTGACTGCACAGAAGTGAGGGTACGTAGGGTGATGGCTGCTAGCAGCAAAGCAGTTAATGAAGTGTCCTTGTCCTGTCTCTACCCCTGTGCTGCCACACACCCTCCATCTGCCAACAGCCAGGGGCAGGGATTGACAGCCCTGCTTTTGGAAAATTTTCTGAGTTTCATTTCATAATATTTGGCAGATATTAGCAACTAACTGCTCCTCATGGACTCAGAAAACCTAACACCGTCCTGATCTGAGCTGATCAGACTCAGCTTTTTGTGTTGCTTGTGTGACACAAGGATACAGCAGGTGTTTTCCCTTTTCTGTAAGGAAGGAAAATCAATAGAGTCTTCTTCAGGTGTAAGGCCCAGCAAAAAACCTCCTGTCCCAATCACTCACCTTTCCCATACTTTGAATCCTAACATAGGGCATGTGGACAGAACCACTTTGGCCCCAGCAGCTTCACAGGACACACTTCTACTGACAAACAAGGCGAGAAACTTAATATGAAATCTTGAGCAGTCACCAACAATGCCTGTCTCCTCATGCTTATCCATTTGGATCCCAAAAGCAGTTCTGCACAGCCTGGTTGTCAGTGCTCAGCATGAGAGTCTTGACCAGAGAACATGCTAAATCTGAGTAATCCCAGTAACCACTGCCAGTTTGACCAGTTGCAGGCTGTTGCAAGCAGCCCTTAGACAAACAGTTGCTGGGGGCGGGGGGGAGAGAAATGCCAAACTGACAGTGCTAAAACCCACTTATTCTTAGTCTAGTGTTTTGGTATGAGCACATCTGTAACAAATAACTAGGCTGCTTTGATTGCAGGACTGTTAATTGAATAAATAAGACCAGTAACACGGCACAAGACTGTGTGCATAAATCTGCTCTCACTAATGTGATCACCAACAGAGCTGCAATTGGGATGTTGCAAACCTTTTCTCCACCAGTGCTGCTGCCTTTTTGTCTGCATCTGTTCACTTATCAAGTTTATCTGCAGGATACCTGAACCCCTACCCTGCCAGGAGGTAGGTAATGGCAGGTATTGCTGCAGTACAACATTGCTATGTAGTTATGCTATGATGAAATATCTAGGCAGCGTGTCAGGAACATTGTATTTACCTTTCTGTGGGGTTTTTTTGCATCATTTTGTGAAAGGTCAAGTATGCCTGTGATGATGTGATGCTATCAGAGGACATTTCAACAACTATTTTGCAGTCAGAGAATTAACACTGGGGGAGACAAGCACTTTTAACTCCAACAGCAGCAGCAGCAGGTGATCCTGCACCTTATTTACACTAGTTCAGCCTCCAGCCTTGGTGAGAAAGTGTGAACATCACCAATATGCTTAGGACAAGCTCTTTTTACCTCTCTTGTGTTGCTCCCTGGCAGAGTATTAGCTGCTTCCTGGCAGTGCAGTGTGGAAATAGTCCATCTCAGTTAAAAGCATTAGGAGCATACATGAGACATACATCTGTGTGGGGGAAAATAGAAAAACTGCCCTCCTAGCAAATGCAGCAAGCACATAATCCTCCACGTGACGGTGGCTTGCAGCAAGCACAGTGCAACAGAACTCTGGGCACTCCACTTGCTGCCTCAGTCTGCTGCCTTTGTTCATGGCTTCTGCTAAATCCACATTACATTTCCCATTAACTTAGTAAATGTTCATTTCACAGAAGCCCTTGCATTTTTCCCCCCCTAACATTTCCAAAAATAAAGCATAACCAGAGGGTTCCTGTTATGTAACATAAATATTTTATTATCTTCCACATTACTGGCTTGCAGGGGAAAAAATAAAATCTAGGCACACTTTCAGCCTTTTTCATTAGATAGCCTTGAAAAATACGGTGTCATATTGTACAAGTTGTCCTTCTGCATGACCATGGAATATTACATTAAGTGTACCTCATCCTTTGCCAAATTGCTGCCTGAAAAGAGAGGGAAAATTAACATCTATACCTTACCACAACCTGCTTTGATTTTGATCCTAAAGTGTATTCTTTCTGGATCACAGGCACTGTTACATATATATGTAAACTATATATAGATAAAAATGGATGGATGGATGGATGGATATGTAAAAATAAATGTGTATATGTATAAATAAATGTGGGGAGATTCAGGCTAGATGTGAGGAGGGGGTTCTTCACCATGAGAGTGGTGAAACCATGGAATGTGTTGTCCAGGGAGGTGGTCGAGGCCCCGTCCCTGGGGGAGTTTAAGAGCAGGCTGGATGAGGCTCTGTCCAGCCTGATCTAGTGTAGGGTGTCCCTGCCCATGGCAGGGGGGTTGGAACTAGATGATCCTTGTGGTCCCTTCCAACCCTGAATGAAACTATGAAACTATGAAACTATATCTAAACCTACCAAATTGTAGGTTTTGCTAGATGCATCATTCCATATCACAGAATAAAATACTACCTTGCAAATCCTGCAGGTCTTGGTCTACCCAGGCTAAGTTCTGTTCCATGGAGAGTTCTGCTGGGGTTTGCCAGGTTGCTGCACAGATATAGCTGCTTGCCTGGACTCCCAGTCTTTGAGTGTATGCAGTGAGCTCCATTGCCATTAGACAATGGCAGAGTGGACATCTCTATGCTTTTATTAATTTGATAGCTCTCAGTTCCAGATTGATCACATAATGTGTGTATGAGCATGCTTGTCTTGAGGCAAGGATGTAGGCTAATCTGGGAGGTTTGAGGAGAGGGAAAGAGGAGGAACTCAGGTACCCAAAGTGCCTTGGCATGAACCTGAACTCTTATTCATGCAGTCAGGCAGATTTAGTGTTTTACAGCTAAAGAAAATGACCTGTGCTCTAATGAACAAACTGCCATCTTTGCAACCTTACCAGGCTTAATAAATACAAGCAAAGGCAACAAGCAGGACACTCTTACCTTTGGCTGCAAGAAACACATATTTGGGAATCAGGCTCTTCCAAAATCACCTTTCTCAAATCTTCTCCAAGTACACTTTGGGCAGCTGCTTTATAGTATTTCCAGTTGCAAGGTAGTCCAGTCCTGTGCCTCTACCTATACATTGAGCAGTTGCAAAAAGTGCTCACACAAGAGCCAAAACACTTCCATCAAGGGCCACTGCAAATCCAGAAGTCCTCAGTGTATCCACATCATCAGCATTCAGCACATGTGCTGCCAGGCTGACCTTCTCCAAAGGGCACAGGGTATTTGGCACATGTGCTGTTTGGTCATATGCAAAAGGCTCAGGAGGCCTCAAACATCAGGGGATGGACTAGGAAAAGCCTGTCTAGGTGAAGGAGGAAGTTTAGGCTTGATCTTAGAAAGAAGTTCCTCACAGAAAGAGAGATTGGCCATTGGAGTGGGCTGCCCAGGGAGGTGGTGGAGTCACCATCAATGGAGGTGTTTAGGAAGAGACCGGATGGGGTGCTTGGTGCCATGGTTTAGTTGATTAGTTGTTGGATGTTAGGTTGGACTGGATGATCTTGGAGGTCTCTTCCAACCTGGTTGATTCTGTGATGCCGCAGTCCAGCCTGGGGAGCCAAAGGGGAAGAGGTTATCACTGCAGAGTCAGCAACATCAAAGGACAGGTAGCAAGTTGTATAAGGAAACATGCATCTTATTAAAACAATTAATGTACATAACAGGGAATCACCCAACACAAGCCCTGTTGCTCAAGCACTATGTGAGGTTGTATCAGCCTGGATAATGAAGCTCTCCATATAGATATCAGGACTATTTAAAGTTTGTGATAACATTTACAGTTGACTTCATTTTTATTTGAATGACATGCCAGAGATACTAGTAATGTTTTGGTATTCATGCCAAAGAAATCTTCTAATATTTACAGACAGACTCTGAACATGCCAGCTGGCTGATGCTGAGAGTTCTCTTCAAAACACAATTATTAGAGTCCTTTACGCAAGCCTCGCTGACGATTTAGCTTTCATTTCCATGGCTTCAACATTAGCAACTATGATTTCTCTTTCAGCCTTCTGTGGAGAGAAGGAAAGCTCTCCCCTCTGTGTTCATACCAGCGTTTGTATGAATCAGCTGGTAAACAAACCTGGATTTAAGAGGTGCATGCCATGTTGTAAACCAGATGCAGCTGAACTCCCAGGAGCGCAGCCAGGAGATTGTGCCGTCCAGGAAACGCAGACAGCAGGCCACCAACCGCAAGGTGATCCTCCAACAAGTTTTGGTTCATGGGCTAGGCAATGCTAGGTCCCATTAAATATTTTCATGGGGGAATGTCATCTGTTGATATTAGATCCAAGGCTGTAGGCATATGGGGGTTGGTCTCTTCTCTCAGGCAACCAGCACCAGAACAAGAGGACACAATCTCAAGCTGTGCCAGGGGAAGTTTAAGCTGGAGGTGAGGAGAAAGTTCTTCCCAGAAAGAGTAATTGGCCTTTGGAACATGCTGCCCAGGGAGGTGGCGGAGTCACTGTCCCTGGAGGTGTTCAAGAGAGGCTTGGATGTGGCACTTGAAGCCATGGTTTAGTTGGGTGTTGGGGGATAGGTTGTATTTGATGATCTCTCAGGTCTTTTCCAACCTTGTTGATTCTATTATTCTATGAATAATGGCATAACTTCTTTCCTTTTGATCCTTTTCACCACCTTTTAGCCTCAAATCCTGTTCCTTCTTTTTTTACAAACCCAAGCATTACCCCTGGATCTGTGTCTGGCTTCCTCACTGTGGTGGGTTGACGTTTCCCCCCCAACATTAACTTTGCCAGATCAACTCAGAAGCAAATGAAGCAAAATCCACACTCTACAATGGAATGCAATAAGTATGTACTAAATATACAGGATTTACAATATTTACACATATTTACAATTAATAAACAGCACAAGGATCCCCCTGGCCAAGGAGCAGGGGAAGCTACTAGCTTCTCCCTCCCTGCCTCCCCCCTTACCCTTCTACACAAAAGGGACAAGAGAAAGGAGCAGAGCAGTTAGACTAAGCCAAGGCCAAAAGCATGTTATCTCTCCTGAGCGAAGCAAAACCAGCCAGAGATCAGAGGAGAAGAGAAAAAGGGAAGAATTGTTGTGATACAGCTCCTCTTATTCTAGATATTTATCCATTGAATTTGTTCAGAATAATCTTTTGTTTTCCTTCTTACATCCAGCAGTGATTTATTTATATTTTTCTACTTTTCTGCTCAAAATCTGTAACTAAACTTTTAAAGGCGTAGCCTAAACCTACCACACTCAGCTATGCTGTGCCACTGTGTGTTTTCTTTTCTCCTGCTCCTCAGCACCCACGCTTCTCCTGCAGAACCACCACCACACATGCTCACATTTTGAACAGACCATGGTTTTGAACGGTGGCACAAGCTTGTGTGGGTTCCTCTCATGCTGGTCAAACCCCCTATTTGTCATGGAAGACAGCTTTAAGAAAGGAAACTGCCTTTTTTGGTCTGTTTGCAATACTGTCACAGTCAACACAGTTGTTGCAAATTAGAATGAAAGCATTATTTGACTTGCTTGCAAACTACCATGTATGATGCTGCTTTAGGAAAGGAGTCATGCAGATGGTGCCTTCACAGGGAATGACAGGTATGGTCCAGTGGGTTAAATCTCCAGACCACATAGTCCTTTAGTGGATTTCCTTTTCTGGATCTTCATGGTACTCTAGATGACTAGTTCCTGCTGCAGTCCTGTAACAGGACTCTATGTATTGCACAGCAAGCACAGTGCCATGAGGTTCAGCTGACCTCACAGGAGTGGGGCCAAGCACTCCCTCCCCATCTGGACCCACATTCACGCTGCCAGTGGAGCTGGAGTGTCCACATTGTCATTAACAACTGCTCAGCTGCAGCTGGGCATAAGGGGGCTTCAACTCCTTCTCACCAAGAAGTGATGTATGTTGTAAGAGGTGTTGCTTGACCTCACACTTAGGATGACAGTGCTGCTTTCAGCAGAGCACAACCAACTGTCTCCTCCTCCCACCCACTCAGAACAGCACAGTAATATAGGCAAATTCTTTTTTCTTGGGGGACGTGAGCAGGCTAATGCTGGTTAGCCCAAAGCAACATTGAGTCACACCTGAGAGCAGCCAGCTTCAGGTGCTTCAGGTCCATCAGGTCCTAGCTAGAGTGCCTCCATGTCTTAGGAAGTGCAGACATGTTGTGTGCATGGTGGCTACTAGCGGTCAAAGGATATGCACCATGGCCCTACAGGCTAGAAAGACTCAGGGGTATGAAAATCAGAGAGTGCAGAGATGGGCATGGGTGACTGATTCCACAGGAGACCAACTTCTGCCAGTGCACATTATGCAACTGATCAGGAGCAACTGATCAGGAGCAAATGGGACACTGCTGTTTTACCTGGATCTGACCTGGCCCCGTGCAATTTGCTTTCTTTTCTTTTGTCCTTGTGTGCCACATAATGTGGATTTCACTTTATCCAACCCTGATGAACTTTTAGGAGGTGTTTACAGTGTTATCAGGACACTGTGCATGGCTCCATTAGCTTGCAAATATTTTTCCAAATGGTTTCAACTTCCTACTTCTGCTGGTTTTGTGGTGGTAGTCAGAATGAATTAACCAGAGTAGCACACCCCAGGTAAATAAGGACAGTCATCTTCAAATCATGGCCTTATGTCCCACATTATGACATTTGTGTGCTTTGCCACATGAAAACAAAAGAGCATCTAACTTGCCTTAATGTTGCTAATGGAAGACAAAATGAGTTCTTTGTGGTTAACTACAAGGTTTGTGACATTTCTGACCAAATCCAGTACAGGACTTCATTTCCACTGTGGTAATGCAGCTGCTAGCAATTGCCTGCATCTAATCAAGCAATAAGTTAACCTTGAATACCAATACAAATAAAAATAATCTATAAACTAAAAGCTCAAACTGACTTTGTTCCCTGAAGATGATAGAATTGAAATAGAATGGAGCAAACCCATCTGAAAATAAAACATTCTGCATTATTCCAGGCATATTGCCACATGTCTTTGATACAGGATTTTCAGACTGCTTATTAACCCTTCCCAGAAAATTGTTTTAAGTAGTAAAAGCTTTAAGTCAAATCTAGCTGTGCTTATTCAGGGTTTAATCGAGCCAGGCCAGCACCCCGCGGGGAGGATGTCATTGGACCTGTGCAGCAGGGAAGAAGAGAAACAAGAGGCTTTCCCTCCTCCTGTGCATGAGCACAGAGGTTAACATAATCCAATTCCTTGTGCTCCAGTAAATGGCAAAAAGGAGACAGGAAAGAGCTGGAGTTGCAGAGTGGGGAGGAGAGAGCAGATTCCCCTTGCCCAAAAGGGAGGCCCAGCTCACTGCATAGATAGAGTGTGGTGCTCACTGGGTTTGCTCCGTGTCTGTGGAAAGAGCTCACCTCTCCTCATTCCCACTCTGCCCCAAACAGTGCTTACAGCCACAGTCCACTATCCCACGTGCAGCAGTGGGAATTCTGACTTAGAAAAGGCTGCAGACTCAGGTCTGCTGAGATTCACAGGATAAGAGTGAAAAGATACATTTAGTCACATTGCCATTTCTTTTCCCAGAACCTCATTTACAGACCAAATATTTCCTGTTCCTTGTCATAAAAATTTGAGGACGTTTTAGATCCTGCACTCTGGTTTGCAAGGACTTACTATGTTACCAGCCTACATCCCTTCAATTACAGAGCAGTTAACACTCAGCCACTGATAATACATTACAGGGTCCATTTTTGTCTCTAGACAGTGACTCCTGCATCTAAATCCTGGTGTCTGAGCTCCTGTTTCAGTCAATGGAGCTCTGAAGCTCAATCTGGGTGCCTGAATATTGGGCTCCAGGGACATTCAATGAAGCACCTGAGACATCTGCCTGGGGCTGGTGGACATGACCCAAAACTTGCACACTATGAGGAGGCAGCCAGGTCTTCTTTAGGTTTCAGAAATGGCATTGGGCACTGCAGCGAGCCTCAATCTGCCTTTCTCATATGCAGTTTTAGAGGATTTGGAGAAAAGCACAGCCTTTGTTAGGCAGCTGCTTCAATTTCCCACCTCTGCCATACTGAATGGAAGAGGAGAATTTCTCTGTTAACCCCCTTGGCAATCAATTTAACACCCTGAAATACAATGTTGTGTGGCCCATTGAACCTCTTCCTTGGAGCCCTACCTGTTGACCTTGCTTTTATTCTCATGTAGAGAGTCTCAACTTTCTCTGGAGCTTTCTGTACTTCTTGTTGCAATTTCATTTCCCAGGCAGCTCCACAGTAAGCCTTGTGCTAAAAACCTAATCTCTGGGATTTATTATAATGCTGTTATCATAGGGGAAATATGAAACTGGAGTTCAAGTTAATTAGAAGCAGAGCAGGATCCTGGGCATTGGTGAGGAATTGTATCCATGTGTGAAGCCAAAGGATCAACAGCTACAAATGAGACTAGGTCTCACAGTCACTTCCCGGTCAGAATGTCCTTCTGTTTGTAATCTTCATTACTAGCCCCTCCACTTGGAATCATAACTGTACACAGAGCTAGCAGAAATGTTTCACTGGAATTTTCCATTTTAGAATCCATTTGATTTTTTTCATGCCTAAGGGTGCTGTGGTTTGGTCAATTCATAGAATCTTGGAATCAAAGAAAGGTTTGGGTTGGAAGGCACCTTAAAGAGTATCTAGTTCTAACCTCCCTGTAACAGCCAGGGACACTTTCCACTAGATCATGTTGCTGAAAACCCCAACCAACCTCACCCTTGAATGATTCCAGGGAGGAGACATCCACAACCTCTCTGGGCAACCTGTTCCAGTGCCTCACCACTCTGACAGTTTAAAGCCTGTCATGTCACTGCATGACTTCGTAAAAAGTCCCTCTCCAGCTTTGTTCATGAACCTCTTTATGTACTGAAAGGCTCTGTCCCCAGAGCCTTCTCTTTTCCAGGCTGAATAAGCCTCAGCTCCCTCAGTGCCCCTTCACAGGAGTTTTGGAATACAATAGAGAGTAGTTTGGCAACCTCATCCCCAGCTCCCTCAGCACCTGTGAGTGTGTCCCATGGGGTCCCATGGACCTGAACACTTTCAGGTTCTTCAGATGGTCACAAACCTGATCTTCACTCACCATGGGCAGTTCTTCCTTCCTGTCCCTGCCATTATTTTCTGTGACTCCAGGAGTGCAGCTGAAGCCCTTGCCAGTGAAGGCTGAGGTAAAGAAGTCATTGAGAACCTCAGCTTTCTCCATGTCACTTGTCACCAGTTCTCCTGTTTCCTTTCTGAGGAGGCTCACACATCTACCAATGAAAATTCGTTTAGAACAATCTTTTGTTTTCCTTTTCTTAAAGGCAGAGCCTGAAACTATCACACCTTCCCTAGTCTTCTTTTTATCATTAATAAACCTATAGAAATCTTTACTGTTCCCCTTGATCTCCCTGGCTAGATTTAATTCTAACTGAGCTCCCCACCCTCTGGGTTCCAGCGAGCAGGAGGGCTGCCGCCTGCAGCTCGGTCTGAGAGCCTCTGCCGGTGTCGCCGGGTTCAAATCGCTAGCGGCTTCTCCGCGAACGCCCCCAGCCATGCCGCCCTCTCAGGCACACTCGGGTCTCCGGGTCGGGTCGCTTCTGCCCCTCTCACTCTCACTCTCGGTCTCCCTGTCTCCGGGAGCCCCCTCTTGTCTTCTAAAGATCTCGGCACAGCGCGGAGCTAGCCGGGGCTGATGCTGTCGCCTCGCAGCTCCCACTCTCTCTCTCTCTCTTTTTTTTAATTAAAAATTAATGAACATGATTTTAATATCCATTCCTTCTCAATAACACTGGTTCCACAGTCAGCCCCTTTTCTCTTTTTCCCCTCAAATCCAGAGCACCTGGGCTCTACTGGAGTCTCCTCCCACCCCAGGTGTGGCCACTTTGCCCTCCCCACCCACTCCCCTATTTAATCCCCACCAGGAGAGGCAGAAGCCCCAACCTGAGCCCATTTGGGCTGGAGGATCCTCCTCTCATCTCTGGTGAGTGCCCATAGTGCACACTGGGTGATGGTGGTGGTGACAACAAAGGCCGGGGGGCCTGGTGGCCCCCCGGTTGTTAGGGCCAGAACTGATGACTACTCCAATATCATCCACGGGTGCTGGCTGGGTCTCCTTACTGGGGCTGAGCTCTTCTGTGTGGCGTCTTGGCTGGTTGAGGGCCTTGCCCCTGGCTTAGGGATGGGTGCAAAACTGGTGGTGGTGGAGCAGGAGCTGTTGAGGCAGTCAGGGAGGATGGTCCCGGTGCAGCTGCCTTTCTGGAAGGATAGTCTGGAGCTGGCTCGCCTGCATTTGTATCTGGTGGGGTAACCACAGCAATGCCCCCAGCTCCTTTCCTTTTATTTTTGTTTAACTAAGCAACTCCTTTACTACAAAGCCAGCACCACTATGCCTAAGTTTACAACAGCATCAAAACTACAGCGCTATCAATAGCCCTGGCTCTGGGGTTTGTCACAGCTCTTTATGAAGGACTATCTCCTGAGCTCCATCCAGCCTCTTTTCCAGCCACAAAAACTACATTCTTTGGCTTCCTCCAGAAATGACGGTCCCAGCCCTCAGGCTCCTTTGTGTTTGTGAACCTCCACAGCTTTCAAAGGTTCTTCCATCTCCTCTAGATGCCAAAACGAAGGCTGAGCATCTCTGAAATGACAGGCTCTGAGCAGCAGCAGTGACATCCCGGACCAGCATCCACAGGGTGGAAGCACCGCCCCGGCCGCTTTGTGCTACCGTCAGCGGCGGCTGAACTCCATCTCTGCACAGTTCTTTCTATATGTAAAGTTCCACAGATTACTGCTGTAATTTCTATTTCCATAGAAATAAATCATGTTTTATGACAATCTGGAGCAGAATAGTGTGGGTTTTTTTCTGATGAATCAAACTTCTTCCTGGCAACCGTATAAGATGATAAAGGACAATTTGTGTTCAGATATTTGAATACACTCTCTCTGCCCTCCCTGTCCCATCCTTTGCCAGAGGTTACCCACCGAGTTTGATCCTGTTCAGTATAAAATGCCCCCAAAGTGGGTGGTACAATAAATGGAGGTAATTGCCTGGTCATGTTTGAGACAGTCTTTTTCACTTCAAGTCACCATAATTTTGGTAGAATCAGGTGTGCACTGCTGACCTGGTCATTGTCTTAGGGAGTTTGCTGTTGGCAGAGGGAAGGTGTATCAGGAAACCCAGTGGTGAACACTTACAGCATAAGCTGCCAAAGGGAAAACTTATTAAGTAGGAATTGTCTGTGCCTGAAGCAGAGAGGCTGTGTCTTACCTGCAGTCTTTTTTTCCCCATTCCATTTGATTTAGTATTATCCTTATAATATGTAATCTTTATTTTAATGCTGCTGAACTCCTGACCCCAATACTTTGTAAAAATGAATTTCACAGCTTAATTATGCATCATGAAAGGCAAGAGATTAAATTTTACTCTTTTTCTTTCAGATAAAAGTGTTCCTGGCTGGCTTGAGTATGCATGAACATCAGGAAATAATTCCTTGAGCAGCCACATCTCAAAATTTATACCAGCACTTGTTACTTGCTATCTTCCAAATTTCACCTCTGTGTTCATTAGAAAGTATCCAGACCCTGCAGCATTTCAGCAGAGACAATGTACCACTGCCCCATGTAGCATCAGTTTGCATCTGCTGAGACTTTTGAAATTGCATCTTTGCTCAGCCTTGACTGAAGTGTTAACTGCTGAGACCTCAGTTTCCTCTAACCTTCTCGCAACTATTGAAACATTGAGAGGTTCAAAAAGAGGTTAGAGAAAAGATAAACCAAACCCATCGAATGAAATTGACAAATTGGGTTTTCAATTGCATTTTCTGTCTGAGTTCCATGTGGTTTGTGGCATAAACAAGTTTTGAGTGACAGATTGTTCTTTCAGTACTGAAAAATCCTCTCCAAAGTTGAGAGGAGGAGGGGAGCGGAAGCTCTGGTAATTCTTATTCAAATCAGTCCATAAGCCATCCAGGGCAGAGGCCTCTTCTGATTGCATTTTTTTGAGTAGCCATATGGACTTCCTCTGGAGAGCTGAGCTTAAGTATGGGCTCTGTTTTCTCTAGTTACTGTGCAGAAGCACACCCTCTCCAGAAAAATCTAAGACCTCAGGTGCAACTGAACTAATGAATTGCACGTAGCAAGGGGCTTTGAGGGGTCTCTTAGGAACACCTTGTTAAAATTCTACCACCAGCCCAGAGGTGGGTGGGATAATATTCCTTGTCTGCTGAGGTTTACTGGATTCCTGCCAAATCAGCCCTGCCAGATATGACTCACCCCTCATGCTCCTAAACACCATCTGAAGGAGAAATTGTTTCCTTCTGTAATTACTCCACTTAGAGTGGACCTGGAGCTTACCATGTACAAATATGATTGATTTATTTTGTGATGTGTTCTTGACCAGCATGGGCAACACAGTGCTTGCAGTGCAGAAGTGTGCACAAGTCCTTTAGTGATGCTAATCATGTTAGCATCTCAAACAGCCTTCAGCCCCAGTGACTCCTTGTTTGGAAGTATTCTGGCAAGAGGATAATTACCCAGAAAGTGATTTCTTTTGTCATTACAAGACTGATTCTGGGGAAATACTCACATCAGGAAAAAACCTTCCATTTAGTCTAGAAGACGTGGACCAGGTGTCCATAGCCCCTCAGAAAGGTAGCAAGTGTATCCATAGAAATGGTGTACCATGAGGCAATGAAGTCCATGCCAGCCTCATCAGAGCACCCGTGTGTGTTTTAACTGGTCAGAAATGCAAGGCAACTGGGATTAGACTAGCCTCAATCAAGATGGCTGAAGTACCTAATTCTTTCCCTTTCTGTGTTGTCAACTCTCTCCTTAAGAGTCTCCCTTCCTGTAAATTCTGACAGGCTGAAACCTAGCTTCAGTTACCCGGGGTTAGTATTGCTAGCTAGACTGCCTCCATTGTGTACTGATGACCTGGAAGAAGGCAGGTTCATACTGGGGATAAAGCTTTTTGGTTCTACAAAACTCTCTGCAGGACTGTCAATATCAAGGAGGAAATATCTGTGCTCAGAAGGCATTTAATAGAATACCAACCATGGGAGGAGCAGAAGCACAAGCAGGAAATTGAGCAAAAGGAAAAATGATAGGTTAAACCCTGGGGTAAGTAAATAGGGTGGAAAGATCTGGAGACTTGGATGCAGACTGGCAAGGAAAGCCCCATTCAGAGAATGGAATTCAGAAACCCAAAGGAGGTGTCTGAGCACCAGATGCTTGGCCTGGGAAGAGCCCAGCAGCCCAGAATAAGAGTGGACAGAGCATTGGACGTAGAAGGAAGGAGGTAGAGAGACCACAAGCTAGTCAGCAGGAACAACATCGAGAACATCGTGTCCAACACCACACTTCCTCTGTGGAGTTAAATACTTCCCTTCTGCCCTGGGACAGGGCACTGGCATGAGTGCTGGAACACTCTGCTGGTCAACAAAACAATTTTGTCCTAGCCAATATGAAATCCAATATTTCATTGTCATTTTTCCTTAGTAGAAAAACAAGTCTATTTTTTGTTAAGGAAGTGGATGGTTTCACCATCAAATGCTTCTATTTTGCCAAGAAAATATTTGTTGCTAGATCATTCCAACCGGAGGTTCTCTCCCCACTGGGGCCCAAGTTGTTACAACAAACATCTATTTGTCAGGCTATGGATTAATTGTATCAGAACTACAAATAAATATAGACCTTCAACTCAGTATTTATCTTGAGAACCAAATCCTCTAACAGAGCCCTTTCCTACAATGCGTCGAGGTTAACCTAGACTAGGATGGACAGCAAAGTACAGCACATGTTACTATAACCTCAATGGCTTTGAATTCCTTGAGTGTCCAGGTGTGTTACCTCTTGAGATACAACTAGGATCTTCCCAGTGATCTAAGAAGATCTGTATTACAAAGTCCTTAATTGGTAAATCAACCTTGAAACAAATCATAACCAAACTGGGGTCAGCAGGTTTTATAGGCTTGTCTAGAAAAAAATGATGTCTGTGGCCAGCCCAGGTGAGAGCCTGGAATCAGCGAGCAGTGCAGGGTGTGCATGAGGAGCAGACTTATGGATCTTATTTGGGATACCTCAAATTTCCTCTCAGTAAAGGAGCATTTGATCCAGTTGCCTGAGTCTTTGCAATAAAATCATGGAATCATAGAATTGTTAGGGTTGGAAGGGACCTCAAGGATCATCTAGCTCCAACCCCCCTGCCATGGGTAGGGACCCCTCACACTAGATCAGGTTGCTCAGAGCCTCATCCAGCCTGGCTGCAAAAACCTCCAGGGATGAGGCTTCTATTGCCTCCCTGGGCAACCTGTTCCAGTCTCTCACCGCTCTCCTGGGGAAGAACTTCTTCCTAACATCTCATCTGAGTCTATCCATTTCTACTTTTTTTCCATTCCCCCTAGTCCTATCACTACCTGATAGGTAGTGTTGCAAGTGATCTGTAGGTCACAATTGTTTTTCAGGTCTATAAATGGACATGGTGCTGCACAGCTTTGAGAGACTCTATGCACATCGTAGCTCACCATGTTTCTTAAGCCTTAGCTGCTGCTGTTTTTAATCAGTGTCCCCTCCATGTGTGTCTATGTCATACTCTATGCATACTGATTTAAAGCTATGCCATATCAGATAAGGGACAAAGAACTTTGGCAAGATCATATGAGATTAAACAACATAGATTAGCTATAGGTTGGCTATTTTGGATAGGTAATGATATCACTGATTTTTGTTCCTTCACTGTGGGCATTAAAAGGAATGCTATTTTTAAAGCATTTCCTCCAAACTGCTGCATTCATTATTGATTTTCTTTCTACAGTTGTTTAAACATCAATATTTTTCTAACCAACCACTTCATGAAAATGCAGTTTACCAGAAGTTATTTTATATCTCAACTGCATAGAAAGGTAAAAAGTTCAGGGAGGAGGGGAAAAAAAAAAAGGCAAATATTTGTGTCCTTGAATGTCTAACCTTTAAGATTTGAATTAGTTAAAATGTCTTTTATCTCTCTCTCCTTTTGTTTTTAATCTGTATTGGTATGAGCAACACAGTCTCAGATTTACTGCAGGATATTTTGGAATTAAGAACAAATAATGAGTGTTTGTTCAAGAGAAGACAGTGTTCAAAATTCATTTTACAACAGCCAAATGTTAACAAAGGTATTTTCTCAAATGGTTGGTTCCTGCCCTTCCTCTGGCTTCAGACTAACCTTTTGCATAAATGTTTTGCTCTGTGTTCTTCTGCACAGCAGAGACATTATTCCTGAAGAGCTTTTTACTCTGTAATCTATAGTTTACATATTGACATTTAGACTTACAAGTCCTAATTAGCACAAATGTTTTTCCTCTGGGAGTTAATATAAATGATAGCAGCAAGGAAAAAAAGTGCTGCTGTGTCTCAGTGTTGCAGTTGCCCTATCACAGAGCTCTCTCAGTAAATCTTTTCATTATGGACAAGCTCTCAGGTTGCTTAATGCTTCCAAGATGCAGTGTTCAGCATCAGAACCCTTCCTCCCAGAACCCCCCCTCACCCTAATAGGAGTTACCACCTGCCCCAGCACTGGCAGCTCAACATGAGATCAGCTTCATCAAAAGATATTGAAAGATGAAATGCATCCAATTTAGATTAAACTCTTTGGGCCAATGTATGTGCTGTGTGCATACAGGGACTCCTGGTAATTAGGATTAAGACAATTAGAAAGGTTCAAGCGCTCCTGTTTACAGCCATCCACAATAAACTTGGTAGAGTACTCCAACACACACAAAAGGGAAGAGGCAGAA
This sequence comes from Melanerpes formicivorus, assembly GCF_026170545.1. NCBI lineage: Eukaryota > Metazoa > Chordata > Aves > Piciformes > Picidae > Melanerpes > Melanerpes formicivorus. Next base: position 1,960,734 of record NW_027142423.1, on the reverse strand, counting down.
AGTGTAACCCAGACCATAAAACCAGAACTATCCTCATCCCCACAGGACAATATTAGGGGTTGTTGGTAAAGAAGAAATTTTAATGAGCTGATGACACCAATGTGGAGAAACGAGGAGACTCTTTCCCAGAGGTTAGTGATCTTACAGGTAGCTGTAGAGAGTTTTCTTGTACCTACCAATGAAGTCAGAGCATGCTCAAAAGAATCAAGCAATGTATTGCTGCCCTTACTCTCACCTATGCCTGTAGGCTTGGGCTGACTGTAGCGAAGTTGACAAAACTGCCAAGCAGCTGGACCAAGAAGCAGCAACAAGAAATTCTATTCGTAACAAGAAATAACAGATCTAGTTCTCCCCAAGGAGAAAAACCAAGTTCATTCACCCTGCTTATCATTTGGATAATGTCTTCTATGTAAGATTTCAGAATGACACATTTGGCTTCAGTCTTTTTACATCAGTTTGTAAAGTTTCCTACTTTCATATTTCTAGGGATGCAGATTCACTGAAGGTAGGGATAGGAATGATAGGACTCAGAATGTAGCCAAGAAAGAGTTCTCTTAGCCACATGAATAGAATAGAATAATAGAATAGAATAAACCAGATTGGAAGAGACGCCTCCAGTGACGGAGACTCCACCACCTCCCCAGGCAGCCCGTTCCAATGGGCAATCACTCTCTCTGTATAGAACTTCTTCCTAACATCCAACCTAAACCTCCCCTGGTGCAGCCTGAGATTGTGTCCTCTTGTTCTGGTGCTGGCTGCCTGGGAGAAGAGACCATCATCCACCTGTCTACAAGCTCCCTTCAGGTAGTTGTAGAGAGCAATAAGGTCATGACTGTATGGAAAGGCGCAAACTGCGAACAAGCAATTATTAGCACTGTTTATATTCTGCTAAGCCTAGTCCATTATTGTGATAGCTGTACCAGGGGTGGCTAAATAGTTATTTAATAGTTATTTAAGAACAAATAAATCAAGGAGGCAAGCATATATATGCCAGCTTTAATTTCTGTTACTGGGAAGGTGAGCACCAGAGTGTAACCTTTGTTCCAAGCTCAGTTTCACCTCTGCTGCCTTATTTTATTTAGATGTGATTTGCAACACACTTTTATCCCAGAGTATGGTGGGAGGATGCATGTAGGGACTCTGATGAAGAGCAAGAACATCACAGATGGTCTGAAACCACCATTCACATATTTTCCAAAAGGTGCTTAGAGGGAACATTAATATAAATAGATTAAAAGTGGAGGCTTGGGTATGTGCCTTCTGCATGGAAAAGGATGTGTAGGGTAAGGTGTCCAAAGTGAGGAGTTAAGTGGTTTTAAGATAGCAGTTAATCATTGTTAAGAGTCTTTAAAATCTCAGTGGGATATTTTAGCACTCATCTACATTGTATTTTTTTGTCTGCAGCTTTAATTATTTTAATCTGAAATCAACCTGATTAAAGGAGTGCAATTCCCAGGAGCATGCACCGCTATTCCAATCAAGAGAATCACCTCTGAGGTCATAAGGCAGTTTTATATACCCCTCTTGGAAATAGTTAAACATTGTCATGAATACTCAGTGTATAAATAACTGGAGGAAACTGGCTTGAAGAGCAGAAGCAGCCTCTGAGTGCAGCATAGATTTGAAAAGGGAAGATCCCTGGACACAGCACAGAGGTTGTCTGTGTCTAGATAAGAGGAGCTATTGGCAGACCAGACAAAAGAAATGGCCAAAGAGACAGATGCAAGCAGTCAACTTCTCCTAAAATGTGCATGTGGATGTTACTAAAATTGTCTTTTTTACCTCTTTACAAACACATTTTCTATTGCTAATAACTCATTTGCTCTTTGCTTATTTCACATTTGATTCCAGAGAAAATAGAATCCTGGAGAGGTGCTAAGGGTAGAGCTTCTGAGACGATGAGTTTAACTCAGGACTCAGAAAAATAAATGGCTTTTCACAGGCTAAGAAACCACTGAATAAATTCCCCCTGGTTTAAAAGCACACGTGAAAAGTGATGTGCATGTCTTCTATTGAGGCTGAAGCTGAAAGGTTTTACCTCCTGTTTGCTACAGGCTAAGGGCATGCACACAGCTAGTCATCAGAACCCATCATGCTGTAAATTGTTAGGCTGCTGCTGTGTCTCAGCCCTCAGCCTCTGACAATGAGCATAGAATACACACTCATGTCTACCTGAAATGTGCACATATTGACTTCACCTATTACCACTGTGAAGCTCAGAAAGTAGCTGTCATTGGGAATTACCATCAAATGGGGGTCTTTCTTGAGGTAAAAAGTAATGTTTATGGGGTGTGGGGGTGGGAATTCTTAAGCTGCGCCTTTTCAAATCAATTGACTTTTATTAAAATCAAGTGAAAGCTGCATATCAAGAAGAAATGTAGAGTGGTTGTGCCAAAGTGCTGGAAAGCAGGAATAGAGAGACATGAGCTTTCAGTGTAAATCATAGAATCAATAAGGTTGGAAAAGACCTCAAGGATCATCAAGTCCAACCTGTCACCCAACACCTCATGACTACTAAAGCACGGTACCAAGTGCCATGTCCAATCCCCTCTTGAGCACCTCCAGGGATGGTGACTCCACCACCTCCCTGGGCAACACATTCCAATGGCTAACAACGCTCTCTGTGAAGAAATTTCTCCTCACCTCCAGCCTAAACTTCCCCTGGGTGCAGTTTGAGACTGTGTCCTCTTGTTCTGGTGCTGCTTGCCTGGGAGAAGAGACCAACCCCCTCCTGGCTACAACCTCCTTTCAGGTAATTGTAGACAGCAATAAGGTCTCCCCTCAGCCTCCTCTTCTGCAGGCTAAACAATCCCAGCTCCCTTAGCCTCTCTTCATAGGGCTTGTGCTCCAGACCTTTCACCATCCTCAAGCAAAGGGCCAGTGTAGACATAGCTACGTCTAGATACCTCAATGTGGGAGTTTTGACACTTGGTCTTGGGATTTTCCTTTGTTCATTGTCTTCCTTATTGCACTGAAACTGGAATATGCTTGTACAAACCAACTCTTCAATTTTCAGAGAGGATGTTGAAAAACTGGAGATGTTGGAGATGATAAAAATTGACAAAGCCCTGGAGGTATTCCTGTCAGTGGCAATTGGAATGGGCTCAGTCAGTTTAGCTAATAACATTTTAAAGGAGACTGAGAAACGGTGTCTGAGTTTCTAGCAACTAGTTAAAAAAAGGTGGTGGGAAGCAGGTGGAGGGAAAAAAAGATAAAAAGTGACAGAACTGTAGATAAAGCCAGACAAATGCAAATTAGAAATCATGAATAAAAATCTAATTGAGAGGGCAATCAATCCTCGGAACGAATTGTCAGGGGAAGTTATGGATTCTTCGCCTCCCGATCCTTCTTAAAGGACTTCTTTCTCTTAGTGAATTCAGTATGAAGATAATGGAGAAATCCATCAGAAAATTATCTGAATTTCCCCCCCTCCCCCCTGAAACTTTATGAATGTGTGGTGGAGAGAAGTTGAAATTGTGAGCCAACGACAAGCACGTGCAACAAAGCAGGTCAGACCAGGGTAATGGCACTGGAATGGTAGTGTTACTTCTCCTGGAGTTTTTCCAGCACAGACAAATAGCTGAGATTCTCTCATGCTACTCTGTCCCCTCCTATGATCCACTCTTACTTTAGCCAGAAACTTGGATCCCAGATGCTGACTGTTGTAGGAAGGAATATTTATGCTCCACAGACAGCTTTGTGGAGCTAGCAGGAGACAGCATGCTCTGCACCAAGGCTTAGGGATTGATAAATGATTGTTTGGGGAAGATGAGTCTCCTTGCTACTTCTGGAGAGGAAGCTTAGGCTTTTGGAAGAACTTATCTACCTGCAAAGCTGATAAACCAAACAAAGAGTAAGGGCTGCTTTCTACAAGGAGAGGCAAACAGCAGCATCTGCTACAGATGTGTTGGTCATGGGATGATGGTGGGTGCATGTCACAGGTCGATGTCAGTCAATGGCATGCACGTGTCATAGGATGATGGCAGATGCTCATTGTAGGGTGATGATGGGTGGTTGTTGCAGGGTGATAGTGGGCACGTGTCATGAGGTGAAGGCAGATGATGGTTAGTGCACGTTGCAGGGCAATGGCAGGGGGTGGTGCATATCACAGGGCATTGGCAAGCAGTGTCAGACGTTGCAGGGTGATGGTGGGAGCTCGTTTTGGGGTTATGGTGAGCAAGGACAAGCACAGGTCACAGGGTGATGGCAGGTGCTTGCCATGGGGTGCTGGGGAGCGATGGTGGGTGCACCTAGCGGGGTGACGACAGACGACCACGGGTGGTTCTGATGGGGTGATGGTGAGCAATGGTGGGCGCTCCTGGGGGGGTGATGGATACGATGGAGGGAAACAGTGGGCATTCTTGCGGGGGAAACGTTGGACGATGGCTGGCGACGGAGAGCGCTCCTGGCGGGACGACGGCGAGCAGCCCCGGCGGGTGAGTGCCGGCGAGAGCCCCAGGCGCTGGGCAAGCCCAGCAGATGGCAGTCACAGCGCAGTCACAGCGCAGTCACAGGGCCCAAGCAGGACAGCGCCCGCGGAGAGCCGCGGCCCTGCGCGGCTCCTGCCCGCGAAGCTGCGCTCCTCCGCCGCCAGCTGGCCGGAGGCGCTCAAACCGGCGTGCTCTCTAGACTGCATTTTCCCTCGGCGCGGAAAGCCCCGGCGGGTCGCAGCTTTTCCCAGGCAATCTGCAAAGCCAACGCGCCCAGCGTCCCGGCTCCGGCAGCGGCTGCCGCAACGCCGCTCTGCGCTCGCAGCCGCACAGCTCCGCTGCAGCTCTACGTGCAGCTGCGATGACTGAGACAATCTGGCTGGACAAGCTCGAAGGTGATTGCCTCAAGGGTGGCCATTTCCATCCAGGGGGAACTTCTCTCTGCCGTTTTGTAATCATCTTGCTAGGAAAGGGCAATAAACCTTCCCATCCTTGGATGTCCTCTCGACTGCACAAAGACTGCAGCTGCCTCTGATGTTGTGGAGGAGTAGGGTGGAGGCTGAAGAGCAGCACTAAGGATCATAGAATGACAGTGTCATAGAATGGTCTGGGTCAGAAGGGACCACCAAAGGTCATGTAGTCCAAACCCTGTGCAGTGAGCAGGGACATTATCCATTAGATTAGGTTACCCAGAGCCCTCTCAAGCCTGACTTTGATTATGTCTAAGAACGAGGCCTCAACGATCTCCCTGGGCAATCAGTGTTCCGCTGCCCTCATGGATGGTGGAGTCTTTTAGACTTTGAAATCAAGCTGATAAGGTCTTTTCTATCCTACAGCCTGGATGCCCCACTTTAAAAAGAGCTATCTATAAGTTTTAGTTTACCTCCAACCAATCTCTTACAGAACAAAGAAATAACCATCCTTCCCATGCACACAAGAGTGAAGCAGAAGGTCTGTGTTTCCTTCTTTTTTCTGGTGGCAACAGGGTGAAAGGGGAACAGTGGTCCTTAAGTTGCATAGTCCTCTCTCTGTGCACGGAGATGGGCAGACATGGCTATCCCAATAATTAGAGTAACCTCCTGGCTGCTGTCCTTGGCTGCGTATGCTTGCCAGACAGCTCTTCCTTTACTTATTGGACCTTTCTCACTGCTGAATGTCATCTGCCCAGAGGTCCACTGCATGGCAGATTAGTCTCATTTTAGTTCTTCCCATCCTTTTTTCTACCCTGACCCCATTCATTTTAAAATATCAGCAAAACTACCTCATCATCCTCTATCAAGCCTCATTTTCTTTCAAAGTTTTTATTTGTTTGAACTCCTATGAAAAGCTTGACAATCTGTAGTTGGTACCTTGAGAATATTTGCCAGTCACACTGAATTGTATTTTCTTTCTGGGGGAGCTGGGGTTGCTTAGCCTGGAGAAGAGGAGGCTCAGGGGAGACCTTATTGCTCCTTACAACTACCTGAGGGGAGGTTGTAGCCAGGTGGGGGTTGGTCTCTTCTCCCAGGCAAGCAGCACCAGAACAAGAGGACACAGTCTCAAGCTGCACCAGGGGAGGTTTAGGCTGGATGTTAAGAAGAAATTCTTCAAAGAAAGAGTGATTGCCCATTGGAATGAGCTGCCCGGGGAGGTGGTGGAGTCACCATCACTAGAGGTGTTTAGGAAGAGACTGGACAGGGTGCTTGGTGCCATGGTTTAGTTGATTAGATGTGTTGGATGTTAGGTTGGACACGATGGTCTCAAAGGTCTCTTCCAACCTGGTTTATTCTAGTCTAGTCTAGTCTAGTCTAGTCTTACTCTATTCTATTCTTATTTTTATCTTTCACTTCCTGTGCATCTGGTTCTATCTGTTTCATGTTGTCTAATATTCAAGCTATAACCTCTTTGGGACAAAAATGCTGTAGACATCTCCCTGTTCTATACTTGTACACATTTAACACAGTGGAGGTGAAATCCCTGAGCAGTGCTTTTGGGACTTCAGTAATAAAAATGGTTGTTATCGATACTATGCTACCTAATACTATAAATTTGCTTAAATTCATCTTCTGTGACATTGTGGATTTTTATGCTGGGTGTCTGCCTCTCCTTAGATTTTGTTTGGAAAGTTACAGCAAAAATGGTTATGCTATTTCCCAGAAAAAAAGATTAGGGAAAGAAAAAAAGGCATTGTTTTGCCAATGTTAATGAATTGGTTGTAAGAAGTCTTTTTTGGAAATGCTAGCTTGAAGGTTGGCAGGCTGGAGGCACCCTGGTGCCAGACTCATAAGCATTTTCCCCTATTTGGCTCAGTTTTAAACCCTATTCATTAGTAATATGGTAGAGTTTGGCAGACAAAATCCTCCAAATTCCTGTCTGCCTTAAGCATGTGCTACCTTTTCCATGCCAGCTGCATTATCTCCAGAGTGACTTGAACCTTCTGCATCCTTACTAATCCTGGATTTCCTTGCAGATGCTTTTAAAAGCAAAAAGCTGGCACTTGGTTTGTGCCTCCTGTGCCCACATGATGCCAGATCAACAGAGATCAAGAAACCATATAACTTGTGTCCAGGCAAGAAAAGACCAAAAGCTTGGATATGTGGCTAGAGAGGGCAAAGAGGCTGAGCTGGGAAAGCGTAAGAGCTGGTGGGTTTTGCCCAAAAGGAAATAAGAGGAGAAACGTGTTGGACAAGGTGACATTAATCTAACATTCTAAAGGAAGAACAAAGGGCATGAAAAACATGAAAAAAACTGTGAGATTGGAGAGATCAGAAGAGAACAAAGGTGAGGATGAAGAAACTTGTGCTGGCTAGATGAAAAGCCACAAAGAAGGATGAGTGCAAGGACATTGATTACTTTTAGACACTTGTGGGATGAGGAGGTAGTCACAAAAGAGAGTGCATCACATGGGAAGCCAGTCTGGACAAAGAAAGACTGAAGAGGCAGAGGTGACTGAGCAGCCTAAGGAAAGAGTTAGGAATGGGAATTAGTGAGAACTGATTAGAAGAAAGGAAAGTTTGAAACAAACACCCCCACTGGGAAAGATGATGGGAAGCAGGCTCACTAGATATAGAAGTGATTTGGAGAGGATGGGTGTGGAGCCAGGACCTTGTACCTGGAAGAGAGGAAGAACAAGGAGATCAAGGACAAAAAGCAGAACGAGAGGAGACTACAGATGGGAACAGAAAGTCTAGTGTTATGCTGAATAATGTTTGAATATGGGATTTCCTATGCAGACAGACAGGAAAGAGAAGCTTTGAGATAAGAAAGGACTAGAGGGAACAAAGTAAAAAAGGTCATGATTGCATCAAAGGAGAAAAGGAAAAATAAGAAAGGCTTGTAAATTGACACACATGATCTGTGACCATCAAGACTCCAAATGATACCCAGTTGCTGAGACTTGCTGGTCACCTGCATCTAAAAAAGTATCTGTGAAGTTTACTTTCAGACTGTGTCTCATGCTCCCTTAGAAAGCTGTCCACCAGGAAGGTGGCAGTCTGCTCTTACTTTCTCTGGATAGACTTTTCCAGCCATGTCAACGACCCCTCCCTGCTGACAGTATGATTCCACATAGAGGAATTGCTGAGAGGGTTTTGCTGGCTTTTCAAAGAATCTTAAGAATTGCAAAGAAAACACCCTTCATATAAAGGAAGTTAGCAGTAAGACAGGCTCTCAGACATGAAGAAATATCAAGGTTTTAGATACTGACTGTAATCTCAGTGTCCTTCTGTGTAGCTGCATGCAGAACAGATCTATTTGGAATTAACTTTCCTACTTTCATTTCCAACAGTCTCAACAAGATACAGATGTATACATGCAGCTCATAAGGAACTTTAGAATACAGATCATTTAAAAGTGAATGGGCATGCCAGAATGGTTTTGCTGAACACTAATTCGTACACAGTAGTGTGTGACATTGTGCCTGTAGAGGTTTGTGTAGAAGGACATGGATTTAGGAAGGGCAGGTCCTGCCTCTCCAACCTGATCTCTTTCTATGATCAGGTGACCCATCTGGTGGATGTGGGGAGGCCTGTGGATGTGGTCTACCTGGACTTCAGCAAGGCCTTTGACACCATCCCCCACAGCAAACTGCTGGCTAAGCTGCCAGCCCGTGGATTGGACCATTACACTCTGTGCTGGGTTAGGAACTGGCTGGAGGGCCGGGCCCAGAGAGTGGTAGTGAATGGTGCCACATCCAGCTGGAGGCCAGTCACCAGTGGTGACCCCAGGGATCAGTGCTGGGCCCCGTCCTCTTCAACATCTTCATTGATGATCTGGATGAGGGGGTCGAGTCAGTCATCAGCAAGTTTGCAGATGACACCAAGTTAGGGGCAGATGTTGGTCAGTTAGAGGGTAGAAAGGCTCTGCAGAGGGACCTCGACCGACTGGACAGATGGGCAGAGTCCAATGGGATGGCATTCAACAAGTCCAAGTGCCGAGTGCTGCACTTTGGCTACGGCAATCCCATGCAGAGCTACAGGCTGGGGTCGGAGTGGCTGCAGAGCTCCCAAACAGAGAGGGACCTGGGGGTGCTGATCGACAGCCACCTGAATATGAGCCAGCAGTGTGCCCAGGTGGCCAAGAGGGCCAATGGCATCCTGGCCTGCATTAGGAATAGTGTGGCCAGCAGGAGCAAGGAGGTCATTGTGCCCTGTACTCTGCTTTGGTTAGGCTGCACCTTGAGTCCTGTGTCCAGTTCTGGGCCCCTCAGTTTAAGAAGGACATCGAAACACTTGAACGTGTCCAGAGAAGGGCAACAAGGCTGGGGAGAGGCCTTGAACACAAGGCCTATGAGGAGAGGCTGAGGGAGCTGGGATTGTTTAGCCTGGAGAAGAGAAGGCTCAGGGGTGACCTCATTGCCCTCTACAACTACCTGAAGGGAGGTTGTAGCCAGGAAGGGGTTGGCCTCTTCTCCCAGGCAACCAACACCAGAACAAGAGGACACAGTCTCAAGCTGCACCAGGGGAGGTTTGGACTTGAGGTGAGGAGAAAGTTCTTCACCGAGCGAGTCATTCATCATTGGAATGTGCTGCCCAGGGAGGTGGTGGAGTCACCGTCCCTGGAGGCGTTCAAGAGGAGACTGGACGTGGCACTTGGTGCCATGGTCTAGTCATGGGGTCTGTGTTGATAGGTTGGACTCGATGATCCTCGAGGTCCTTTCCAACCTAAGTGATACTGTGATACTGTGACTATGTCTGTCTGTAAGAGTGAGGCAATCTCACCTGTGACAGTGGTTTGCAATCTCACCTGTGATAGTGATTTGCAGTCTCACTGTTCCTTTTGGGAGAGGAGATTATCAGGGATCTATAGTTTAGAATCAATTTGTATTCCCCTACTAATTTGTATCCCACTGATTCTGACTCAGCTTTTGTATGAAAACACTGGAAAGATTAGGGAGGAACATTGATTTCAGTGCATCCAATTCTCTGATGGCTTTCAGCTCCTGCATCATTGTCATTTCTGATACAGATGATGAGTGATTGACCACTTTCATGAGCCTAAGCCCTGGCTAAGATCTTAGCACTCATGCCAGACAGGATGAATTGGGTAGGGAAGGCAGCCAGAAGAGCTGGCAGAATTTGTATCATCACCCCTCCCTGAGAAAGCATGACTGACATTTGTAAGATGGCATAACAGAGCATCCAGCACATTCCAGTTGTGTACCTGGACTCTCCAGGAGCAGCTCTGCCCAAGAGCAATTTTTATGCTCCTGTGAAGGCAAAGATGACCTTTTCTGCCAGATGCAAACCTGTCACAATCATCAATGTTTTGGCCACCCAAAATGAGGTTGCTGTACCGCTCCTCTGATGTAGAATCACAAATAAACTGGAGGTTATGAAGAACACTGAGGCCTGTTGAAAGGAGCCATAGTTAAAGGCTGATGAACTAATTACTGAACCCAAGTGCAGGTCCACCCTTAACCATATTTCTCTGTACTCAGCATTTTTCTTGCTTTCTCTTTCTATATCTTCCATTTACAGACTTTTACCACGGCTATTCCAAGCCAAAGGACTCTACAGATTCTTTATTGAAGAACAAGGACATGTACATGGATATGTCTCCTTCTTAGATGCATGGACATTGACCTTTTTTATATTCCAAGACATTTTCCATAACTCACAGATAGTTTGATTCACCTGCCAGTTGTGGACTACAGTTCCCAAAAGAGACATTTCCAATGAGATGAAGGAGAATCTAGCTCAGGCCTTGCTTCTAGCACTGAATGTGAAAGCAAACCTCACAGTCTCATCTTGCTCTGATTTGTCTTCCTGAAAGATCTGAGAATTCTAGTCCTAAAAGAAGTAGGAATGATCTGTGTACTGAGGAGATAAACTTTGTGAGAAACTGAGTGATAGAAAGGGAATTTAAGACACCTATAATCATGATGTGGAAAAGTGGTAGAGATGAGAGTTTCAGGTGACATATGGAAACATGAACAGCAAACTCAGCTTGCTCAGCAAAATCTGGGCCTGCTTTTGCCATTTGGGGACCAGGTAAAACAGCTATCAGAGCTTCAGCAAACCACTGCTGTTTCTCTTCTTCCAGTGGTCACAAGAGCTCCACAGCCTGGATGCAGGGAATGCCACCGGTAGATGGGCTCCATGTCACAGGAGGGATAATGTCAGCAACCCAGAGCCAGAAATGTGCTGCTCAGTAGGCACAAAGATACTGGAGGCAGCAGCAGCAGTAGCTGCTGGGCAATGCTGCCACCACCTCACTGCTGCCTACATGTTGCTGGACAGTTTTGCAGGACTAGAGACAAGCAGTAGTTGGTGACCGCGTAGAAGAGGATGCAGCTCCTTATCTTACGTCTCTGGCTGCTGCATCTCCAGCAGTGACACTGGTTGTACCTTAGGTGAGAGGCTGTTTTCAAACACACCCCAGTGAAAAACTCATTACACTGGTCTCAGAGAAAAAACCTTTTAGGAGAACTTAGGTAGAAGATGTAATTCCACTCAAAGTGCTTTGCAACATAAAGTACATGAACAATTAGAAGTGGTTAATTTTGGTGCAACACAAGGTACAAGAAGAATGGTGAAGAGCACATAGCTGAAGATGCTGTCCTTTCTGACCTGCTTCAGATGTGATGATTGCTCAAATCCCAGCCACCATAAGTCATATGGCAGCAACCTCATCCTCACCAGCGCTTTGCTGTCATTCCAGCAGAAGATGGTGACTGACTGTTTTCTTCACATGTGGACCTTGTAAATCCTTTTCTTAGGATTTGTCTTTTTCCTCAGAAAGCTGGGTTTCTGCCCTGAGATTTTTCTGTAAATTCCTTAGGGCCACATTGCAAGACCCATATACTTATGTCAGAGAGTGTGGGATGCCCTAGCAGTTGCAACACAGGCCATGGAAGGGTCCTTGAGGGGACAAATGGGAATGGGACAACAAGCACCAGCTGCATCTAGACAGTTTTAGACACTCAGAAATTACAATAAAGATTAAAAGGTGGTTTAGCTGATGAAAACTAGCCTGTTGGTAAACACAAACTCTTTTCCCCTGTATTTGAGTGACAAACAGACCACAGGAAAAGAGTTAAAACCAGATGCAATTGACAGAAGGCTCATGTTTACATGGTGCAAGACTACTAAAGCATCTTGGACAGTGAGGTAATTCTTTGCCCATGAAAACTACAGGAGGCCAGGGCCCTTTATGTTTTATGGAAGGGTACAGACCTACTTGTTATGCAACTTAGACCTAAGAAGTGGTATGGGGTTGGTTTTGGCTCCTTTGACATGGTTTTGGATAAGATTTTGGTATGTGGGCTTTAAACGGAGCTCAGATTGCAAGCTTCAAGACTTCATCATTTCTGGTGGCTTGCGAACGTGGTCCAGAAACGAAATCCTGTGGGACAAGAGATGTTTGAAGGAACACCGCAATTAAAAACGAAATGGGGAGCGTGAAGTAGCTATTGGAAAATGTGGTTCAGGTTATAATATGATTGAATAATAGAAGAAACACTTATGGGCCTGCAACTTAAGCCTGAAAGTGTGGGACACGGTTTTAGACAGAAAGAATAGGCAGGGCGCTGTTTCAGGAGCAAACGAAATGCTGTGGTTGGTGAGGGCCTGAAACGTGAGTCCTGCCAGTTTTTAAACGCTCAAGGCAAACCTGAAGTTGGATTTGTTTTGTCTCAATGCATTTGGATGGGAATTTTTAAAAGCCAATGATGCCATCTGCCATATTTCAAATGCTAAAATAAACACCCCCCACAAAGGAAATGGTGTCTGCTTACTGCTTTCAAGTGGGTATTAGTGCTGGGAACAACTGGAAAATGCTAGCATCTTGGCATTCTCTTGGTTAACACAATGGTTTCACTGCACTTTTGTCTCCCACAAAAGCAATGGTACACTGAAAAAAAGCCCCCAGGCACAGGAACTTCTTTCTCCCCAGTAAAAATATACACGATGCTCATTAAAAGCCAGAGGAGCTGCCAACACACCCACATGCTTTATGATTTGTGTTCTCTAAGTGAAAACTTATTGAGTATTTGAAATTGAAAACAAATTCCAATATTTTTCTTTTAGAGTCTTTGGGTAGCAGAACTCAAGAAAAAAACAAAGGACCCGGGGCAGATTTCCACACTAAGCCTATTATACTCTAGCTTGAAGTAGAACAAGATTTAACATGCATATTGACTCCTCTTTGGGACCAATGGTTCTCACATATTTTGGTAATATTGTAAATGGATAAACATGGGAAACAAAAGGCAGGTGTTAAATTTCCTCCTCTCCTCTCCTCTTCTCTCCTCTTCTCTCCTCTTCTCTTCTCTTCTCTTCTCTTCTCTTCTCTTCTCTTCTCTTCTCTTTCTCTTCTCTTCTCTTCTCTTCTCTTCTCTTCTCTTCTCTTCTCTTCTCTTCTCTTCTCTTCTCTTCTCTTCTCTTCTCTTCTCTTCTCTTCTCTTCTCTTCTCTTCTCTTCTCTTCTCTTCTCTTCTCTTCTCTTCTCTTCTCTTCTCTTCTCTTCTCTTCTCTTCTCTTCTCTTCTCTTCTCTTCTCTTCTCCTCTCCTCTCCTCTCCTCTCCTCTCCTCTCCTCTCCTCTCCTCTCCTCTCCTCTCCTCTCCTCTCCTCTCCTCTCCTCTCCTCGAGTCTCCTCTCCTCTCCTCTCCTCGAGTCTCCTCTCCTCAAGTCTCCTCTCCTCGAGTCTCCTCTCATCGAGTCTCCTCTCCTCTCCTCTCCTCTCCTCTCCTCTCCTCTCCTCTCCTCTCCTCTCCTCTCCTCTCCTCTCCTCTCCTCTCCTCTCCTCTCCTCGCCTCGCCTCGCCTCGCCTCGCCTCGCCTCGCCTCGCCTCGCCTCGCCTCGCCTCGCCTCGCCTCGCCTCGCCTCTCCTCGCCTCTCCTCTCCTCGCCTCTCCTCTCCTCTCCTCTCCTCTCCTCTCCTCTCCTCTCCTCGAGTCTCCTCTCCTCGAGTCTCCTCTCCTCTCCTCGAGTCTCCTCTCCTCTCCTCGAGTCTCCTCTCCTCTCCTCGAGTCTCCTCTCCTCGAGTCTCCTCTCCTCTCCTCGAGTCTCCTCTCCTCGAGTCTCCTCTCCTCGAGTCTCCTCTCCTCGAGTCTCCTCTCCTCTCCTCGAGTCTCCTCTCCTCGAGTCTCCTCTCCTCGAGTCTCCTCTCCTCTGCCTCGCCTCGCCTCTCTTCTCCTCTCTTCCCCTCTCTTCCCCTCTCTTCCCCTCTCTTCTCCTCTCTTCTCCTCTCTTCCCCTCTCTTCCCCTCTCTTCTCCTCTCTTCCCCTCTCTTCCCCTCTCTTCTCTCTTCTCCTCTCTTCCCCTCTCTTCTCCTCTCTTCTCCTCTCTTCCCCTCTCTTCTCCTCTCTCCTCTCTTCCCCTCTCTTCTCCTCTCTTCTCTCTTCTCTCTTCTTAAGCTTTCTTTCAGAAGAACTCAGTGATGACCCTCAGGAGTGTTTGACCATAAGTGTGAAGAGGACAGTAGGGAATACAACCTGTAATCAGCCAGGTATGCACTGAAGTGCAACTCCCAGAGGAGTGCCACATCCATTGCACTCTGCTGGCTTGGCAGGCAGGCTGGAAAGAGCTCTGGGATGTGAGACAAAAAGCTGTCCTGCTCATCCTTCCCAGTGTATTTGGGTGTATTTTACTGTCGTGTCAGCATTTATCTCATACAAAAAATGCACATGAAAAATCATTTTCCTTGTGATGAAGGAAATCCTAGTGGCTAATTCAGTGTATAAATTTTAGCGCTTTCACTCAGGCTAAGAGGAACTCCTGATATTGTACTGCACTGGATCACTTGTTTCAGCTTGCCTCAATTTCTGAATTGTGAGAGAAACCAAGGATCCTTGGGAAAATGTGGGATGTTTCTGTGTCAAATCACTTTTATCAGATTTGGCCCTCTCTGGCCTCACTGATGCTGCTATTTGCTTTCCCTTCTTGGTTTTGTGGTGATCTTTTGGTGGATGGGGCACCAGGCTGAGGTCCTACCCCACCCTCTGGGTAAATAATGATCTCACCCCAAGGTCTCCTATTTGGGAGAAGCAAAATTCTCCCATCTTCTTGGGACTAACAGCCTGAAACATTTTCTTTCATGTATCCACTTGCACTGACGAATTCATCCCTAGCTCCTACATACTGCCTGCTTCAGCCTGGCCTGTGTCTGCAAGCCATACTCTGTGTCTGGTGTGTCTGGGCTGTAAAATTCCCTTTCTTTCCTGTCATTTCTAATCAGGCTTTTCCTCACCTCCCAGAAATCCACTTACTGTGTCCCAGACTTGAAGAGACAAATAGCCCCAGCTTCCTTTTGGTTCCAAATCTTGCTGCTACAGCTCTTTTTTGCTTTCCTCTTTCCTTTTTCTGCCCCTGTGACCTGCAGGGTTTTGAGTCTTGTACTATTCAAGTGTGGCCTTAGATGTCAAACAAGAGACAATTATTAGTATTGTTTCACATTTAACACATCATTACACTCTTTAGCTACCCTGTCCTGGGTACTCTAAGCTGTAGTGTGGAGAGCAAATACCTTTCCTGGCACTTCTAAAGGTTGAAATAAACAGCAAAAACCATGTTAGAAAGGTTGCCATCTCTTCTTCTTGTTTATTCTGTAAGAAATAGTGCAGAGGTTTTCTACAGCCTTCTTCCAACACCTTGCAATCAAAAGGCTTGAGTCATGTGGTAGTGCATAAGACCCTTAATGGGAAGGTTGTGAGTTCAAGCCTGCAGTGGGCAGTAGTGCTGCTCTAGTCATGAGGTCTGTGGTGACAGGTTGGACTCGATGATCTTTGAGGTCTCTTCCAACCTTACTGATACTGATGTCACTTGGGATCTGTCACCCTCACCACCATCCCAGCTGTCCCCAGCACTGGTTTTTTGTGGCATCTCCATCCCTACACCAGCAGCCTAAGGAAATTATTCTCCTGCAGACTTGGTGTTAGTGCCCTGCAAGCCAATCACTCTAAACCCACTTTTATTTGAACCCTTTCTCCAGGCTCAAGGATCAGCCTGATGGTTTTAAGTTCTGAATATGCAGGCACCAAAAACACTGCACCAGTGCTGGCAGCCTGTAATCTCAGATAGCCCTTCTTTATCTTACCACTTCCTTCCAGATTTTGGTCGTTGTTTGGACACAAGCAGAAGGAGCAGGATGTCTCATCTGACTTTCTCCATCTCCTGTGACAGTAATTTTCATCTCACCCACATCTAAACATGTGGGTTGGCATCCAGCTAATTTCATGCAAAATTTGAAAAATTCCTCAAAGTAATTTCCTTTCCTTTGGAGGGGAGCCAATAAAAGCCTCTCCCTCTCTTTGTTAGGCTCATCTCGCTCAGATCATTGCCATTTCCAGAACAGGCAGAGGAATGACTGTGGAAGAGAGGAAGGGATTTGGAAGGAGGGGATAAGGAAGGAAGGAAGGGATAAGGAAGGGAAGGAAGGAGGAGGGAAGGAAGAAAGGAAGGAAGGAAGAGAGGGAGGAAGGGATGTGGAAGGAAGAGATTCAGAAGGAAGGGATTTGTAAGGAATTCAGAAGGAAGGATGGGAGGGAAGGATTCAGAAGGAGTTCAGATGGAAGGAATTTGGAAGGAAGGAAAGAAAGAATTCAGAAGGAATTTGGAAAGAACTTGGAAGGAATTCAGAAGGAAGAAAGGAAGGAGGTTTGATCAAACTTTACAGTAACATAATGCAAGCAATAATTCTTCAGGATATTGCTTAATTTCTGCCAATTTTTTCTGAGGAACAATCAGCCCCTGCTAGGTGGCTTCACTCAGATGTTCTGAGGTGATGTTTAACCTTTCACAGTTTGAAACCTTTTCTGAAGGGCGAAGGAGTTTTCTGTAGTGACTTGGCCAGCCCTACCTGCCCAGGTGGTGTTGAGTGAACATGCCTGGTTTTAAAAGTAGGGCTTCAAGGGTCTTAGAATAAACCTTTATTTATTTAGAATAAACCAAACCAGGTTGGAAGAGACCTTCAAGATCATTGTGTCCAACCCATCAACCAATCCAACCCACCTAAACAGCTAACCCATGGCACCAAGGACCCCATCAAGTCTCCTCCTGAACACCTCCAATGACGGCGACTCCACCACCTCCCCGGGCAGCCCATTCCAATGGGCAATCACTCTCTCTGTATAAAACTTCTTCCTAATATCCAGCCTGAACCTCCCCTGGCGCAGCCTGAGACTGTGTCCTCTTGTTCTGGTACTGGCTGCCTGGGAGAAGAGACCATCATCCGCCTGTCTACAACCTCCCTTCAGGTAGTTGTAGAGAGTGATAAGGTCACCCCTGAGTCTCCTCTTCTCCAGGCTGAGCAACCCCAGCTCCCTCAGCCTCTCCTCATAGGGCTTGTGTTCCAAACCCCTCACCAACTTTGTTGCTCTTCTCTGGACACATTCCAGCAAGTCAACCTCCTTCCTAAACTGAGGGGCCCAGAACTGGACACAGTACTCGAGGTGTGGCCTAACCAGTGCAGTGTACAGGGGCAGAATGTGGGTTTAAGAACCTCACAGCTTGAGCGAAGCCTGCTGCATAGAAATACTTATGCCATGCACATGTATTTCAGACTTTCCTGTTTCTTCAAACTTACTTTACTTCAATACTTAGAAGCAGCAATTCCCATGGTCCCAAACTTATTTTCATATTGATTCTATTATTTACCCAAATAAGAGTTTC
Organism: Melanerpes formicivorus; assembly: GCF_026170545.1. NCBI lineage: Eukaryota > Metazoa > Chordata > Aves > Piciformes > Picidae > Melanerpes > Melanerpes formicivorus. The sequence continues at coordinate 1,943,217 of NW_027142423.1, read as the reverse complement.
TGATCATGAAGATGAATAAAAAATATTGGCACACCTCTAAAGCCCTAGGAGCTTTCAAGTAATATTAAATCATACCTTTAATAAACTGGTGATTTCTCCCAGCCATGAAGACTTTGATATCTGAGGACTGCCTTACCTGAGAAATTTACCAGAAACATTGTGACAAAATCAGAGTTTCTGCCCCTCTGGCTCACCTTGTACTAAAAATCTTAGAATGTGACAAAAAAGTGAAGTTCCCCAACACTACCACGTCATCACCTGGGCATTTCCCTGCATCCATTTCACACAAGGGCTCTAGCACACAGAAAGTGGAAGCAATTTGCCTGGCATCAGTGAAGTATTTTTTACCTCAGGACTGGTATAAATACAAATAATTTATTCCACTGTTGGTAATACAATTAATCAGTCTTTATCTTGAAGCCACTGCTGACTTTATGGAGGCTCCTTTTGTCTTTGCAGTTGAGTAGCTGCCTGAGTTGTCAGCAGGATCAAACTTCCACAGTATAAATCCCTCAAGAGAGGGTCCTTGCACTCACTTGTCATGGCAGAAACAATAGTCGGACCCCAGCCAAAGGCTTCTGAATTCCCATTTTTGGCTGTGCTTGAGGCCTCACTCTCTCCACAGAGACTAGGAATACTCTGGGAGCGATCAGCAAGGGATCTCTCAGGAATGCTGCATGTTCTAAGCATGGGCAGTGCTCTCAGCAGGGCTCACGGCCCTGGTTCTAGAGATCGAAGCAAAATATTTCTTCATCGCTTCTGAGTTTTAGAGCAAATACAGGGTGAGCACATGGCCTCTCCAAACCTCAGACAATTTACTTTGGCTACCAATGCACCCACAGAAAGAGTTTTGTGATTTATATATTTATCCTTTCCTTACTTAGTATTGATTCTAAATAAAGAAGAAACCATGCTTGACGGGAAACCTATGAGTAAGGACATATGAATTAAAGAGTTTGTTTTATCTACCCACTTTCCTTTTACTTCTGCCAAAGAGAAAGTTTTCCTCTTTGTAGTAAAAGTAATGGTGCTCTGCATATCATCACTATGATATGGATTGAGTGGAAGGCTCTTTTTAGGATACTAGGTACTGAACAACTACTCAATTATTGCTCCTACTCCATTATTCACATTTCATGAACCTTAGCAAATCTTCCCACCGAGTAACATGTCCTGACAATCATTCACAAGACTCACCTTCCTTATTTGCCTATCACTACTTCTGATATATTTAGTTTAAATTTGTCAGGTTTCACACCTGCAGCAGAAACAAAAAGGAGATCCCTCTGTGACAGCCAGTGTCACAGAGGAAATGCAGTTGAATAGCTGACAATTATGTTTTCTGATGTTCTAATCATTTTATTTTACATCCCCATGCTCCTATCAGTGGTAAAATGCAGACGTTTTCCTCTCAATGGAGAAGTTTAGCATAATATTTTTGTTATGTCTGTGGAGAACTATAATAACCTTGAACCAGCACTCCAGATGCAGGTTGCACTATGTAATTAGGTGCTCTAGATAAACATTACTGTAGAAGTTAGAACTGAATGAACTTTTAAGGAATGGAAAGAAAGGGAATGATGATCCAGTGGTAAGAATACACTTCAGGCAACGGTCATGTAACAATGTTTTCCTGATGACAGCTGTGCCCATTTGTTGTAGTAAATAAGAAAACATGCTTAGGGAAAAAAAAAGATAACTTGGACAGGGGTTTTGTGCATGTTTGCTCCTTGTTTTCCAATTTCAACATGATGCAGAGGACTGCAAGAGGGGAAGCAAAAGCAGTTCGCTCCATAGGCACTTGTATGCACTCAGTCTTCAGCCTCCTCAGAAGTTGCACTGATCTCATTCCAACATTTGACACTGTTTTATTTTATGGCCATAAGTGGGGCTTGGTGATATAGAATAGAATAAACCAGGTTGGAAGAGACCTTCAAGATCATCGCGTCCAACCTATCATCCAACACCACCTAATCAACTAACCCATGTAACCCAGCACCCTGTCAAGTCTCCTCCTGAACACCTCCAGTGACGGCGACTCCACCACCTCCCTGGGCAGTCCATTCCAATGGGCAATCACTCTCTCTGTGTAAAACTTCCTCCTGACCTCCAGCCTGAACCTCCCCTGGCGCAGCCTGAGACTGTGAGATGGCCAATGGGAAGAAAAGTAAGGATATTCCCCAGAAGAAACACAACATCACAGGAAAATATCAGAAAGATACAGAAGTGGGAGTAATTTTCATATCTGCACCCTCAGGAGTATGAAATACAAATGGCTGCTTCTGTGCCACTCTAGCTTTGGGGTCCAGGTGATGAACTTGCTCACCTAGGCAACAAAGATGGATATAACAGGCTGTTACTCCATGTAAGTAAAAAAGGACTAGAACTATTGCTGTGCCATTGCCAGTCAAATGGACACATCTATGTTGAGGGAAAAACCTCTGCTGGTTTCCAGAGGTGGCTAAACCATGCTGTGTGACATCTGTGCTGCACAGATGCACGGTCCCTCCATGTGTCGAGTCCAAAGAAAGAAAGAGGTCATTCTTTTCTCCTTGGTGTGAGACCATGAAGTCGAAACTCAATTTAAAAACA